>NC_067239.1:10781405-11092239 GCF_019924925.1 Ctenopharyngodon idella | reverse complement strand
AAGTCTGGACAGCAAAAAAAAAAAAACTACATAATCAGATTCTTTCAAATCTGATTCAACCCACATTTGGAGGTGGTTTGAAATGCGATTCCAATCAGATTTTTACAAATGTGTCTTAGTCTGAAGGCTCTGGCTGCTCGAATTGGATTTAAAATTGTCTTTTGCGTCACTCTTAATGTATCACAACGATAACATCAAAACCGGTGACAGAAATGCCAGAAGTATTCATACAGTATACAAACGGTATGTCCAGAGATGTCTGCTGTGACTACACCACAGAACATCACAATATATACCAGTTTCCTCTGTCGCTGAGTTTTTCTTGTGCAACAGAAGAGTTCAGCTCCATGACTCGACAGGGTGCTTATTTGGAGAGTGAGATGATGCACTTCTTACATTGTGGGGGAAACAGACAATTTGAAATCTGATAATTTAATGAAGTTTTTTTATTTTATTTAATATACTATTTTTAAATGTCAAATAATGCTCATTGTAGGGACACTAGGAAACTAGCTAGTTTATTGCTGTATCAAATAATTTCTATTGAACATGAATTGGGTCCATTTAACATTCAACAGGCCAACATAAATACAAAAATACAACAGAACAAAGATGCAATTTAAATAAACAGTGCTTTTCAGGTTAGTCTAACAGTAGTTTTCAGATACAGAAATAAAGTAATCAAATGTAAAATATATTTTTTGTTGTATAAATTAAATATACATTAATAATTATTAAAGTTACAAAAGTTATTTAGTTAAGAGTTGTGAGTGAGAGACAACTTTTGTTGTCTGATTAACATTAAAACAGACAGCAGCAGAGCAGGAATGTTAGCTGCACAGATCCTATATACTGGTACACAAGCGTTTTATTTCTCAACTGTTTACGTTCATTTAAAAGACATAACCGATTATGTTTACAAGCATACTCAATTCACGTCGGCTCACGTCCGCAGCAGTTTGCCCGATTTTATCATGTTGAATCGGGGCCGTTGGTGAGAGTGAGAACTCTGATTGGATATTCAGTTTATCGAACAAGTCATTGCACGAGAATTAAAGCAAAAGTGATGAAAGAGAGTAAGACAGAAGGTCAAGACAGAAGGCTGGTCTAAAATTGTGTTATCCTACCTGAGCATTCCAAAACGCAAATATTTTCATAACAACATGAGCCGCTTAAAATGAAGAAAGTTATCAACATAACTGATATTCAAAATGGTAAGCAAGTGCTGCTTTGTTTGCGTTTCATATCTCTGTAGATCTCGTATATCCTTGTTTTTGGTTTCTTCTTTTGAATGATGAATATAGACTATTGATACCCACTGATATAGACAGTTAATTCCTTACACACAGGCGCAGAATGCATGTGCTAGTTTGCAGTCGGCTGTAGTCTGTGCTGTGTGTTCAAGCGCAGCTTTTTGGTACAGACGCAGCCGACGCGAAGCGACAACACCGTCGGTTTTCATCTGTGCTAGTTCTTTGAAGTTGGCTTTGTGTTTCCCAGGCTTTAGAAGTGAAATGAAAGAGAACGCAATTCAGTATTTGCACACTCGAAAAATGCACCCAAAAATGAAAATTGTCATTAATTACTCACCCTCGTCTTTCCAAACCCGTAAGACTTTCGTTCATCTTCCAAACACAAATGAAGATCTTTTTGATGAAATCTGAGAGCTTTCTGTCTCTCAGTAGACGGCCTACACAACTGAAACTTTGATGCTTTAAAAAGTTCATAGAGATCTTAAAACTAATCCATATGAATTGAGTGGTTCAGTCCAAAATTTCTGAAGAGACTCGATCACTTCATATGATAAACAGATTTAATTAAGGCTTTTATTCAAATAAACATTGATCAGTGAACATAAAGAGAAGCTCAACCGAAACTGCTTGAGCTTCCCTTTACCACAACTGATGTGTGAGTTGATGAATGTTTATATGTGAATAAAAGCCTAAATTCAATCTGTTCTTCATATAAAGCGATCTTGTCTCTTAAGAAAATTTGGACTAAATCGCTCAATTCATATGAATTAGTTTTACAATCTCTTTATGTACTTTTTGAAGCATTAAAGTTTCAGTTGCATAGGTAGTCAGTGGAAGGACAGAAATCTCACAGATTTCATTAAAAAAGATTTTCATTTGTGTTGAAAGTCTTACGGGTTTGGAACGACATTAGGGTAAGTAATTAATGACACAATTTTCATTTTTGGGTGAACTAACCCTTTAAAAACACATGCAAAAGATAAACTTTTGTGAAGATGCAACACTGTCCTGATCAGAACAATGACTGTTCCATCAATTGTCCGAGCGTCATTCACTCTGACCCTGGGCAGCCCTTATTGTCGAGTCCTGCTGTATTGTGTTTCATTTTGTTTTAAAAAGTATTTACAGTATCTCACAGAAGTGAGTACACCCCTCACATTTTTGTAAATATATCTTTTCATGTGACAACACTGAAGAAATGACACTTTGCTACAATGTAAAGTAGTGAGTGTACAGCTTGTATAACAGTGTAAATTTGCTGTCCCCTCAAAATAACTCAACACATAGCCATTAAGTGAAAATGTCCAAATTGGGCCCAAAGTGTCAATATTTTGTGTGGCCACCATTATTTTCCAGCACTGCCTTAACCCTCTTGGGCATGGAGTTCACCAGAGCTTCACAGGTTGCCACTGGAGTCCTCTTCCACTCCTCCATGACAACATCACGGAGCTGGTGGATGTTAGAGACCTTGCGCTCCTCCACCTTCCGTTTGAGGATGCCCCACAGATGCTCAATAGGGTTTAGGTACCCTCAGCTTCTTTAGCAAGGCAGTGGTCGTCTTGGAGGTGTGTTTGGGGTCGTTATGTTGGAATACTGCCCTGCGGCCCAGTCTCCGAAGGGAGGGGATCATGCTCTGTTGGCATTCATGGTTCCCTCAATGAACTGTAGCTCATCAGTGCCGGCAGCACTCATGCAGCCCCAGACCATGACACTCCCACCACCATGCTTGACTGTAGGCAAGACACACTTGTCTTTGTACTCCTCACCTGGTTGCCGCCACACACGCTTGACACCATCTGAACCAAGTAAGTTTATCTTGGTCTCATCAGACCACAGGACATGGTTCCTTAGTCTGCTTGTCTTCAGCAAACTGTTTGCGGGCTTTTTTGTGCATTATCTTTAGAAGAGGCTTCCTTCTGGGACAACAGCCATGTAGACTAGTTTGATGCAGTGTGTGGCGTATGGTCTGAGCACTGACAGGCTGACCCCTCTGCAGCAATGCTGGCAGCACTCATATTTCCCAAACACAACCTCTGGATATGACGCTGAGCACATGCACTAAACTTCTTTGGTCGACCATGGCGAGGCCTGTTCTAAGTGGGACCTGTCCTGTTAAACCACTGTATGGTCTTGGCCACCGTGCTGCAGCTCAGTTTCAGGGTCTTGGCAATCTTCTTATAGCCTACGCCATCTTTATGTAGAGCAACAATTCTTTTTTACAGATCCTCAGAGTTCTTTGCCATGAGGTGCCATGTTGAACTTCCAATGACCAGTATGAGAGAGTGAGAGGGATAACACCAAATTTAACACACCTGCTCCCTATTCACACCTGAGACCTTGTAACACTAATGTGTCACGTGACACCGGGGAGAGAAATTGGCTAATTGGGCCCAATTTGGACATTTTCATTTAGGGGTGTACTCACTTTTGTGGCCAGCGGTTTAGACATTAATGGCTGTGTGTTGAGTTATTTTGAGGGGACAGCAAATTTACACTGTTATACAAGCTGTACACTCACTACTTTACATTGTAGCAAAGTGTCATTTCTTCAGTGTTGTCACATGAAGAGATATAATAAATATTTACAAAAATGTGAGGGGTGTACTCACTTCTGTGAGGTACTGTAATTGTTTTACCCAGAGAAAAACATAGAATTATGCAATTTGTTTTAAGTTGATCCAAAATCAGCCAATACATCGGTGCATCACTAGTTAATTGTCTGTATTATTTTTTTTAAATTTACACTTTCTATGCGTCTCAAACAACTGTCAGTAGCTGCGCGGCATGCATGCAGAAAGCGTGCAGAGTTGGCATGTTGTTTGGCATCGACTGCTATAACAGCTGAGTGTGACGTGCAAGAGATGTGATGTGGTGTTACCTGATAAACATCATTGGGGCCTGAGATACACATTATTGGGACCCTATTGGAATTGCTCCGTTTATTAGGGCCCAAGCCACTAATAAGGAGAATAAAAGGTTTTTGCCGATTTCCAATTGTAGTTTTTCTACTGAAGTTTTATCCCAATTTCTAAAATTTAGTACTGGTCCCCAAATTTCACACCCATATAAAAGAATTGGTTTTATTATTGAATTATATAATTTTATCCAAGTTTTAATGGGTAATTTTAAGTGACCGTATCGTGACTTTATAGCATAAAAACCCCTCCGAGCCTTTTCGCTCTGTGTTTTGACAGCCAGACTGAAGCTTCCCGAAGCGCTGATGTCGATGCCCAGATAACAGTAGCTGGTGCTATGCTGTAGGACCTGGCCTTTATAAGTGAATTGGTGTTTGTTTCCCTGAGATCTGGCCTTTTTCTGGAACGCCATTACTCTGGTTTTGTCCAGATTGACTGTCAGGGCCCATTTGTGACAGTACTGTTCCAGCAGGGACAGGCTTTGCTGGAGACCATCAGGTGTGCGGGACAGCAGGACCAGATCATCCGCGTACAGCAGACATCTGACCTCTGTGTGGTGTAGAGTGAGGCCGGGGACAGTAGAGCGCTCTAGCGCTGATGCCAGATCATTTATGTAGATGTTGAAAAGAGTCGGACTCAGACTGCATCCCTGCCTCACTCCCCGTCCCTGCCGGAAAAACGCTGTTCTGTGGTTATTGATTTTCACCGCACATTTGCTGTTGGTGTACAGGGATTGTATAGTATCAAAAGTTTTCCCGCTGATGCCAATTTGTAGGAGTTTGTACAGTAAACTGTCATGCCAAATTGAGTCGAATGCTTTTTTTAAAATCTGCAAAACATGCAAATATTTTCCTTTGATTGTCCTTGATGGTTTTGTTTTGGTAAAAATCCAATTTGTGCTTTATTTAAAATGTTGTGTGTGGAGATGTGTGTGACAGTATGGCTGTTTATGATGCTGCAGAACAGTTTTCCTAAAGCACTGCCCAAACAGATGCCGCGATAATTATTGGGGTCAAATCGATCACCTTTTTTAAATATGGGGGTGATCAGTCCCTCAGACCAGATCTCAGGGAAGTTACCGGACCATAAAACCAGATTAAATAATTTGGCTAGAGCTTTATTCATGCTGGGACTGCTGAGTTTAAGCATTTCATTGCTAACGTCATCTTGGCCACATGTTTTCTTTAAGAGTTTTAATATGCTCTGTTATTTCAGATATTGTTAAATTTATCTCATGGATTTTGATAATTTTTAATTGTTTTCTCCAAGTCTACAAGTGTTTTCTTTATTTTACACTGAGGCTGGTTAAGGTCAGTATGTTCAATTTTTTGATAAAGATTTTTGAAGTAAGATTTCTAAATTGTGCCACTCTATAATGATATTTCTGATTTGGGTTTTTCGAGTTTTTTATGTAGATTTGAGAAAGTATTTTGATCTACTGATTCATCAATTTCATCAATTTTGGTTTTAAAATAATTTTCTCTTTTGTTCCACAATAGTCTCTTGTAATTTTTCAGACAGTCAGAATAAGTAAGCCGTAATGTCTGGCTGGATGGATCTTTGTGCTTTTTGTTAGAAAGTCTCCTTAGTTCTTTTCTGAGACTTTCACATTCATCATCAAACCAAACATCCTTTCTTATTGTCTGTTGATTTGTTTTACTTTTGCGTTGTCGTTTAATGTTAGATAGAGTTGCCAATGTTTTGAATATGTAATTTAAGTTTTTTTTTTGTTGCTAAATTTATCCCATTAACATCTAAGGTGAAATTAGTGGATATAAAGTCATCCAGCATTTTTAATATAGTAGGATTGTTCATGTTTTCTTGGAATTGTTCAGAGCTGGACTGGTTCCATTTCAGTTTAGGTTTCAAAGGAAACAGTTTTTCAGATTCTAGTGGAAAAGTGTTGGTCCTTTCACATGGTGGTTTCAGATAAAGCGTTGTTTGGCAGTGATCAGAAATCGGGAGCTAAGGTCTGACTGTGAAGGCATTAATAAAATTTGGATCAATATCTGTTATTGAATAATCAACCACACTGGTTCCTAATCTGGAGCAATAAGTGAATGTACCTAATGTATCTCCTCTAGTTCTGCCATTAATTATGTATATCCCTAAACCTTTACAGAGTTTTAACATTTGCTTTCCATTCATGTTAGTGTACAGTTGCCCCGAAGCCACCGGGCTTTGGCCCGTCATCACTGCTTGCAGCTATATTTAGGGCCCAAGCCCTGTAAAGGGCGAAGGCCCTATTGTTTCCTTTAGGATTATTCGGGCCCAAGCCGAAGGCCCTATTGTTTTCTTTAGGATTGTTGTTAGGGCCCAAGCCCAAAGGGCGAAGGCCCTATTGTTTTCTTTAGGCTCGACAGCGCCCCCTTGAATGGGCTTCGAAAACTTGGTCCATATATCAAACACGCTTGCACATATAAGTATAAAACTTGGTACACATATAGACCTCATCGGGCCTAACAACTTTCGTACTCTAAGTTATACGGCAGCTCAACAGGAAGTCTGTTATTATGGGTTGTTTGAAAAACACATGCTCTGGAATTTGATATACTCCTCCTAGGTGATTAATCCGATCACCACCAAACTCGGTCAGCATGAAGTCAAGACAGTGATGATGAAAAATTGCCAGTGGATTTTTGATATCGAACGGTTTAGCCGTGGCGAGGCAACAAATTTATGGCGAGAAAAGGGAATCAGGAAGTGTGTTATAACTTCTGCATACATTGATTGATTTTTATGAAACTTCACCAGTGTGTTGGTTGTAGGAGTCCGATCACATGGATGTGACTATTGTGAGTCAAAGTTATAGCGCCACCAACTGGCAGCAGGAAGTGTATCACTTTTAAAATGCTTTGAGATTGCCCTCTTATTTTCACCCGATTTGCTTCAAACTTCATCACAATAATGTCAAAACATGGCAGATGTAGACCTGTGAATGTATTTGTGATATCTTAAATATTGTTGCCATGGCAACCCATCAAACTTTAATAATATTCTTGGGCATTTTTGAGCCTCTTAACATGCTTCAAATTGCATGAAACTCGACACACACATCAATATTGTCATCTAGTAGACATGGGCAAAGCCTTAGAAATGGGCGGGGAGCAGGGGCTCTACAGCGCCACCTTTTGACAAAAGTGGGGGGGTTAGTTTAACCTACAGTCACTTCACTCAGTACACTTATTGTTTTCATTAAGCTGGACAACTTTCTAATTTACAGTCATTAGCTCTGACCAACAGGAAGTCAGATATTTTGGTTTGAATGTGGATTTTTCACACACAGACACAGACACACTCAGACACAGACATAGACTCTCTCTCTCTGTCCAAACCCCCCTACCCCCTCCTTCCTCCTCCCCTCTCACTCCTTCAGTCTCTGTGTGTGTGAGTGTGTGTGTGTGAGTGTGTGTGTGTGTGTGTGTGTGTGTGTGTGTGTGTGTGTGTGTGTGTGAGAGTGTGTGTGTGTGAGTGTGTGTGTGAGTGTGTGTGTGAGTGTGTGTGTGTGTGTGTGTGTGTGTGTGTGTGTGTGTGTGTGTGTGTGTGAGTGTGTATTACAATCTTGATTAGTGGTCTTTAACCCTTTTACTAATTACCCATTTATTGATGAACTTATAAAAATTTTGAACTGCAAATGATAACTTCACACATTTGAAATTGAACCATGATATCACTATATAACTATTCTATATTACTGTTCAGACGGGACTAGTTTTCTAAATGTTGTTTGAGTTACAATTATTATTTTTTTACAATTACAGTTAGAATTTTTAACTTAATTATTTATTGATAGAATTCAAATTTATTAAAAAACCCTGTTTCAGTAAATTTCACATGATTATAAAAGTGGCTGTTTAAAATAAACTTGCATAAGTGAGCAGAAAAATCTAGACCTTACTTTTACCTGAGACTGACATTAAAATTGTCTTTGCAGGTTCTGTGATTTGGCTCTTAATTTTTTTTTTTTTTTTTTTTCCCATCTTATACCACACAATTAAATGAAAGCATGCATAGTGCATAAGATTGGTGCACAAACAACAGTTCAGGGAGGTGAAAAACACATGAAGAGAAATGTTAGGATTATACAACATCAGCAAACACAGACATTCGCATTAAAGCTGGATTAGATTTCTCAGAGCACAGTGGAGTTTGCACAAATAACGTAATTTTTGATAGAATTTTTATAAAGGTTGTCTGAGGAAAAAACACAGACATGGCAGATTAGGATGATATTCTGCACTCATTTGAAATTGACTTATGACATTCTATGGCATGAAAGTCATCTCAATTTATACATTCTCATGGATGTGGCTGTTGTGGTTTGTGATCATAGGAGCATCAGCTGCTGCAGTAAATGTGGAGTGAATTCATTACACACAGACTGATATATTTCAAATGTTTATTTCTTTTAATTTTGATGATTATAACTGACAACTAAGGAAAATCCCAAATTCAGTATCTCAGAAAATTAGAATATTGTGAAAAGGTTCAACTTTGAAGACACCTGGTGCCACACTCTAATCAGCTAATTAACTCAAAACACCTGCAAAGGCCTTTAAATGGTCTCTCAGTCTAGTTCTGTAGGCTACACAATCATAGGGAAGACTGCTGACTTGACAGTTGTCCAAAAGACGACCATTGACACCTTGCACAAGGAGGGCAAGACACAAAAGGTCATTGCAAAAGATGCTGGCTGTTCACAAAGCTCTGTGTCCAAGCACATTAATAGAGAGGTGAAGGGAAGGAAAAGATGTGTTAGAAAAAAGTGTACAAGCAATAGGGATAACCGCACCCTGGAGAGGACTGTGAAACAAAACCCATTCAAAAATGGGGGAGATTCACAAAGAGTGGACTGCAGCTGGAGTCAGTGCTTCAAGAACCACTACGCACAGACTTATGCAAGACATGGGTTTCAGCTGTCGCATTCCTTGTGTCAAGCCACTCTTGAACAACAGACAGCGTCAGAAGTGTCTCGCCTGGGCTAAAGACAAAAAGGACTGGACTGCTGCTGAGTGGTCCAAAGTTATGTTCTCCGATGAAAGTAAATTTTGCATTTCCTTTGGAAATCAGGGTCCCAGAGTCTGGAGGAAGAGAGGAGAGGCACACAATCCACGTTGCTTGAGGTCCAGTGTAAAGTTTCCACAGTCAGTGATGGTTTGGGGTGCCATGTCATCTGCTGGTGTTGGTCCACTGTGTTTTCTGAGGTCCAAGGTCAACGCAGCCGTATACCAGGAAGTTTTAGAGCACTTCATGCTTCCTGCTGCTGACCAACTTTATGGAGATGCAGATTTAATTTTTCAACAGGACTTGGCACCTGCACACAGTGCCAAAGCTACCAGTACCTGGTTTAAGGACCATGGTATCCCTGTTCTTAATTGGCCAGCAAACTTGCCTGACCATAACCCCATAGAAAATCTATGGGGTATTGTGAAGAACAAGATGCGATATGCCAGACCCAACAATGCAGAAGAGCTGAAGGCCACTATCAGAGCAACCTGGGCTCTTATAACACCTGAGCAGTGCCACAGACTGATTGACTCCATGCCACGCCGCATTGCTGCAGTAATTCAGGCGAAAGGAGCCCCAACTAAGTATTGAGTGCTGTACATGCTCATACTTTTCATGTTCATACTTTTTAGAAATCTTGGCCAACTGAAAATCCTTTCTTTGTATTGGTCTTAAGTAATATTCTAATTTTCTGAGATACTGAATTTGGGATTTTCCTTAGTTGCCAGTTATAATCATCAAAATTAAAAGAAATAAACATTTGAAATATATCAGTCTGTGTGTAATGAATGAATGTAATATACTAGTTTCACTTTTTGAATGGAATTAGTGAAATAAATAAACTTTTTGATGATATTCTAATTATATGACCAGCACCTGTACATCGGAACCCGCCGCCATCAGGGCCGGGCAGAAGCTGGTACCCAGGCGTGGCAGGGGGGCTCGACAGCGCCCCCTTGAATGGGCTTCGAAAACTTGGCCATATATCAAACACGCTTGCATGCATTAGTATGAAACTCGCTACACATATAGACCTCATCAGGCCTAACAACTTTCATGCTCTAAGATATACGCCAGCTCAACAGGAAGTCCGCTATTATGGGTTGTTTGAAAAACGCATGCTCTGGAATTTGATATACTTCTCCTAGGCGATTATTCCGATCACCACCAAACTCGGATGATGAATTGATTTTTATGAAACTTCAGCTTTGTGTTTGTTGTTGGAGGCCGATCACATGGATGTGACTATTGTAAGTCAAAGTTATTGTGCCACCAACTGGCAGCAGGAAGTGTGTCACTTTCAAAATGCTTTGAGATCACCTTATTTTTTCCCAATTTGCTTCAAACTTCATCAGAATAATGTCAAGACATGGCAGATGTAGACCTTTGAAAATAATTGTGATATCGCAAACACTGTTGCCATGGCAATGCATCAAACTTTAATATTCTTTTTGGATGCTTTTGAGACTCTTAACATGCTTTAAATTGCATGAAACTCAATACACACGTCAGATGTCAACCAGTAGACATGGGCAAAACTGTAGAAATGGGCGGGGAGGAGGGCCTCTATAGAGCCACCTTTTGACAAAAGTGGGTGGGTTAGTTTTACCTACAGTCACCAAACTCGGTACACTTTGTTCTCATTAAGCCGCACAACTTTCTAATTTACAGTCATTAGCTCCGACTAACAGGAAGTCAGATATTTTGGTTTGAATGTGGATTTTTTTGAATAAACAAGCTCTCAATTTTAAACTACTACTACTACTAGGGGGTTTATTCGATTCAGGGAAATGAAATGACTCATATTTTCTGTAAAAAAACAAAAAAACAAAAAAAACAATTAAATTATATATAGAATAATACAAATGTTTTAAATTAAACACATTTTATTCATTTTTTTTTCAATTCAAAAAGCGTGTGTAATTTAAAAATAGGGCAGATTATATCTGATTGAAAAAAGGATAAATGTCATACTTAGAGTAACAACTAGAGGGCAGCATATACCTATTTTTAAACAGGGTTGGATAAATCATACAATAGAGCAATAGTTTAGATAGAGCAATACTTTTTTTATTTTATACTGTATGTGCAGATATATTTAAACATTTATCAAAGACCACTTTCTGTCAGTTTAGTTATTTTATTTTTTTTGTTTAAAATGATCTTCTCAGTCTGTCTCTGTCTCTCTCTCCTTCCCCTCCCCCTTAATCCTTCAGGTTCACTCTGGAGTGGGTGGGTGTGTGTATGTGTGTGTCAGTTTCACCCTTGATCAGTTCTTTAACCCTTTTCTTGCAGACTCACTGTGCTTAAGAGTTTAGTGCCAACCCTAATCAAACACACCTGAAGCAGCTAATCAAGCCAGTGTATTTGTAGGCCACTGACAACATAGTATTATATTATTAGTTTGATTATTAGGTTAATTAAAATATAAAAACACACTGCAAATGATAACTTCACACTCATTTGAAATTGAACTATGACATTATATCACTATTTGGACTGGACTACTTTTCTAAATGACACTTGAGTTACAATTCTTATTACCCGTCAACTGTGAATTCATGTATTGATTTAGACAAGACTACCCATATTTACATAAATTTCACATGATTTTATAAAAGTGGCTGTTTATAACAAACTTGAATAAGTAAGCAGAAAAGTCTAGACACATACCTTACTTTTACCAAAGACAGATATTAAAATCATCTTTGCAAGTTCCGTCATTTGGCTCTATTTATTAATTTTATATTATTTTTATTTTTACATCAAATACTACACATACTGAAATTAAAGAAAGCATGATTTTGGTGCATAGGATTATTACGCAAACAACAGCTCAGGGAGGTCAAAAAACACTTGGAACACATGTGTATCGAGTTTCTTGCAATTTGAAGCATGCTAAGAGTCTCAAAAGCACCCAAAACGAATATTAAAGTTTGATGCGTTGCCATGGCAACAGTGTTTGAGATATCACAATTCTTTTTACATGTCTATATTCGCCATGTCTTGACATTATTCTGATGAAGTTTGAAGCAAATCAGGTAAAAATAAGAGGGTGATCTCAAAGCATTTTGAAAGTGACACAGTTGCCACCTGTTGCCAGTTGGTGGTGCTATAACACAATAGTCACATCCATGTGATCGGACTCCTTCAACGAACACACAGCTGAAGTTTCATAAAAATCAATGTATGTAAAAGTTATAACACACTTCCTGATTCCCTTTTCTCGCCATAAATTTGTTGCCTCGCCGCTGGCAATTTTTCATCATCAGTGTCTTGACTTCATGCTGACCAAGTTTGGTGGTGATCGGATTAATCGCCTAGGAGGAGTATATCAAATTCCAGAGCATGCGTTTTTCAAACAACCCATAATAACCAACTTCCTGTTGAGCCGGCGTATAACCCGATGAGGTCTATATGTTTACTGAGTTTCATACTAATGCGTGCAAGCGTGTTTGATATGTAGACCAAGATTTCGGACTCCGTTCAAGGGGGCGCTGTCGAGCGCCCCTGCCACTCCCAGGTACCAGCCTCTGTGGCGTCCTAATGGCTGCAGATTCGAATGTGTGTGCCAATTTTCAAGAGTTTTTGAGCATGTTAAGGTCCCCAAAAAGCCCCGGATGACAAAAAAAAAAATAAATAAAAATAAATAAATAAATATAGCTGCAAGCAGTGATGACGGGCCAAAGCCCGGTGGCACCGCCACCACGGTGACTTCAGGGCAACTGTACATGGCGGGCAATGGGCATTTAAAACAGTTACACATAAAAGGACTATGTCAAATTTACACCACATTTACTGCAGCAGCTGATGCTCCTATGATCACAAACCACAACAGCCACATCCATTAAATCATTTAAAATTAGATGAATTTCATGTCATAGAGTGTCATAGGTTGCTTTGAAATGAGTACAAAGTTTTCTTTTGCAGCTCAACATTTTCTAAGTCTGTTAATCTAAGTCCAGTATTTGTCTTAAGGTTTTTAATATATTTTTCTAAACCATTAAAAGTGTCACTGACACCCCCCCACCACCACACACACTCACTCACACACACACAGACACACACACACACACACACACAGACACACACACACACACACAGAGGCAGAGTGACATTTAAGGACCAGTTAGTTGAGTCAGATTATTCAAAAACATTTTAAACAATAAGAATAAAATCTATACTGTGACAGAAATTAGTACTTGATAATCTCTTAATATATACATTTAAATGTAATACTAACCAAAACTATTTATAGTAAAATTATCATTCGCTGTTAAAAATATGAGATGAATTTCAGATGAATATCAGATGAATTTATTAAAGATGTTTTATTAACAATTATTAAACTAATTATATAAAACTATATAGTCAGTGAACTACAAATGAACTGGTTCTTTACCTTAATTTTGTTAGGCCTTCTCTTCTATAAATTTGCATAAGACATTTCCTATTCGAAAAAGGACAACAGCAATGAAGGGGTTAAACCTGCAAGACTGTACACACGCACACACACACACACACAGAGGGTGAGAGAGAGAGACTGTTTTATCAGTAAGTTGCTTCAGAAGATTCAACATTTTAAATAAAAAATAAAATCTATTAGTCTTTGATAATGTCTAAATATATGCATCAAAAGAAATTACCCACTGAATAATTATACCTTTTAAACAGTGTTTGAAAACAAAGTTTTGTAAAAACTGTTTTCTCAACCATGTTTAAAAATAGGTATTTGCTGCCCTCTAGTGCTTATTCTATATGACATTTGAATATTATTTGAATTATTTTAATCAAAGAGCAGTTATCTGCCTAATTTTAACTTACACATACTTATTGAAATGAAAAATTTAATTAAAATGTGTTTATTTATAATATTTATATTTTATATTGAATTAAAGGATGTATAATTCCATGGTTAGTAAATATAAGTCTTTTCCTGTTTCCCTTTTTGTTCTTATTTCAAACTGTTGCCATGGCAACACCGTTCAAGATATCCTATAATTGTTTGCATTATAGCATCTTCAGTGTCTTGTCGTCAAGTTTGATGGCGATTGTATGAATCCCCTAAGAGGAGTAGTTAAAATTGTTTATACAAAAATTCCACATTCAAACCAAAATAGCTGACTTCCTGTTGGTCGGAGCTAATGACTGTAAATTAGAAAGTTGTCTGGCTTAATGAGACCAATATGTGTACCGAGTTTGGTGACTGTAGGTTAAACTAACCCCCTCACTTTTGTCAAAAGGTGGCGCTGTAGAGCCCCTGCTCCCCGCCCGTTTCTAAGGCTTTGCCCATGTCTACTGGATGACAATATTAATGTGTGTGTCGAGTTTCATGCAATTTGAAGCATGTTAAGAGCCTCAAAAATACCCAAGAATATTATTAATGTTTGACTTGTTGCCATGGCAACAATATTTAAGATATCACACATACATTCACTGGTCTGCATCTGCCATGTTTTGACATTATTCTGATGAAGTTTGAAGCAAATCGGGTGAAAGTAAGAGGGTGATCTCAAAGCATTTTGAAAGTGACACACTTCCTGCTGCCAGTTGGTGGCACTATAACTTTGACTCACAATAGTCACATCCATGTGATCAGCCTCCTATAACAAACACAAAGCTGAAGTTTCATAAAAATCAATCAATGTATGCAGTCGTTATAACACATTTCGTGTTTCACTTTTCTCGCCGTAAATTTGTTGTCTCGCCACGGCCAAACCGTTCAAGATATCAAAAATCCGCTGGCAATTTTTCATCAATGTCTTGACTTCATGCTGACCGAGTTTGGTGGTGATCGGAATAATCGCCTAGGAGGAGTATATCAAATTCCAGAGCATGCGTTTTTCAAACAACCCATAATAACTGACTTCCTGTTGAGCTGGAAGCATAAAAGTTGTTAGGCCCGATGAGGTCTATATGTGTAGCGAGTTTCATACTAATGCATGCAAGTGTGTTTGATATATGGCCAAGTTTTCGAAGCCCATTTAAAGGGGCGCTGTCGAGCCCCCCTGCCACGCCCGGGTACCAGCTTCTGCCCGGCCCTGATGGCCGCGGGTTCCGATGTATTTGCAAAGTTTCATGAGTTTTTGAGCATGGTAAGGGCCCCAAAAGTGCCCGAATAGTCGGGGAAAAAAAAAAAAAAAAATTATCCTAAAGAAAACAATAGGGCCTTCAGGCCTTTGGGCTTTGGCCCTAATACTAATAATAATCCTTAGAAAAATAATAGGGCCCTGCGCCACCAGTGGCTTGGGCCCTAATAATCCTAAAGAAAACAATAGGGCCTTCGCCTTCGGCTTGGGCCCTAATAATAATCCCAAAGAAAACAATAGGGCCTTCACCCTTTACAGGGCTTGGGCCCTAATTAAAGCTGCAATCAGCGATGAAAGGGCCTTCGCGCCCGGGCTCACCGCCACCCGTTGGCTTTAGGAATACGGTGAACAGTGGGCGACATGCATGTAAGCAGGTAAATACAGGAGAATTATGGGAAAGTCATTTCAAAATGGCACACTATCCTGCTGCCAACAGGTGGCGCTTTGACCGTAACTGAATATTGCCATGTTGATGTCTTCAGGCCAGGACTATTATCGAACATGTGAAGTTTAGAGCAAATCGGACATTGTAGTGATGTTTTATTAACAAAATTCGGGAGGAGCAATGTTCAAATAATCTGACTAATCATCACGTCATTTCAGCCAGCTGTTAGCAATCAGTAAGCAACATATCTACACAATCAGCATGAGTGAAAGCATATATATAGACACAGTCGACTCACCCATATTCTTCGACAGTTTTACAGCATCTGACCCGCCCTAAGTTCCCACCATGTCCGAAATTAATCTCTTTGTGTCCGATGAAGAATCTTTCGTTCTCAAGGAATCTTTGCCACAATCCTCTGGCCTTACTAGGAGCAATTACACCTCCTAACACCGCCGCCGATCCGTCTCGTGGGGGCGTTAGCCCAAACAAACGGGTCCCTGCATGCCAAGAGGCCTACTCTCGTCACTGCAGTCGAAACATCCGCGATCTCCTTCCGTGTATTTTCCTAGTCCTGCCCATTCTATCATTCCTGCCATAAAGAAATGGACAACAAGGCAGTCGAGCACCAAGCTCGAGTCTCGGGCAATACCGCCTCTTCCCGTGAAGGAACGGGCCTTCCTCCAGCATCAGGCCGCCGCAGCAGGCCTTCAGCAAACCAGAGCCACGCCGCAGCGCAGATTCAGTCCCAGCCAACTCACACTTTCCACCCCATCGGCTCAACCCTGCAAAAGCACAGTTAAAATCTTTCTCGTTTTCTGCCCCTGAATCAATTTCCACAGTTATGCCATCTGTATCAATGTTGATCGGGGGAATTCACGTTTTAAACCGTTTCTGTAAAAGTTTGCCGTTCTAAATTAACGTGCCGCTTGTGGTTTAAACACGCAAACAGCTGTTATATACTCGTATATGACGTTCAGATTGCACGCACGGTCGCAGACAGAATCATTGAAACTCGGAACTTATTGTCATCGCTGTCCTGCGATTTATCAACAAAATCGCTTAGAATCATAATATGTATTTCTGTTGTGAAGTAACTTCAACCACAGCTTCACTATTGGTAAAGAGACGCAGAGACTGGTAGGACAAATTTCTTTTCAAATCGTTATTTTGATGGATTTAAATAAATCTTACCGTTCCCTTTTCATCTGTATCTGTTTTATAACGAGCATAAATCTAGACAGATAACCAGTGAATAAACTATTACGTTGATGGTTCTTACGCAGTTTGGAAAAGTATGGAATTTGAGTAATTTCCAGGTCTGGATAGAAAAGAAACCAACATAAATAAATATAAATAAACAATATTATACAAGCAGCGTGTTCATGGTAAAAATTTTAGTGATTGTTGAACACAATTTAATAAATTCAAGGTGCACATTTTTATTATGCAAAGCTCTGTCATTTACAAATGAGTCTCTTTTGATCTTTACTAAATGAAGGTGCTTGTGACTCAAACCAGCAACAGTTAAAAGAACAAACGATCATCTAAATCATATTGTACTTTGCTTTATGATGATCATTCAACATCAAACAATGACTACAAACAGTACTATCCTTTACAGTATTAAACCATCGTGTCAGAGGTGAATATATGCAGGTTTAAAGGATTTCAGGCTGCTTCCGAGAAAATAAGAATATGTACAAAGTTTAATAATCTTATCTCTCTGCCCTGCACAGTTTTGCTGAGCTCAGGTTTCCAATCGCCCCGGATAAAACGATGGGTCCAGCCACGTCCACTGAATTTCTGGGCTTTAACTCGAATACAGTTAATTTTCAGGCCTCACGGCATAAGGAATCAATAGGATGTTTATGTTCGCTTCCACCTTCCTAAGCAGTCCAAACTGTTCTAAACAGGAATTACTGTCTTCGCTCAGCTACTTAAACTTCATGATGCGAGTAATTCCACAAGGTCACTCTTTCATCTTGCATCTCGTCACTCTTGTATCTTCAATTCATGCGCTAGAAACAAGCATCAGGCCACAGCAGCAGCAAGCCTGGGCCGTGCTCCAGATTCCCCACTTTCCTCCTCCCTCCGCTTAGCCACACACCGCGGCTTTCGCCGGCGCCGCACCCCATCCAACAATGCCCACCCCTCTTGGTGAATGCCTTCCCTCCTAACGTGAGGATGCCTCTACTAGCGGAGCAAGGTCAGCCGTCTCAGCCATTTCATCCCGCCATCTCTCACCCTACCTCTCTTTTTTGTCTTTGGTCTACAGTTCAACTTTGGACCCTAGCGTGAGGCTGCCTCCGCTATCGGCGCAGGCCCAGACGTCCTATTTTCCCCAGCTTCCCTCTTTTTCTAACCGCCCTGTTCCTTCCCAGGCTCCAGGGGCCAACCCGAGCAAGAGGCTGCCTCTGCTAACGGTGCAGGCCCAGACGCCTCAATTTCCCTTTCTCAGTTTCCCTCTTTTCTAACCTCCTCATCCCTCCCCTGGCTCCAGGGGCCGACCCGAGCGTGAGGCTGCCTCCGCTAACGGCCTCGGTCCCGGCCTTTCTTCCTCCTTGCACTGTCCCACAAGCAAAACGCTGTTCACCCTGTCTACTACAACACTGATGCCCATCCAACCAAATGCTACAGCCTTGGAACCAAACCCCGTTGCCAGCAACATCATATCCTCTTAGAAATTCAAGCTGTCGGCACCAGAGGTGGACCCATTCCCAACCCCGGTACCTTATTATTCAGAGCTGATATTTCCATAAACCACCCACTAAAAAACTCTCCTTGACACCTCTCTCAACTACATTCTTCAAGCTGCCTCCCCTAGAATCCTACAATCCATTCCGCATAGGAGCAGCAACTACAGCCACCCAAAAAGGCCTCTCCCAGCATCAGATTCAAACATTTGGTCGCTGGCCATCAGAAGCTTTTAAGAACTACATCTGATCTAATCGCTTCCATATTAATGAAGCCCAACGAACACCTATCAGCTAATTTCAGCTCCAGCTCGTTCTCTCACACATACCTGCAAAGCCACCATATCCAACTCAACTAATACCATTCCAATACAATGGAATTTTTCTATCATTGCTGCAGCAGTGATGTGCCTCGGCTCCCGCAGGAGCTCGGTTATTCTGGCTAATTTTTCCACTGCCGCAGCAGTGATGTCGCCTCGGCTCCCGCAGGAGCTCAGTTCTTCTGGTCAATTTCTCCACTGCCACAGCAGTGATGTCGCCTCGGCTCCCGCAGGAGCTCAGCCATGTCTAAACTCACCTTCACTGCCACAGCAGTAATGTCTTCATCCATACGACGTGAACTCTCCCGGCCCTTCAACCTAACCCTCCAAACAGCACATTCAGCCTATGCAGTGCAATTTTCGGGGGTCATCAGTAACGTTTCCGGCTGCTGTCCTGCATTGGTTTGCAATTTTTGGGGGAGTACTCTGGGTTCGGGCCAAAATACCGAGCTCGGAGCCCTCTCCTCGGACAGCACGCCAAATATGCATACTACTACTCATACTATTTACTATCTGATTATTTGTAAGTGTGAACTCGTGAAATGATGTTTTATTAACAAAATTCGGGAGGAGCAACGTTCAAATAATCTGGCTAATCATCACGTCATTTCATCCAGCTGTTAGCAATCAGTAATCAACATATCTACCCAATCAGCATGAGTGAAAGCATATATATATAGACACAGTCGACTCACCCATATTCCTCGACAGTTTTACAGCATCCCTCCACCACCCCGTCTCCTCACACTTGCCTGGTTACTTTCCTAACCAGAATACGGGGGGAGTACTCTGGGTTCGGGCCAAAATACTGAGCTCGGAGCCCTCTCCTCGGACAGCACGCCAAATACGCATACTACTACTCATACTGTTTACTATCTGATTATTTGTAAGTGTGAACTCGTGAATGCCTGAGTTACAGCAACTTCCTGTTTCATGGCGTTAAACACGTACATTAGCACTCAGCCAAGTGTTGCATGGTTTAATGTGTTTCTAGTATGTTTGGTACTTCTTGGCATATTAAAATGTTTCAGGGAGTGAATTACAGTGTAAAACATGCCATTTCCTGTTGCCAGCAGGTGGCACTGTGACTTAAAGAATATTGGCATATAGATGTCTTTAGGCCAGGACTCTTATCACACATGTGAAGTTTGGGGCAGATCTGATATTGTATGCCTGAGTTACAACAGCTTCCTCCTTCATGGCGAAACATCAGACTTTGTCAGGCCGCCACGGACACGCCCTTCAACGAAAACTCAAGATCTTTGCAATTTAACATCGATAAGGCCTTAAGATTAGACTGACAACATATGATGTTGATCTGGTTAAATCTCTACGAGGATGTCATTTCCTGTGTCCTGCAGGTTGCGCTAGGAGTGTAATTGAATATTGCCATTTAGATGTCTTCAGGCCAGGACTCTAATAAAACGTGAAGTTTGGGGCAGATCGGACTTTGTTACATAAACTTCCTTTTTCATGGCGAAACATCTAAATTTGTCAGGCTGCCACGGACACGCCCTTCAGCGAAAACTCTAGATCTTTGCAATTTAACGTCACAAAGGCCTTAAGATTAGACTGACCGAATATGATGTTGATCTGATTAAAGCTCTAGGAGGAGTTCGTTAAAGTACAACGTCTGGAAGTGGCAAAAACTGCCCAAATTTTGCAGACAAAAATCAAAATATCTCACTTCCTGTTGGTTTTCAGAGTTTGCACCAGGAGACCTTTTTGTAGGGATTGGGCTGTTACATGTGCCTACCGAATTTCATACCTGTACGTGAAACGTGGTGCAAGGGGCACTTCGTTGAAATATTGTAGGTGGCGCTATCGAGCCATTTTGCCACGCCTAATTCTGAGACCCATAACAGATGTAAATTTTCACCACTTCTGACGCGTGTGCAAAGTTTCATGAGTTTTCAAGCATGTTTAGGCCCTCAAAAATGTGATTTCATTTGGGAGAAGAAGAAGCGGAAGAATAATAATAAACGGAGCAATTCCAATTGGGTCCTCACACCATCGGTGCTCGGGCTCTAAATATAGCTGCAAGCAGCGATGACGGGCCCAAGCCCGGTGGCATCGCCACCCCTGTGGCTTCAGGGCAACTGTGCACCGCGGACAATAGGCACTTAAAACGGTTAAACATAAAAGGTCTATGTCAAATTCAGACCACATTTACTGCAGCAGCTGGTGCCCATATGATTACAAACCACAATAGCCACATCCATGAGATCATTTAAATGTAGATGAATTTTATGTCATAGAATGTCATAAGTCAATTTCAAATGAGTGCAGAATACCGTCCTAATCTGCCATGTTTGCGTTTTTCTCAGGCAACCACTATAAAAATTCCAGAGCAAACTACCTACTGTTATTTGTGCAAACTCAACAGTACTCTGAGAAATCTAATCCAGTGTAATGTGAATGTCTGTGATTGCTGATGTTGTATTACCCTAACACTTCTCCATGTGTTTTTTTTTGACCTCCCTGAGCTTTTGTTTGCGCACCAATCTTATGCACCAAAATCGTGCTTTCATTTAATTTCAGTATGGCTGGTATTTGATGTAAAAATAAAAATAATATAAAATTAATAAATAGAGCTAAATCACGGAACTGGCAAAGATGATTTTAATATCTGTCTTGGGTAAAAGTAAGGTACGTGTCTAGATTTTTCTGCTCACTTATACAAGTTTGTTATAAACAGCCACTTTTATAAAATCGTGAAATTTATGTAAATATGGGTTTTGAATAAATTAGAATTATATAAATAACTAATTTAAAGACATGCGTCATATGTGATGCTCGCAAACACAGCACATGACCTTCTGTAATGCCCGTGTCTACAAAACACACTTTCCTTTGTAAAAAAAAAAAAAAAAGGTAGTCTTGTCTGAATCAATACATGAAATCACAGTTGACGGGTAATAAGAATTGTAACTCAAGTCCTGTCAAAATAGTGATATAGTGTCATAGTTCAATTTCAAATGAGTGTGAAGTTATCATTTTGTAAAGCTTACACTGCTATTTTGAACCAATAATCGGAAACAAAAAGCAGTTGAAGGATGACATGCATAATTCAGTTATTTATCTGACTCCATTAAAGTTGTTGTTTTTTTCCCCCTCTTATTCATTAAAGGTAAAAGTCTTTCTTAGAACTGATAGGAAAACGAAGGATTTAACCTGAACGTTTAGATAACGAAAGTTACAATCAATTTAGCTTTCAACATTATCAGTTACAAAAGGAAAGATTCTCAAAACCTTTAAAGTAGGCAAAGTTATTTATTAAGTTACATGTTTAAACATACAGACAGTAGAATGGAACAACATACTGTATAGAAAACTTAGTTGTAACGAATAATGCACTGCTGTGCAGAAGAGGCCATAAAAGCCTTTCTTGTATTAAGAGGTTACGCATCAGTGTGCGGGAGTGGCAGGGTTAAAGCCTTTCTCTCAGAACAGCAGTTACCTTTCCTTCTTATACCCTGAGCAAAGCATTGTTATACATGAGTGGAATACCAACACCAAAGCCAACTGACAGGAAACCAAAAGATATGGCAAATGGGTGGTGATCAAGAGAGAGAGAGAAGTACATTAACATATTCTCCTCAATGCATGTTTAAGCAATACCTAGATTGTACATTAGGATACTTTAATGTCTCCATTAAGTACACTACCATTCAGTTCAGTTTATAAGCTGTCAGATGAGACCAAACATGACATAGTTACATGTTAGAAAACAGTAGTAGATAAATAGTATGTAGTTGAAAGCATATATGTCATGTGAAGCAAATGGTACAGATGTGTCATTGAGGTGTAAACGACTCTGTCTCTCCAGACAGAACCATCCTGTGCCTGGAGTGTCCCAACAGCCCTCAATCAGCATATTGATGAATCCCTCGCACTAGATAGGCATTAGCATACTGTGATGATGAAGGCCATTGTGCCACGTTTAATTCACATGTATACCTTTTAAAGGGATTTCTGAAGTACTAGGGCAGTAAAGAGTTCTACCCATATTTGCTCAGCCCTACAAATCCCTCCTCAGGTCAGTTGGACCTCAGGAATTTTGTGAGGTACATCTGTGACCTTAAAATTTAGGGCTGAGTGCAGTGAATAAGCATCTCCATTAGCATAGTAGCACCGAATAATGATGATGATTGTCGTCGTCAAGGATGCTAAGAAGACATACACAGAACACCTACTCCCATCGGGTGTAGGCTTAGTCAGGTGATTATGTGGAGCCTCTTGTCAGGAACTCTGTCCATATAGCAAGGTGTACGTCCATATTTGCCGAGTAAGATCTTTGGTATCTGTGGTGGTCGGTTTCTTCTCATGGAAAATGACTTTCAGGGAATAGCAAGCCCTGAAAAAGGCATTCATTGGCAACACAGTCCTAGATGATAGAACAGCAACAGAGTGAATGTAACTTGATAATTGATGAAAGGAAAACTTATCATCTGCAAACCAAGTCTGCAAAGGTTACAACTTTTTATGGCAGTATCAACATGTAGTTAAATTCATAGTATTCCACTTAATAATCCACTTAAGAGATGGCACATTTTAATTGAATAATGAGATGCTGCTCAGGATATAATGAAGGAAAAATAACACTAAAAATATCTCCCTGTTCACATGATGATTGTGAAAAGGTGTGGAAAAAAGAAACAAAGTAAAAGAAAATGGGAAAAGAACTTGAAACTGATTAAAAATTCCAGTATTACAATTATTCCTTTTAACACAAGTCACATGGTCTAGTATGCATGTAGCATCTACAACCCCTAACCTAAGTGTTTTTATGGAATAAACTCAATTAGTCTATGTGTACACATAGTAACACAAACAACTATTGTGTATGAAAACAACATGTAATGCACAATTACAATTTTGAAAATGCAGACAGGATCAATGAATTTAGATGTTAAACTATTTGCTATTGGGCTGCTAGCTCACTAACAAATGCTGAATAGCACTAATGCACTAATAGCTGAAGTCCTTGCGTGACCAAAGTTGTTAGCTCAGTAAGAGTTTTAGATGCATTTGAGCTTTGGTTACTTGCAGAGTGCTGGTTTGTGTTATTAGAGTGTGATTGTCTGTGTCTTAAGAAATAGGGTGGAGGTCTGCCTCTGCCCAGTGACCAGCACTTTTCCTCTGTATGGCCTGTTTTCTGACATGAACTACAGAATCTGTTCAGTTTGCCCCAGTGTTGCTGGCTGAATTCTCCTGCAGATGGAGGATTTTCATGACATTTTAACACAGCTACCTCACAATGCATTTGTTTACGTGACTCAATTTTTGTGGCCCAGCTCACAACACCTTCAAATGTATTTTGTGCTGGAGAAGCACCACACATGAGCGATTGCTGTACATGTGACCCTGCATTATTAAGCAGTAATTCAAGATGAATTCCGTTGTTGCGGTTAACATCCTCAATTCCAGAATACTCCTCAAAAAGTTCAAACATATTTTCTGCATATGTCTCAAACGTTTCTTTAGTACTCTGTTTCCGATTGAAAATCAATTCCCATCCAATAGGACTACAACCACAGACTACAACCATAGACTGTTTCAGTCTATTCAAGATCTTGCTCTCGGGCTCATTTTGATACATTGACTACACAATGGTGGCTGTCATCAAACCCTGTGGTATCTTTATAGATCAGTACATCTGGAATTGAGCTGATAACAATTTGCCAGATGTCTTTCAGTTTGAGCTCAAACGCATGTTTCCGACTAACAATCCGTCTCCACCATGGTTCAAACAGCCCTTTCAGAGGGAATGGTCCGACCTCTGCTTTAAACAAGTTACATTCAGTTACCGTTAAAGGACGCAGAATGGTTGACTCTGTACCGTTTGGGTGCCGCATCACCTTAAGGGTTGAAACAGGCACACTTTTCAGAGTTTTAACACCTGATACATCTGTCTGAATTGATACAGGATCATTAGAGCATGTTGCCTCATCTAAGAAGTGCATATGCTTTTTATTCCCATTGCTATTAAGCATTTTGGGAGACATTACTTTTTGCAAAAGTAGTTTGTTTTCTAAATTTGCAATAATGTCTTTGTACTTTTCACACTTTTTTTTTTTGCCAAGGCTAACTGATCAACTAGCAGTTTGTCTAGCTGAGATTGGAGGTCTTCAATTTTTGCCTGTGATTTTTGTGCTTCAGAATCTGCAGTGAAAAGCTCTTCACTTTTAGCCTTAACTTTTGCAAATAAATCTTTTACTGTATTGCATAAGGTAGAGGCATTCAAGTAATTTATAGCCTCAATGATTTCACCTTGTTTAGATTTCTTCTGCTTACTACCCACTTTTTTCCACCAAATGGAAATTTCATTGTCAGTAGCATCCATGTTAAGACCTTTTCTATTGAGTTTGTACAGTGTAGGTTCTACCTTTTCGGCACATAATGTAAACAGGTCATGATCATTATGCATGTTTCAATCCATATTTGGGGAAATTTTCTTAGATTTCACAATAATGGGACTACTTAGATTATTCTGATACTTCTAATCTCTGTTTCATACAATTCATGCAAATGGAGACTTTCCCTACCATGCCATGAAGCAATGAAAACAGACTTACCCACTCCGTGGTTAGAAGGTCGGCTTTAATCCATTCAAAAGAGTCCTCATTCTGATGACCAATTGCTGTGAAGCCATTACTCCAAGGATAAAATAATCTAATGTCAAATGAGAAAAACTGAAGTAGTTGCGTATACAAAAAAAGTACAGCGCAAAAAGTTTATCACGTCGGGCCGTCACCAAAAACTGATTTGCAGTGTGTTTTTATATTTTAATTAACCTAATTATCAAACTAATAATATAATACTAAGTTGTCAGTGGCCTACAAATAAACTGGCTTGATTAACTGCTTCAGGTGTGTTTGATTAGGGTTGGCACTAAACTCTGAAGCACAGTGAGTCTGCAAGAAAAGGGTTAAAGAACTGATCAAGGGTGAAACTGACACACACACACACACACACACACACACACACCCCCACCCACCCACCCAAGTGAACCTGAGGGAGCAAGGGGGAGGGGAAGGAGAGAGAGAGACAGACTGAGATTTAACATTTTAAACACCAACAAAACTAAATCATAAAGTAGTCTTGATAATGTTTAATTATACATGCAAATACAATATAAAATAAAAATGAAAAACCTTTTTCCTCTATCTAAACTATTGCTCTATTGCTTGATTTATCCAACCCCATTTAAACAGGTATATTCTGCCCTCTAGTTGTAGTATGACAGTTATTCATTTTTCAAACAAATCTGCCTATTTTTAACGTACACATGCTTTTTGAATTAGAAAAAAAAGAATAAAATGTTTATTTAAAATGTATTTATTCTATATATAAATAGTTTAGTGTTTTTTTTTTTTTTTTAGGAAATTAGTCATTCTGTTTCCCTTTTTTGACATTACTATAATCTCTCGCCATGGAAACACCGTTCAAGATATCCAATATCCATTTGCAATTTAACATCTTCAATGTCTTAGCACCATGGTCAAAAAAATGTTTGGTCTGAATCGAATAAACCCCCTAGAAGTAGTAATTTAAAATTCAGAGCTTGTTTATTAAAAAAAAAAATCCACATTCAAACCAAAATATCTGACTTCCTTTCGGTCGGAGCTAATGACTGTAAATTAGAAAGTTGTCCGGCTTAATGAGAACAATATGTGTACTGAGTTTGGTGACTGTAGGTAAAACTACCCCCCCCCCACCCACTTTTGTCAAAAGGTGGCAAACTTTGATGTTGGCTTGGCACAAGCCTCGATGGGCAGCCTGAGGCAAAAGAGCCAACGCACATGTCTGTTCGGTGGTCTTGAGCGAAGAAAGAAAGAACGAAAGAATTTCTTGTATTTCTATGTATTTTTTTTTCTGATTAGTCTAATATAATGGATTACCAGTATAACCTTAATTAACCTACTAATAAATAACTACAATAAAGAGCCAACGCACATGTCTGTTCGGCCGCAAAGAAATAAAGAAAGAAGGATTTTCTTGTATTTAGGGCTGTAACGAACAATTGTTGTGATGATTGATGGATCTGTCGATTCTTCGCTTTAAGACACGCTCAACTCACAGCCGCTCAAGGCGCGGCTTGCAAGGGTATGAATGGGTAACATCATATCAGGCGATCAACTAACCTGTTCAATAAACTGTTTAAAACATGCAGTCACCCGATCAATGAGATTCTAGATGGTGATATAATGAATCTTGACAAACTGAGAACGGAAACGAAACTGTGTCGTCTCTCTCTCTCTCTCATCTGCTCAAGCTGGGAGCAGCAGCGGCGCCGGCGACACAACGCGCCTGTTTAATGCACAAATATTTGCACAGATGCCACACATCATTAACACAGTCAATCAAACAAAGAAGCTCTTTGATGTGTTCTTGTGCTCGCTTGAATGAGATTCGCCATGTATTGTGGACATGATGAAGCGAGAATGGACGAGCTTCGGAGCGCGAGCTTCATTAGAGACGCGAGCCGTCTCTGTGTCACTCAAAAACGCATCCAAAATCTAAATGTAAGTCTTTAATGTGTTCCCGTGATAGAATCTTGTCAAATCGCTAGAATGTTTTATTTAAAAAGGCTAAAATACACATGCAAATGAAGAACATAAGGACAAAACGAAAGTAAGGTCTCGTCTGCAAAATGTATGATCGAATTAATTTACAACAGTGATGATCTTACCCATAAACTGTGTAAGACGTCATCCGATCAATATTTCCAGTTATTATAAACAAACAGCTTGTGGAGCGTTCTCTTTGTAACATTATTTGTCATTTGGGCTGAAAACAAGCTGAGTTCTTATCCGGCTTCCTCCAGTGGACGGTACTGCTCCTCTAGAGGGCGCATTTTTGCTCTGTCAATGTTAGACTATGGAAAAATTGAGTTAAAAAAATTAATATAAAAAAAATCAGTCTAAAAAGATATAGCAACTCACTAGACACTAGGGCCAAGGTCTGTGGTGAGTTTGGTGCTTGTAGCATTAAAGCTCTAGGAGAAGTAGCAGTCAGAAAATTTAGGAACAGAAGAAAAATAATAAAATGTTTAAGTGGAATATCAGTGTGTTGGCTTGTGCCAAGCCAACATAATAAACGGAGCAATTCAAATAGGGTCCTCATGCTATCGGTGCTTGGGCCCTAATAAGAATAATCCTAAAGAAAACAATAGGGCCTTCACCTTCGGCTTGGGCCCTAATAAACGGAGCAATTCCAATAGGGTCCTCACACCATCGGTGCTCGGGCCCTAATTAAAGCTGCAAGCAGCGATGAAAGGGCCCTCACACGCGGGCTCACTGTCACCCGTTGGCCTTAGGAAAACGGTGAACAGTGGGCGACATACATGTAGGCAAGTAAATACAAGGGAAATATGGCAAAGTCATTTCAAAGTGCCACACTTCCTGCTGCTAACAGGTGGCGCTTTGACTGTAACAGAATATTGCCATGTAGATGTCTTCAGGCCAGGACTATTATCAAACATGTTAAGTTTGGAGCAGATCGGACATTGTATGCCTGAGTTACAACAACTTCCTGTTTTGTGGCGTTAATCGCATACATTAGCACTTAGCCAAGTGTTGCATGATTTAACGTGTTTCTAGTATGTTTGGTACTTTGTGGCATATTGAAATGTGTTTTCTGGGAGTGAATTACAGTGTAAAGCATGCCATTTCCTGTTGCCAGCAGGTGGCGCTATGACTAACAGAATATTGGCATATAGATGTCTTTAAGCCAGGACTCTATCACACATGTGAAGTTTGGGGCAGATCGGACATTGTATACCTGAGTTACAACAGCTTCCTCTCTCATGGCAAAACATCAGAATTTGTCAGGCCGCCACGGACACGCCAGTGAAAACTCAAGATCTTTGCAATTTAACATCGCTAAGGCCTTAAGATTAGACTGACAACATATGATGTTGATCTGGTTAAATCTCTATGAGGACTTAATCACAGTGTAAAACATGTAATTTCCTGTTACCCACAGGTGGCGCTATGACTGTAACTGAATATTGCCATGTAGATGTCTTCAGGCCAGGACTCTAATAAAACGTGAAGTTTGGGGCGGATTGGACACTGCATGCCTGAGTTACAACAACTTCCTGTTTCATGGTGAAACATCAAAATTTGTCAGGCCGCCATGGACACGCCCTTCAGTGAAAACTCTAGATCTTTGCAATTTAACATCGCAAAGGCCTTTAGATTAGACTGACCAAATATGACCTTGATCTGATTAAAGCTCTAGGAGGAGTTCGTTAAAGTACATCGTCTGGAAATAGCAAAAATTGCACAAATTTTGCAAAGTTAATTCAAAATATCTGACTTCCTGTTGGTTTTCAGATTTTACTCCAAGAGACTTTTTTGTAGGTATTAGGCTGTTGGATGTGTGTACCAAATTTCATACTTGTATGTGAAACGTAGTGTCAGAGGCACTTCGTTGAAATTTTGTAGGTGGTGCTATTGAGCCATTTTGCCACACCTAATTCTGAAACCCATATCAGACGTAAATTTTCACTTCTGACGCATGTGCAAAGTTTCATGAGTTTTCAAGCATGTTTAGGCCCTCAAAAATGTGATTCCCCTTTCATGGCGAGACATCAGACTTTGTCAGTCGCCACGGATACGCCCTTCAACGAAAACTCAGGATCTTTGCAATTTAACATCGCTATGCCTTAAGATTAGACTGACCATATATGATGTGCTTCTGGTTAAATCTCTGAGGAGTTAATCACAGTGTAAAACATGTCATTTCCTATTACCCACAGGTGGCATATCAGATGTAAATTTTCAACACTTCTGACGTGTGTGCAAAGTTTCATGACTTTTCAAGCATGTTTAGGCCCTCAAAAATGTGATTCATTTCAGAGAAGAAGAATAATTGGCCGAGCAATTACAATAGGGTCCTCACACCATCGGTGCTTGGGCCCTAATAACTGTCAGCCCTTTTTTTCGCATAGACATGAAAATGCACTATCCAAACATTATGGTTGTAATTCAAGAATGCTTTGGAATATAGACCTAAGGTTGGTCTTGTTTAAAGAAGACACTAGTCAGATTATTGTAGAAGTGAAATAAATTATAAAAGTGAAATGAAAAAGTTATAGAAGTTTAAGTTTATACAAATTTAAAAATATAATTGTTTATATTTTATATTAATTACAAAGCATGTTTTACTCTTAAACTGCAAGAAAATAAAAGCCAAAAATGTCAACATTCCAAATTTTAGGTTAAAATATATCATAAATGAGCTTTCAGTAAGATTTTGTTTGGGCGCAGTACCAAACTTTTTCACTAGATGACAGCAACGCTCCATATCTGACCATTTAAGGGCACCATTTATTTGAGTGATCTGAACCATATATTTCCATATTTTCATACATTTTATGAAGTAGACATCCTATTCAGAAGTAGTATGGACAGTTTGGCATTATTTGATTTGAATTCAACCTCTATTAAACACATAATTAGAACGTGTGTTCATTATAGCTCAGTTGTTCTCTTGTGCTCCGCCTTCTCACGATAACATTGTATTAGAAAAAAAATCTTTGCGTGCCATAGTTTATACAGGACTGGTGGGAAATTTGCATTAATACACCTTCATTCTACATGTTATGTGGTTTATTTTAATAGGTGAACTGTCTTTGTATTGTTAAGAGAGGGAAAGTTATAACCGTTTTTTTTTTTTTTTTTTTTTTTTTTTAAACCTCCAATGGGTGTGTTCTTAAACGGTAATGTTAGAAAGACAACCTTGCCACTATAAATCGCTATTTTTCTGCACTTAACAGGCGAATTTTGCCAAGATATTTTCAGAGATGATAGACAAGATGTTATTGAATGATAATTTAATGAAAACCCAATTTTGACAAAAAAAAAATGGCATTCGACCTATTTTCTGACTTTATTGAAAACGTACCATTGCGACATCCAACGGGTTTTCCCAGATCGCATCACACACACGTATAAAATATATATAATATATATATATTAGGGGTGTGCACAAATAGTCGAATATTCGAATATGTAATATTTAGACCTACCTATTTTGTGTATTTATATGAAGTGTTCACAGGCAAATTTACTTTATGTATTTCCCCAGCATCGAAATCAGGCACATTTAAATAACAGGAAACACGATTCCTGGCTGCATGTCAATATCCATGGATTCCTGGGTCTTTGGTTGTAAGGAACACTTTCAAGTCCAACCTTTAGTTTAATTGTTTGTTTTACTCGTGTTTTACTTATGTTTTTGCAGTTTCCCCTATTAAATCCAGTCATGCAGCAGGCTCTTTTGCCACTTAGCCCCAGCATGTTCCGGCGGTAAAGTGACGCCAATGCATACCCTCTATATGACATTTTCGGAGAGGCTAGCAATAGCGAGATAGCTTTAAAATCATAAAATCCCACCCTCCCTTCAGAGCGTCTCCAAAGCCATGCCTCCAAAACACATGAAGGCACACACACAGCTGCTCTCGGCAAAGCGTCACAAGAGACTCCGTTAAACTACCTCTTGTCTAATAATTTATGTCTAATAATCATAAACAACTTAGAGAGCTTATACCTGACTGCTGCAGCTTAATTTCGGTGTTGATACTGTTGACATGCAAACACATAATTCTGAGTCTGAGGATGTGAAGAGATGGCATCTCTTAATTACGGTAGTTATGGCGTGAATGCAGCATAAGCTCGTTGTTTTGAAGGAACTGTAAAAGGAAGCTGCTGTTTGGTTTGCAGTGCTCTTTGACGTCTGTCTGTACTCTGCATATCATGAAACACGCTGATGACGTATGATTTCTGCGTGAACAGGGTGCGCAAGGGTATGTGTAAACATATGTTGACAGGCAGGTAGGACATTGTATTATTTTATTCGGACCAAATATAATGATTGAATGAACATTTTATGGTTCTACCAAGCGACAACCTCTGTCAGTTTCTAATGAAGCCAATACGTAAGTGAATTAAACTGCAATTTATCGACTGGCCGCTAGGGACAGGGTCCCAAAGAGAGCAGAATCTCATTGAGCCCCATGTTAAAATGGCAAACTTTACAGCAGAAAAAAACATGTTTACAGCTTGGTACAAATTGTAGTTTTGGTCTATACTGCTAATTTTGCCCTTCATGACAACTCTGAGGGGGGTGAATTTTTTTATAACTCATCCGTTTAAATTATATTAAGCCTTAAAGTTCTGCATAATTAAGGGCGTGGTCACTTGAGTGACAGGTAGATTGCCGCTGCTGTCTGTGAGCCGTCACTTACCTCAGCTAATTCCAGCCGCTGAATTTGCCATCTCTGCCGTATTTGTGCTTTTTTCTGGATTATTTTATACAATTATAAAATGCTTGCTGTGTTAATCGTCGAGACTCGAGACAGATTTGCGTCTGTGTACATGTGCTCGCGTGCGGAAGATAAACAGAACACACGTTGTTGGATCGTGGCACTGGCTAAAAGTTTTGTTTGTGAGATTTACTACAATGACAATGGCGGGATAATATTAAACTCTGACAGCACTGCTTGGATATTATAACTAAAACTGCTGCACTATTTAGAAAAATTCTATTTTGGACGCAGGCTCCTATACGATCATATACAGTTTTACAACATAAATGCTGTTCAGGTTGCATCATTTCTTGAAGAACAATGATGGAGAGCAGATCATTCAGAAGAATGATAGATATGTAAAGATATGTGATGCAAACAATGGATGATATATCAATATTTCTTGGATTTAATGCTTTTGTGGACAAAAAGTACTGTTTTTTTTTTTGTTTTGCAATGGACACTCATGGAAATTTTACCCAATTAAGTGCCACGGATTGGATTCATCTCTCAATCGCTATTTCATTATTAAGGTATGGAGTCCCATTTGATTTTGCGTGTTGTTATTTGCACACCCGACACAAATTAATTACTGGTGTTGGAGCATCTATATCGTAAAAAAGACACCGTAGATTGACAGTAAATCTCTAATTTCTAATGATATAACTTGATATCTTTATTAATATTTTAGATAGATAGATAGATCCTTTGCCTGCTAACATGATCACGTCGAGCTAGGCGGGTGTGGTTTCAGTAACCAGTCACCTTGGTTCCAGCCACGTCCCGCCTCTTTGCCCATTTTCAGTTATGCTATCACAGTATCGGGAGACTTTTAACCAGTATAACAAAAAATGTTTCTGTAGAGAATCACCTCTTGCACCTTTTAAGCCTCTTCTCGTTGACTATTAGGGGGCAGCCCTGGCTTAGTATTTCCCTCATCTAAAGTCAAGTCAAGTCATCTTTTTTTTTATATAGCGGTTTTTACAATGCAGATTGTGTCAAAGCAGCTTTACACTGATAACTGATATATAATTTTGGCTGCACAGCAGCTCTTAAAGAAAATGGTGTCATTGACCATCTTAAGTAAATTCAGTTTTTTTTTTTTTTGATCACGTTTTTTTTTTTTTTTTTTTTCAAATTATACAGAAAGAACAAAGATATACAAAACTAAACTCCCCATCCCCCAAACACCAGACATAAACATAAAGATACTATACATGATCAGGCATCCATAAAGAAATAATAATAATAAATAAACAACATGAGGTATGCATGAATAATATCCTCTCCCCCCTCTTTCTTTTACAATGTCATATTATCTGCTTGCATTCCCTCAACAATTTAAAAAAGGTTGCCAGACATTATAAAATGCCCCAGTAGACCCTCTGACTGTATACCTAATTTTCTCCAGCTTAAGATGATACATAACTTCCCTTATCCATTGACTAAATGTAGGTGGAAAAGGGTCTTTCCATTTAATCAGTATCAGTCTTCTAGCCAAAAGAGAACAGAAGGCCAGTATTTTAATTTTACTTTTAGTAAAACTAGTATTTTCATGGGCCACACCAAACAATGCAATAAATGGAGATGGCTCTACTACCTCTCCAAATAGCCCAGAGAAGGTCTCAAAAAAATATTAGTCCAGAACATGTAAAGTTTTGGACATGTCCACAACATATGCAGTAGTGTTGCGGGAGCCTGCCTGCATCTATCACATGTGGAATCTATGTTAGCTTTAATCTTAGAAAGTCTGATTTTAGACCAATGCAAATGGTGTACAATTTTAAACTGTATTACAGCATGTCTTAGGCAAATGGATGATGTAAAGATTCCCTGTATTATTTTGTGCCAGACTTCCTCTGAGATTAGTTCATCCAAATCTGCCTCCCATTTATTTTTGAGTGAATTTTAAAGGTGTTGAATCATACATGCTGAGTAATTCATAGATCCTGCTTATAGCCTGTTTTTGGACTGATTTACATTCAAAATTGAGTCTAATAAAGAAATTGGAGGGCATGATGGGAAATAATCAGAATTCAATGCTACAAAATTTCGAAGTTGCAAATACCTATAGAAATGTGACTTGGGAATGTTAAATTTCTGTACCAACTGTTCAAATGATGCAAAATTTCCATCAATATAAAGTTCAGACATTGAGACCACACCCTTTCTTGCCCAAACCTCAAAAGCATCGTCCATCATTGGAGCAAACATGAAATTTTTAGCAATTGGTGCAGCCTGTGATAAATCTTTTAGGGAAAATGATTGTCTAAACTGATTCCAAATTTTAACTGAATTTATAACAACTGGATTAGAAGTCAAGCTAGAGATTGGTTGTGTGAATGGTATTTTAGAACATAATAAAGCTTCTAAAGACGTGGACCCAACTGAAGCCCCCTCCACAGTCGTCCAGGCAGGGACAGTGATGTCATTCCTTAACCAGAACAGCAGTGCCCTTATGTTGGCTGCCCAATAATAAAACCTGAAATTTGGAAGTGCCATCCCTCCTTTTGTACGAGGTCTCTGCAGTATACTTCTTTTAATTATTGGTGTTTTTTTGTTCCAAATAAAGGTCGGTATCTGATTATTTAATTTGGAGAAGAAAGATTTTGTTAAAAAAAACGGGAGGCACTGAAAGATATATAAAAACTTGGGCAGTACATTCATCTTTACTGTATTAATTCTTCCACCCAGTGAGAGAGGGAGGTGATCCCATCGCTCAAAATCTTGTTTTAGATTAGTTAAGAGATGTGGGTAGTTGGCCACATACAAGTCTTTATACTTGTGCGTAACCCAAACCCCAAGGTACTTCAGTTTTTTAATGCTAATTTTGAAGGGAACTGAGCGTAAAGATAACAGGCTGACCCCATCACCAACAGGCATTAGTTCACTTTTCTGGATATTAACTTTATAGCCAGATATTTTGCCGAATTCTGTAAGTAGAGCCACCAATTTAGGAAGACTTGACAGGGGTTGTGACAGGTATAATAACATGTCATCCGCATAAAGCAAAACCTTATGTTCCAATCCTGCCCGCTGTATACCCTTGATATCAGCTCTTTGTCTCAAAGCTAAAGCAAGTGGTTCCATTGCGACTGCAAACAGAAGTGGGGACAAAGGGCATCCCTGTCTCGTGCCGCGTTGAAGCTCAAAATAAGTAGATATATTATTATTAGTGCGCACGGCAGCCAACGGAGACGTATATAAAAGTTTGATCCATGATATAAGCTTACGACCAAATCCAAACCTCTCCAGTGTGTTGAAAAGATAACCCCACCCCACCCGGTCAAATGCCTTTTCCGCATCCAGTGAAAGCACTACCTCTGGTGTACCGGGTGGAGAAGAGCCATAAAGAATGTTCAGAAGTCGTCTAATGTTAAAGAACGAATGACGATTCTTAATAAAACCTGTTTGGTCAGGTGATATGATGGAGGGAAGCGCTCCCTCTAAACGTCGTGCGAGGACCTTAGCGAGCACTTTAGCATTAGTGTTTAGAAGGGAGATTGGACGGAATGAGCTGCACTCAAGAGGGTTCTTGTCTTTTTTGAGAATTAATGAGATAACTGCCTGACGCATGGTTGGTGGTAGGATTTTTGATGAAAGCGACTCTTCAAAAACTGATAACAATAAAGGGGAAAGCTGTTCTGAAATTTTTTTTAAAGAAATCTGTTGGAAAACCATCCGGTCCCGGTGATTTGCCACTCTGCATAGATCTAATTGCTAATGTTATCTCTTCCACCGTGAGGTGGTCTTCCAATTCAGCAGCCCTCACTGGGTCTATAGAGGGGATATGTATATTTTCAAAAAAATCTTCCAGCGAATGAGGGTCGACGCATGAATCGGATGTATAAAGTGATTGGTGTAAATTTTGGAAACGGGAATTAATTTTTAAGCTATCAGTATTTTTTAAGCCTTGCTCATCATTAATTAAAGGAATGGACTGATTAGCAATCCTTTGTCTCAACTGATGTGCAAGTATTCGCCCAGCCTTGTCCCCATGTTCATAACACACATACCGTGATTTAGAAATGAGACACTCAGCCTGCCTTGTTGACAGGAGATCATACTCAGTTTGCAGTAGTATACGCATTTTTTTTATTGTATCTGCAGAGGGCAGATGACTATATAGCCTATCTAGTTTTTGTTTTTATTTGCGCAATATGAAATTATCTTGCCCCGTAAATATGCCTTAAGTGACTCCCATATAGTTGAAGAGGACATCCCTGGCGTTTGATTGATCTTAAGGAATGATGAAATCTCAGTGGAAATTAATTTAGTAAAAGTTTCTTCTGATAGAAGCAGAGAAATGAGTCTCCAGGGACGGTAACTGGACTGTGTATTAGGGATATGCATTTTCATAATTAGGGGACCATGATCAGATACAACTATAGCTCCGTAATCACACTTGGTAATGAGAGAAAAAAATTATCTATACGGGAATAGGTCTTATGGACAGAGGAAAAGAAAGAATATTCTCTGGAAGTAGGGTTGCGAAACCGCCAAACATCAGCTATGCCATATGATTTAAGAATAAGTTTAATTGAACGTGCTGATTTGGACAGGGGAGCTTTTTTGAGCGAACTACGGTCTAAGACGGGAGAGTGTACAATTTGTGTCACCACCAAGAATAAGGTGGTGTGATGTCATATTTGGTAACCGAGAAAAAAGATTGGAAAAAAAACGCAGGGTTATCCCAGTTTGGCGCATAAATATTGGCCAGGATGACTGGAAAAGAATAAAGCTGCCCCACCACAATTACATATCGCCCCAAAGAGTCAGCCTCTACATTAGTCACAGTAAATGGCACATTTTTCTTGATAAGTATGGCAGCACCTCTAGCTTTTGAATGAAAATTAGAGTGATATATCTGTCCTTCCCAACTCCCTCTAAGTCTGAAATGATCCGTTGTACGTAGATGGGTCTCCTGAAGGAATGCGATATCTACATTAAGTTGCTTTAAATGTGCAAATACCTTTTTACGTTTCACTGGATGATTAAGTGACAATGTTCCAACTCACAAAGTTGACTGAACAGCCATTAAACCCTTTGGAAATATTGATGACAGCCATGTTAAGGGGAAATAGTTATATATATGGAAACTGTAGAAGCTACGTGACAGCAAATGAAAATTAATATGGACATCTGACAGAATAAGTCTGGTAGGTAAACAAAACTGATAATTCAAATGATTCAAATAAATATTATCCTGTCAAATTGTCCTTGGAATGCATAAATCTCTTACTCATGACTGAATAGCACAATCCTACACCCATGGGTGGAGCTAAAGATAATGAAAACAAACAAGTTCTTGCTCCATTGGGGTAGGGTTTAAGTTGGGACAACGTATAAATGGATAGAACTTAGTCTCTGCATTATTTTCAAGCCTCTGTGGGGATAATGTTCTTCTTAACATACCTTATCGCTTCTTCTGCATCTGTGAATTCTTTTTCTTTACCGTTATATGAAATACGTAGACGGGCTGGGAACAAGATGCCAAACCGGACGCCCTGACGATTACGCAGCAGTTTCCGAACCTCCGTGAGCGCAGCCCTGGCCTTGGTGACGCTTGCAGTATAGTCCAGAAAGATGGCGATTGATTCTCCATTGAATCTCAGCGGGGCTCGAGTGCGCGCACGGCTCAACACCTCAACACAATCTTGGTAATAGTGAAGTTTAGCCATGATGGTGCGTGGTTTTCCATCCGATTTTCTAGGAGCCAAACTTCTATGCGAATGGTTCACAAGCACGTCCTTTTCCAGCTGTAGCGTTTCTCTCAGCAGTCTCAAAACCAACACAGTAGAGCTTGATCCATCCGTCTCAGCTACCCCCAGAATCCTGATATTGCACCTTCTCATCCTTCCCTCCATGTCTTCGCATTTTCCTCTTAGCACAGTCATCTCTGCTTTCAAGTCAGTTACCACAGACTGTAAAGTTGTCACCTCGTCAGACCACGTTGATAGCCCGCCTTCCACCTCTTTTATCGTAGCCTTCATTTGGTCTATCTCAGAGTGAATTGCCGCCGTATTATTTATTTCCTTTTTAACTGCTTGCAATTTAAATCATCGGCAAGCGCATTTTTTAGTTCAGATTTGATCACTGCTGAGATGTCCGCTTTTAACGAGCGAAGGATCTCTGATTTCAAGGCCACCGCGTCCATTTTCTCTGGGCTGTCCAGCGGGGGTGGGGTCATTCGGGATCGGGTGATGGTGGAGCACGAAGTCGAGGTGGCGTTGGGCCTAGTGTTGGATGATGCGTCGTATTTATACTTGCGTAACTTTTCCGCCATTGACCCGCATATCAGCTATTTCCTCATTTCAGAACCAAAATCAGATCAGATTTTATACAATGTTTTGTAATGTAAGGCGTTTATTTATTTTATAAAACAGGGGTTCGGCGAGAGCCCGAGCTAGACACATCTTACTCCATCGGCATACAAGAGCGCCCCCCAAGTAAATTCAGTTTTGATTCATTTCGTTGTAAGAATCAATAGTTATTAATTTAGTTAATTTATCTATATCAGCACTGGAGTAAACAGTGATGTCATCATCCAGCTCAGTTCAGTTGGCATACAATGGTGTCAATGCAGGCAGATCAAAACATTGTTGAATATCAAATGTCAAGTGTCCCCTACTAAGCAAGCCAAAGGCGACAGCGGCAAGGAACCCAAACTCCAACAGGTGACATCAGGTGGCAAACAGGTGTTAAAATAGAGAAGAAAAAAAAAACCTTGGGAGAAACCAGACTCAGTCGGGGGGACAGTTCTCCTCTGGCCAACAGCGAACAGTGCATGATTATGATTCAGGCAGTCCGATTGGGATCGCAACAGTCAAAGTATTTATTCCAGTTCCATCGAGATGAGGATCGTATTCATCACACCGGTATGGATGGTTTGTTGAGGATCTGTGCCACTGGCTGTCATGTCGATGAGGCCTTCACATACCCCTTTTCCACCAAGGCAGTTTGAGTGCTGGTTCGGAGCCAGAGTCTAGTTTCAAATTAGTTCTTTGTCTTTCGACACACAAAGCACCAGCTCCGAACCAGGAAAAGTGGTTCGTAAGTAGCACCAAAACATTGCTGGGCTAGAAGTAAGAGCTGCTTGCGTCAGGGGCTGGGGGCGGGGTTACCGTGACCAACAAGAAACTTGTGACCGCCATTTTTTGAAATAGCAGCTAATCGTGCTAATAGCAGCTCGATTGTAATCTCCTTCTGTATACAAATTATTGCGAGCCGTGTTTGGATGCCGTAGGTTTTCAAAGCCATGAGCATCAATAGTAGCGAAACGTCCGCCATTGTTGATGGAAGGCTTGTTCGAGATGCATCGGAGCAGCGCGGACCGATTCGGCGGGTGACATCGGAGTGCAGCAGGTCCGCGGGAGCATTTGTAGAGCATACGACTCCTTGTACTTTTGGATCGTTCTCGCGGTGCTTTGATGTCACGCGCCGATCGCTCTGCGAGAAGCCGCTGCATCTCGTACAAGCTTGGTGTGTTTGTGTTTGGCGCTGCAGCACTAGCTTTGCTATAACTTATACAGTGACGTAAAACCTGGCTCTGTGCTGGCTCTCTAGCCCGTGGAAAGGAAAACCGGTTCTTAGAAGGCTCGTCAGTTGAACCAACTCCGAACTGGCACTGGCACTAGCTCTGAACTAGCACCCGGTTCGTGCTGGTGGAAAGGGGGTAACAGTGGATGATCTAGTTGACTCAATCTCTGCTGACACTTTAGGGCTGCGTTGTCGTCGTGTCAAAGCACAAGTCCTCGATCTGGCTGACTATGGTAAACAGATTAACTAATGTTAGCGTAGATGCCATTCTTCTTCTGATGTACATCTGGAGTTATAGGAAGTGTTCCCGGTTCCGGCTGACCTAATTTATCCTAACAATCCTTTAACGGATTTGAAAACATAAATTGATAATGTGTTATGTGTATGCCAGGTTAAAGAGATGCGTTTTTAGTCTAGATTTAAACTGACAGAGATTGCAATTCTGAGATTGCAATAGACGTGAAGGACTATAATGCGTTAAGAGCTACTGGTACTGGGGAGCTAAACCATTTAGTGCTTTGTAAGTATTTAGCAAAATTTTAAAATCTATACGATGTTTAACAGGAAGCCAATGCAGTGTTGATAGAACTGGGCAAATATGGTCGTACTTCCTGGTTCTAGTAAGAACTCTAGCTGCTGCGTTTTGTATGAGTTGTAGTTTATTTATCAAGCGAGCAGGGCAACCACCCAGGAGAGCGTTACAGTAATCTAGCCTTGAGGTCATGAACGAATGAACTAACTGTACTGCATTTGTCATTGAGGGCATATGTCGTAGTTTAGATATATTTTTTAAATGGAAGAATGCGGTTTTACAAATGCTAGAAACATGGCTTTCAAATGAAAGATTGGTATCAAAGAGCACACCCAGGTTCCTAACTGATGACGAAGACTTAACAGAGCAGCCATCAAGTGTTAGACAGTATTCTAGGTTATTACGTGAAGAAGTTTTTGGTCTAATAATTAGAATCTCTGTTTTTTCTGAATTTAGTAGTAGGAAATTACTGGTCATCCAAGTTTTTATATGAGCTATGCATTCCGTTAATTTTGTGAATTGGTAAGTTTCGTCAGGGCTCGAAGAAATATAGAGCTGAGTATCATCAGCGTAACAGTGAAAACTAACGCCATGCTTCCTAATGATATCTCCCAAGGGTAGCATGTACAGAGTGAAAAGCAGCAGTCCTAGTTCTGAGCCTTGCGGTACTCCATATTGAACTTGTGATGGATATGACATCTCTTCGTTTACTACTACAAACTGATAACGGTCAGATAAGTATGATTTGAACCATGCCAATGCAATTCCACTAATGCCAACATAATTTTTGAGTCTATTTAAAAGAATGTTGTGATCGATAGTGTCAAATGCAGCACTAAGATCCAGTAACACTAATAGAGAGATAGAACCACGATCTGTTGATAAGAGCAAATCATTTGTAACTCTAATGAGAGCAGTCTCAGTACTATGGTACGGTCTAAATTCTGACTGGAAATCCTTACAGATACCATTTCTTTCTAAAAAGGAACATAGTTGTGATGATACTGCCTTTTCTAGTATTTTTGACAGAAAAGGAAGATTTGAGATCGGCCTGTAATTGACTAATTCTCTAGGAACAAGTTGTGGTTTTTTTAATAAGAGGTTTAATAATAGCCAGCTTAAACGTTTTTGGTACGTATCCTAGTGATAAAGATGAATTAACTATATTAAGAAGAGGATCTATGACCTCTGGAAGCATCTCTTTCAATAGCTTAGTCGGTATAGGGTCTAACATACATGTTGATTTTGATGATTTAACAAGTTTAGACAATTCTTTCTCTCCTAAAACAGCGAATGAATTGAATTTTTCCTCAGGGATACTACAATGCACTGTCTGACATGATACTTTAGTAGACGGTTGCATGGTTATAATATTCCCTCTAATATTGTCAATCTTGAAAGTAAATAAGTTCATAAAGTCATTACTGCTGTGCTGTTTGGAAACATCAGAAGTTGAAGCTTTATTTCTTGTTAATTTAGCCACTGTATCAAATAAATACCTAGGGTTGTTTATTTTCTTTTAAAAGGTTTGAAAAATAAGCAGATCTAGCAGTTTTTAAGGCCTTTCTGTACTCAATCATTCTAGTTTTGTTTTCTAAAATATAAAACATGTTTATAGACATTTTTCTGATGTCTGGACTCTATTGTCAGGGTTTTAGGGAAAATATAAACAGATGGTTCAATTTATTGGTAGTAAATGCATTTTATGAGAATTTATATTTCAAGCTTTGACTGCAAATGTCATGTCCATAACACTGGAAGTGCTCACCTCTATTTTGAAAGTCTCGTCACTTACGCCTGCGTTGTTTCCAAAGCAACCCATGCAGATAGGTTGGTTATGAATACGATCCTCAACCGGATGGAACTGGAAGAAATACTTTGACTGTTGCGATCCCAGTCGGACTTATGATAGCTGACTGAATCATAATAAAGCACTGTTCGCTGTTGGCCAGAGGAGAACTGGCCCCCCGACTGAGCCTGGTGTCTCCAAAGGATTTTTTTTCTCCATTTTAACACCTGTTTGCCACCTGATGTCACCTGTTGGAGTTTGGGTTCCTTGCTGCTGTTGCCTTTGGCTTGCTTAGTTGGGGACACTTGACATTTGATATTTAACAGTGTTTTGATCTGCCTGCATTGACACCGTTGTATGCAAACTGAACTGAGCTGGATGATGACATCACTGTTTACTTCAGTGCTGATATAGATAAATTAACTAAATTAATAACTATTGATTCTTACAACAGAATGAATCAAAACTGAATTTACTTAAGATGGACAATGACACTATTTTCTTTAAGAGCTGCTGTGCAGCCAAAATTATATACCAGTTATCACTGTAAAGCTGCTTTGACACAATCTGCATTGTAAAAAGCGCTATATAAATAAAGATTACTCAACTTGACTTATGTCTGGGGCACACAAATCTTATTTGATCACTTTTGATCACGCAGTTAATGGTGCACACAGTCTGCCTGAAAAGATCTGATTTGAGAAAAAAACTGCTTTGCCTGCAGTCTGAACAGCCTTAGAGGGGTTCTTAGAGAGGCCTTAGAGAGATTCTTAGAGATGCATTTTCAGTCAATATAGATGTTTACATAGCAACTCTTTACAAAATTCTCTTAACTCTTAACAAAAACTCTTACAAAACTCTTACCAACAAAATAGTTCTTTAATGGAAGCAGGACAATAAAATTCAGCAACATCTTGTCTCACCCAGAGCTCAAATTTCTCCACCTATGTGTACATACATATGAAAGTTAAGTGAACCACTGGCCACCCTTATAATTTTGACAACATATTGACAACAAAGCTTTCCACTGATATACTTTGATGTACTCTGTTTCATTGAAACAAGTGAAAAGCAAATTAAATAAATAAATAAATAAAATAATAGCTCTGTTCCTACCTGTGTTTTTCACTTCTAGTACTATGATCTTAAAGACTGCAGAATCAAAATAGGAGTTTTGTGGCTTTCCAAGTCTGTCTTTAGTTTTGAGAATCATTTAAAATAATCCATCCCAGTAATACTTAATACCTACTTCTGACTTGCAAATCACGATTCACTCTTAGTTGCACTCTTATGGGAGTATCGTTATGGTCATTCTAGCTCTATCCTGGTGTAAGTAAAATGTCTGGAAGAAATGTGAAATATTTTCTTTGTCTAGGTGCGTGCTGTGGATGAGATGAATTATGACTTTCAAGCCTTGGCTCTGGAGTCTCGTGGAATGGGTGAGGTATGTAATCAGAGTTTTTAAAAAGCCATATTTTTTTAATTCTGAGTCTAATAGTCCTTTTGTATCCTTTTTGACCAGTATCACAAGTGTTGAGTTCCCTGTAATCCTTTAACGTATGTTAACTCCACTTGTTAGTTTTTTTTTTCCCTGTTGTTGTTGTTGTATGCGCATATACTTTGCAAAAACTGATTGCCACATTGACCCTTTTTGCAGCTACTTCCTGCTAAAAAATTGTGGGAATCGGATGAATTGGCAAAAGATGGACGTAAAGGGATGTTGCTGGGTGAAGAATGGAGAGAGAATGCCTGGGGTTCTTCCCGTAAGTTCTTCTGAAATGCTACAGTGTTTTGTTTGATCATGAGATAACAGTTATACCAAAATGAAATTAGAGAAATTTGGCTATAAATTATGCTTCAAGCAAGGCCTTACTATAGTTTATGCTAAAGGTGTACCAAATATTTGTAACTTATTTTATTTGCCTATCATTTAGTTTTCCCAAATAGTTATTGATTTGGATTTTTTTTTTTTTTTTTTTTTTTTTTTTTTTTTGAAAATGTGTTCCTAATAGGGCTGTGAATCGATTCAAATCATGATTAATAGGTCTTCGATTCAAGAACAATTTTTGCAAATTCAGAACGATTCGATTCGAGGCGATTCACATTAAAATTCGTTGTGATTCGATTAATGATTCAATTCTGCATTTTTTAAATATGCATTCATAAGATTATTTAAATGCTTCCCCCAGTGTGTCTTAGTGAGGATGCAAATTACACAGTGGCCTTCAGGGGGTCAGAGAATGAGGGCAAAAAAAAAAACCTTTTGTCCATTGTTAGTTCATGCTAGTTCTTAATGATGCTACATAACTTTATTTTAATAGCCTATAAAAATTGGCATTTGTAGAAATTTACATAAGCCAAAATTAAATAAGGCTTTAAAAGTATTGTTTGTTCATTTTAACTATTGTGTAGGATAGTGTTAATGTATTGGCTATACAACCTTATTAAAGTGTTCCAGGTACATTAAACATGCAATGCTTCCATGGAGAGACTACCCTAGAATATCATGCACTTTCCCAACTAATCCTAAACTAACTTTTCTTCATGGAATAGTAGGAAAAGCCCTCTTTTGTTCTCTTTTTACGGAACATTTTCCTTATGATTATTCTGAAAGAAAATGCACCGGGTGTCTACTGTTGCTATAGTAACGACGCAAACAAAACTTTCATGCTCATCCGATTGATAGATAAACCGCACGCTCTTATTTAAGTGTTGTAGTTATTTCAGCAGTTTCCTTCGTACATTCAGTTTAACAACATTAAGTTAAATTTCATTTATCATTCATTGGAACTGTGTATGCATTTTAGACACTTACATTGTGTTTGCTCAGTCCATGCAATAAATGTGCGTCCTTGAACAAGTGGGGTTTTACTCCATCTGCTCAGGTAATGTCAATGGTATGACCCATTTCCGTAAAGCTTCAGTATTTTATCTTATAGAAAATAACGCACAACGTCTCCATTAATTCACACATGTAGTAGATTAATGTTTATATATTTCAAAGCATTTTCTTAGCGCGGTGATGAAGCAACGAATCCCGCGGTTTGGCGGTCAGAAGAGAGGAATATGCCAAATTTGCCATCAGTCTCTCAGCCGTTGTATTAGAAACACCCTCGCAGCATTAACATTCGCAACATGAGCCAGGAGAAATTGTGCATCTCTTTAGTTTCATACAGATTATAATTCAGGAGAATATTTGTTTTAAATGTGAATTGTTTTATTCAAAAGTAGACATTTCAAGCTTTTAGACGTATGTTTCATGTTTGTGTGATAATTATTCGCTGAGTTTCAGTTCATTTTTGAGACGTTTCAGAAAGATTCAGAGACAGATGAAAGTGCATTGTTTTTCTTTTTCTTTTACAAAAGCAGAAGGTTTTGTTTTTGTTGTGAGTGTACACAAATAAAAGTAGACAATTTGTAGTTTGTAATGATGTCTAAAATGACGGAGTAGGCCTATTTTAAGGTGTTTTAGCTGTCATGAGGAAAAATCCAGCAGAACGCACCGGCGAGTTCATCGTCCAGACTTTCAAAGAAAACGTAGCCTATTTAGTTTAATATTTATGTTTAAATATTAGACTATAGTCTAATATTAGTTTTTAAATTTAAATTATGTTGATTATGAAAAGTGAACAGCATGACTAAGGCTAATAAGATGCGCAATATGTCGGGAGACATGCAGTGTGTCAGACATGATTTTGACCACTTCATTAAGCTTTGTTTTGTAGTAAGCCTTTCTTTAAAGTGAATTTCGTTTTGTATAAATTGTATCTTAATTTTAATAAATGTTTTATCAACCAATTGCCTGGATTTAATAAATAGGAGGAAAACCAAGAACGTCGGGTGTGAACGTCATAATTAATTGATAAGATATTGTTGGTCTAACAATATATTTTAACATTATCAGTAGAAATCACAAGTCCTGGAACCTAGCAGTTAATTAATAATAATCAGACACACGCACAAAATAAATCCCCCATATGTTTGGACTGTCCCTCCCCCTTGCGCGAAGCTGTTTATTTCTCCAGAAGCACTTGAACATAGGACAGAAGACAGTGAATCATGATAAACAGTGATTATTGTTTATAGTTCATATGCACTCCTGTAACTTTCACCAGCAAAAATAAATATATAAATAAATAAAATACCAAAAAAAAGTGCGGTGATGACGGTGATTTCCTCAACACCACAGTAGGCATCTCATTACTGCGGTGATGAGGTAATGCGGTTATCGTCACAGCCCTACGTTACACCCCTAGTAACTAACCATTCTCATGCCTTAGTTTGCGTGGTTAGATACACAAGACATGAGCGTATACATGTGTAGGTAAATTAGGGCTCTATGATTTCCGTGATGTTGGATGCATTGATAGAATCACGGAATCCAGTCGTACACCTGGAATTTCCTGTATAACACAGAATATCACGCAAATTTCCCAATTAAAGGAAATTTTTATTTTCCAATAAAAGTAGGACTGTGCACTTAATCAAATTGTAATATGGACTAGTGTCTGTTTATATTAAACCGTAAAAGAGACTATTTAAATATGAAGTCTGCTTGTCTATGTGAATTAATTGCACGGTTTTGTCAACTACACACACTGAAGTGCGCGCAATGCTTGTGTTTTTAGCATTTGCCATCTCACTATATGAAGACATGAGCACATGAACTTTGTTCATGAGAGATCTGCTCTGAGATCACACTTCACAAGCATTTTTCAATTTAACTAGAAAAAAAAAATCGTCATATCATATACACACAGAAACTCAAAAGGTTTTTGTGACAACCTGTCATAAATAAGTTCTTTTTATCTTGAAGAAATCGTGACACATCTATATTACTGTTGTACAACAGAATGTGCCTCTCAAGGTAATAATGAGAATTATAAAAATTATTAACTTTAATCCCTTAACCACCACCCCCCACAAGCTGAAAATGACATAACCAAAATGAAATGGCTGCAGCTCTTGAAACCTTTGGGCTACAGGCATAATCCTGGTCTCATTTGAAAGCAGACACTTGATATTTTCTTGTTTGAAAGCAGACACTTGATATTTTCTTGTTTGAAAGCAGACACTTGATATTTTCTTGTCAAAGAATTGCTCATAGTAGCACAGGAACAGTTTTAGAGATGCTCATAGACTGAAAATTGACTACCTTTTTTATAATATACTTTCAAGAAAAAATACTAGGATTTAGTTTTTAAGTTTAGTTCATTTGTTTAACAGGGATCATCACAACAGTTGCTGTTAGCTATACAAGCTAATTTGCAAGCATGTTACAATGCACAAAACAAAACTGCAAAATCAAGGTAATTGAAAGATTCATTCTGCCTCAGCATCACGTGTCTGTGCTGAGTCTGACATTGTCCATATCACAGGCAATGATGTCCCTTGCCGGGCAAAGGGAAAAATCCTCTGGTGTGCCAGATTCAGCCCAGAAAACACTCTCCACACCTTGATTTTTCTCATCCTCATCCTCTTCCTCCTCGCCCACTACCTTTTACACATAATGCTTCTCCTCTTCCTCTCAGATTGTTTCCATTCATTGTTTGTATCAACATTCAATGCACCTGTGCACTCTGAACTATTTTATATTTTGTACAGTTGGTTTCATCATTAGAAACAACAAACAACTGTGACTGTGAACAATTACAACTGTGTTGTAGTTGTTTAACTTTTGGTGCTCGTGTTTACTGTTTTTCAACACAAGTGCATTACAGTGCGAAATGTGTATTTGTAAGTGAGAATGTGTTGAGAGTTTTGCAAAGAGTGCATAAGAATTGCAAATGCTGTCTAACTACCTGAACTTGTTTAAGGTTTTGCCAAAAGAGTGATTTATTTGACAAATATGTTTAGGCCACTGATCATTTGGTTCAGAGGATGGGTTTAGTATTTTAGCAACTGAGAAACACTGTAAATGATCATAGTTGGCCTAATGAAATTTACTATAGTTCTTGCATAGAATAAGCTACAGAGTTTAACTGTAGACCGGTATTGGTAAGATCATGGTACTCACAGGTAAAACAAGGTTAAAAAATATGGTTTCTAAAAAATGAACTATAGAATTTATAATTATATTAAATATTGGGGAATATAAATGTTACTATAATATTAGTAACATTTATAGTAAGTGCATTATTGCCAAAACACAGTTTTTCTGTTAGTAACTGGGAGGTAAATTTACTATAAGTGTGGTGCTTGATTGACAAGCTTGTAATTGTGTGTATTGGCATTCTCACACCTCGTCATGCGCACTAAAAAAAATGTTAGTGTGAAATTACCATATTTTCCAGGTTGTTAATTGCATTACTTTCACAGTGATTTCACAGTAGGACTTCTCTTGTATCTAAATCACTAAGTTTACAGTATTGGAAAAGGCAAATTACTGTAAACAAACAATATCATATTGTATTTCTACAGTACATATATACATATCCTGATATGACTGGGATACTACAAAAAACATGGCCGCCAGCAGCTAATCAAATTTCGCTGGCTAATAACATCAAATCTGAATGGCTTACTGTTAGAAAAATGAATATTGTCATACATTGTGTGAAATCGTATGTGTACCGGATGCTACAATAATAAGAAATTTTATATTTTAGCTAATAACTCTGCAACCATGTGACAGAATCAAAATTCTTGTTTCATCTAAATTCTTGCTCTAATCACTTTCAAGAATGTGTAATTGCTATAAACTTTACCCACCTTTTGTCCGATTCACATAAAACTTGGCATGCGGCATTCTCAGACCCTCAAAATTTTCCCTAAAAATTTATCAAAGTTTAATTTGTCAAACCATTGCAAAGATATGTTAATGTGTCTGGCTATGCCCATTTGCACAAATTAATCTATTTTTGCTGAACGCAATGTCATAATGTAAAACGAAACTTGATACACATAGTAAACAGGATATTCTGAGAAGAGTTTTGTGAATTTCTGATGCTCGTGGTGCTAACAGCAATATTTAAAATCCATTAATATCAATTGGAATAAGAGATAAAGGCCCTAATACCATTGTTGTCCACCAGAGGGAGCCACAGGATAACAAATCCTTTTAGGTCTCATGGTTTAAATTCTGTGTAAATGGTTCAATAGATTGACTGTGCCTAAAATTCATTGTAGTTTCATAAATTTCATGAAGTCTAATCAGTTGGCAAAGACATCTGATCTCCAAATGACCTCTTTTTACATATTCTAATGATACTGAAAACGTATTTTTGTGGCATGGTTAAAGATGACTTCATAATGTGAATTCACAGTAAAACAAGAGCAGTAAATTACTGTGATAGCTTAATTCTGCTGCTGGTTCACAGTAAATTGTGAGAAAATGACCGAGTCTGCATTGATTACACAGTAAATTTCTGATTACAGTAATTTATTGTAAAAAATACTCTTTAATCCTGTAAATTCTTGGCAATTTTTTGCAGTGCTGTTTACATGGTCGTGACTGTTTTTTGGTAGCTTCACCACAGAACCTTTAATGTTCCAATATGGTAAGAGTCAAATTTGACTACATCAAGCCACTTGTGCTGTTTATCACTTGATAGCGGTGGAAGCATAGAGCAAGTTCATTAGCATTGTGTGGGTGAGACGATCTTGTTCTTCAGTCAGGTAGAAAAAAATGGAAATCAGAAAAATAAAGCAGAATTTGGTAAAAATTAAAATGGATTTCATTGGGCCCTAGTAACTGTGCAATACATATGCATCTTATTTCAGGATTACTGTTGCATTGTGTTTGTGCTTGTTTTAATCGGGATCATCTGTTGTTAGCAATATTTTGATATTCTGATTGCTGTATATCAAATTATGCAATGAAACAATTAATTAAACCTGCCCATATTTAACATGCTATGTTAAAGGTTCCTAATAGGGTCTAACATTCAAGGACTAAAAATACTTAAATTTTTTCATAATACACATTGCAGCATTACTTCTTTTCTCAGTATGTCTGAAATGGTTTGATTAAGGATTTGGTCTCTCTAAACCCCCTTTTTTTTTTTTTTCTGAAAGCCTGCTCTGAATCGCTTTGTCTGAAGGGCTGCGCTGAACCCAGCGGCGAGCGCAGCACATTCCGCGTCCTGTGTGAAAGAGCCATAAAAGGGGCTGTTCACATATCGCGTCTAAAAATGCTTGTAAAGCGCGGCCGCGCCGCTTTCTCCTCCTTTCCACTAGCGCTTGCACTCCCATGGCGTCTGTCATGCAACCATGAACTGCACTCTCAACGATGACGAGGAAGTATCAGCAAAGGATTATTTGATTTCTAGCCCTTGCATTAGCTTTACTACTTGATATATTTATGGAGATGAGAAATAAAAATCCACGCTGTACAGCTATGATCAGCTGTTCAGCTGAGCTTTCGATGTTGTTACGGAAAGGCCGAAGCTGATCGGTTGGTTCTTGTCGCATGATCTGCGGTGCGCTTGCGGCATTCTGAAAAGTTGAGATGTTTTCATCTCGCCACGGCATAGATGCGCCTGGAAAACACGAGCGTGCCGCACCGCATGTGCGTTGCGACCGCATGTGCATTGCGACCGCGTCGCTTCTATTGAGTGTGCTTGCCGCACGCCTACATTTGAAAAAACGAATTTTGTGCACACAAAAGACGCGATATGTGAACGGCCCCTAAAGCAGTAGAGGTCTGCAGAACTTTCGGGTTTCGGGTCAGGTTAAGTTTTCATGAATAGCTTCGGGGTCGGGTCTGTAACTGAGAAAAATAATATAGGCTGTTATATAAGCCTTGTGTGCCGTCTTCTGTGTTGTGCTCGAAAGAGCGCGCGAGAGTGGAAGCACATTTATAATTCACATTTAGATATTAACTGTTTTGCGCATGTGCTCCCACTCTCGCGCACTCTTTCGGTCACAACACGGCACATGACACTCAAACCTATGAGTGTGATAAGGCAAACAATTACTGAGGGAAAACAGTGCCAAATGATGAAGGGAAAGCAGCACAATGAATTCTACCGAATAACAGGTGAGCCAGGGGATAGCACAAAATTATACACAAGCCTCTAAAATTACTACACAATAATGTGTGTGTGAAGTGAATGACTACTGAGAGCCGCCACAAATCAAATAGCTGCCGTCTATGTCTCAGAAATCAGAGCTTTGTCAAGAGTAGGTCTACTGTAAAATACTACATCATTTTAATATGTATATTTAAATGTTTTAAACATTATATGATATCATGGACGAATCAGTGTAAACTCTATGAATGAAATGAGCCAAGCGCATTCGTAAATCAAATAGCCGCGTTTCTCTTGCATCTCTCAGAAATCAGCTTTGTCAAGAGTAGGCTACTATTATCTAAAACACTACATCATACACATTTTGTATTATTTTATTTGATATGTGTATTTAAATGTTTAAAACATTCTACGATATGATACATGACTGCAGAATGAAATGAGGCGCGATAGCATGTCAAATGGCCTCCGTGCGTCTTTTCTACTACTTAGCCTGATATTTCTATCTATTTAAAAGTTGTACGATATGATCTTGTCATTCAGACAATAAATAGCCAATAAATAGCTCAGCGGTTACGTGCAGTGTAGATCTTAAAAGCTGTCTTGGCTTGTGATAGCAAGAATGGTACATCTCTATAGCGACGGATTTCGGGTTCGGGTTAAACCATAACAGTACCGTTCGGGTTCGAGTCAGGTCAAACGATCTCTGGTATGGGCCGGGTTCGGGCCTCAGTTTAAAGCCCGTGCAGACCTCTATAAAGCAGTCTGCAGAGGGAGCATCAACTTGGCACACTACACATAGCTATAGGCCTGGCCTACAGGAAAGAACAGTTTGTTTAATCTATCTGTTTAATCTATCTAATATTGTGTTGGTCATACTATACAATAGGGGTGGGAGAAAAGATTCTCTCTCCAACAATTATCGATCGATTCTGAGAATTTCAGAATAGATTCTGAGCTTAGTTTTAACCACAGATGCGCAATGATGCTGCGTGTGTTTTAGAAACACCTGTATTCTGCTTGCTTCAAATTCCTCACACACACACTATTTGAAACTTCCATCTTTCATAATGTTCGGAAAGGTTGAAGCAAATTACAGGACATTCGCGGGCTTCATTGCACAGGATGCATTGTGAGAAACGCGCTCTGTACTTGATGTTACGCTTTACAGTGTGCGGTCTCAACCGCCGGTATTTCCCTTACAAATGCTCTATAAAGGCATCATTTATGTCGTTTGGAATGCAGTGGGCTTATATATTAAAAATAGGAAACTCACTGACAGAAGGCTGCTTTCAATTTCAAATGCTGGCGGGAGCCATTCCGGAAGCCAAAAACCCGGAAGTGTGAAAATGGCTAATTGGCTTCTTTTGGGCATTATGCAAATTTGTTACATTTGTGCGCGCAGGAAGTAAGACTCGAATTACTGACGACTCATTTTAGGCAGTTTAGATTCAGAATTGGTTCCTCCTTTTGGGAGACAACAAACTCTGTTTGTTGTGCACTTTGAAACTCAGAAAAAAATGACATGAGTCGGTCAGATAGGCTTTATACATTAAAGCATATTTTTAATTAATTAGGTTGATTATTGCTTGAAATTCCATATTGCATGCTATTATGGTAGTATTATCCTGGTTTTCTTATTGCATGATTAAATGTATTATTTGTATTATAATATAATTTGTCATTATAATACCATTGGTATTCTTTTTCTTCTGCTGTGTCTAGATCATTCTGTGTCTCAGCCCATTATGGTGCAAAGGCGACCAGGCCAGGGGTACAACGGGAATGGAGACGTGAGCTCAGTGCTGTCACCACGCTCAGAGGGGGGTGGTCTGGGTGTGAGTATGGTGGAGTATGTCCTCAGCTCTTCTCCTGGAGACAAGATGGATGGGCGTTACAGAAATGGAGGCTATGTGAGTCAATCTTTTTTTTTCTTTGGGTATCTTATTACATGACTCTAGACTTTTTTTCAGCATATGTGTTTTGGGGGATTAAAAAAAAAAAAAAAAAAACTAAAAAGAACAATAGTGAAAACTTGCAGTATTTAATTTTCGCTTTATTAAAAAATAAAGAATGGAAATTTCTTCTTTTTCCCCACAGAAATGAATGAGTAACTTTTCACTTTTCACCACCACTCTCCCCCCACCACGAGTGGGCGGGACGTCCTTGGTGACTTAGAAGTGGGTTGAATTACTGTTTACTAGTGCTGGGCGGTATGACCGAAAATCTGTATTTTTTTTTTATTTATTTATTTTTTTTTTATAAAGGTTCTGGGGGTTTCATGTAGGGCTGGACATGTGTCGCAATATAATTTTTTTTCAATAACGGTGATATTTTTAAACACATTTCCATATTTCAAAATACATTACAGCATTTGTCACTGATTGACATTCAGGGCGCAGCTGTCACAAAGAGCAGAAAGGCCATGTCCACAAGTGTTTTTAGAGTTCTAGAGCCGTGGCGGCCTGACAAAATTCGATGTTTTGCCATGAAACAGGAAGTTGTTGTAACTTGGGCATACAATGTCCGATCCTTCCCAAACTTCACATATTTTATTAGATTCCTGGCCCAAAGACATCTACATGGCAATATTCAGTTACACAGTCATAGTGCCACCTGTGGGCAACAGGAAATTACACTGTGATTAACCCCTCATAGAGATTTAACCAGATCAACATATGTTGTCAGTCTAATCTTAAGTCCTTAGCGATGTTAAATTGCAAATGTCTTGAGTTTTCGATAAAGGGCGTGTCCGTGGCAGACTGACAAAGTCTGATGTTTTGCCATGAAACGGGAAGCTGTTGTAACTCAGGCATACATTGTCCGATCTGCCCCAAACTTCACATGTGTGATAAGAGTCTTGGCCTAAAGACATCTATATCCCAATATTCAGTTAGTCATCGCGCCACCTGCTGGCAACAGGAAATGCCATGCTTTGCACTATAATTCATTCCCAGAAACGCATTTAAATATGCCATGAAGTAACAAACATGCTAGAAACACGTTAAATCATGCAATACTTGGTTAAGTGCTAATGTATGCGATTAACACCACGAAACAGGAAGTTGTTGTAACTCAGGCAAACAATGTCCAATCTACCCCGAACTTCACATGTTTGATAATAGTCCTGGTCTACATGGCAATATTCAGTAATAGTCAAAGCGCCACCTGTTGGCAGCAGGAAGTGTGGCACGTCGAAATGACTTGCCATATTTCTCCTGTATTTACTTGCTTACATGCATGTCACCCACTAGTCACTGTTTTCCTAAGGCCACCGGGTGGCGGTGGCCCTGCGTGTGAGGGCCCTTTCATCGCTGCTTGCAGCTTTAATTTGTTTCTGTATTGTTTCTATATAAAAATGTCAATACAATGTGAAGTATTTACTTTGGCTCTTGTTTTAAATAATTTTGTTACGTTATTATGCTGCTTGTCATCTGTTGACGTTGTACAAGCAGTGTGGCAGTTGATCAGTGTTGTATTTGTCCCACCCCTCCTCCACTGTGATTGGGCGGCTGGGTAAAAAGTGACAGTGATGAGCTCTGCGTTTTACACAAAGTTTAATATTCTTCAAGTCTTGGTGACCGGCAAAAAACGCAGAGCCCTCAGCGCTTCAGCGTGAAATAGACGCTCAGCGCCTCGTTATGATCCCCAGCAACATGTGTTTTTGTTGTTGCTCACACTTTTTTTCTGTTTTCTGCAGCAACTTTGAGCACTTTTCACTTTCTGGCTGAAGCACTTTTGTTTCAATCTATAAGAATAATATAATCAGCCTAGCCTATGTTATAGTTTAAAGTTAAAGATATTCATATTAATAAGCTGAGTCTGAGAGTCTTGTTTATTTGACGGTGATTTCACATTTCTTGTTTGTATGAAGGATTTTACTGTGCAATTTCTTTCATAATTTGTTCAAGGTAGACTGAACTTTTATTTTGGCAGATTGGCCAATAAAAGCTATTATCACTATTGTTTAAAACAGCTAATGATCAGGGCTGATTATATCCTGTCAGTCAAAAAGGTGCGGAAAAACATGTTCAGACTGCAACTCATACTGTGTGTAAAGAAAAATCTCTCTTGTTGAATTTAGTTAATGCGACAATAATGCATTAACAGTTAAAAAATAGCAACATTGAAGCATGAATCACCTGTAGTTCAAGCCAGAGTTGCCAGGTCTGTGTTTTTTTTTTTTGCTACATCAAACATTATTTGTAGCACCTCCCATCCAATTATCGCAAAGAGCTTTGTGCTTTGTTACTTCTGATAAGAAATAAAGTCTCAGTTTTTAAATTCTGTCCATTTTATCATGAAATTCAAACCATAAATGCTGTTTTGACGCTCTTAAATGTGACATGACAGATGAGTGTTTTTTTCCACATTAATACAAGGTATATCCCCAGAAACATGCATGAACATCAAAAAGTCTGAAAGATACAGTACAGCTTACCGGAATGTATCATGTCTCATGCATTCACTACTGCCTAATATATAGGCTATTTATAATTTATGCCGCGCAGCGATTTTCAATAGCACGGATCAGAGGATTATTACAAAGGCAGCTGACGTTAATGGAGGAATTTGCAGCTTTACTCGTAAACTACAATTCCCGTTCATCAGTATGGTGAGAATCAGACCCGTTATAAACCCAAATACACTCTAATTAATTACATGAATTGATAAGTGTACTATCAAAATAGTAATAAAGATGTTTGCCGTCATAATGATGACAGTAGCGCACACAAAAGGAGTAACTGTTCCTTGCTCTAGCAGGGTTAGCGCTCACACTGCATGTGAACCGCGCTCGAGCCCATCTGGCCCACCTCTTCCAAGCGGGCCAGGGCCGGCTAAATGAACGCGCCTGGGCACGGAACGGAGCGATCACACTTGTCAAACGAACCGGGCTTTGGGGGTCAAACGCCCTCGGGCACGGTTCAGAGCGCCTAGTGTGAGTACACCCTTAGCCTACCTCAGAAATTTTTTCCAATGTTCACAGTTCTTTAGTTAGCTAAAAATAAGGGCTTATTTACTGTTAATTATATGTTTGAATAAATTTGCAATGAAGACAAGTGTTTATGAAAACTGTGCAACTGAGTTTTTGAGTGTAATTATTATAACTGAAAATAAATAGCAGCTGAATATAACACCTCTGTTGTTAATTGTAACCTTTAATATTATAGTATACCAAATGAAGAGGTTTCCCTGTATAGTTTGCAGCATTTTTTGGGAGAGATTTTTTTTTCCCCTTAAATTCCTTATCGGTATCGGCCGATATCATTCTGAATAATCAGCTATCGGTATCAGCAGAAACATTTTGTAATGGTGCATCTAAAGATAGTTTTGTTGGTTATTTATTTTTGTTTTATGAAATTACAAGTTATAACCATTAGTATAAAGTATATATACAGCAAAAAGTCCCCTTTCAGTACACTCTACATAGTGCTCTTCGTGGCCATTGAATAGATACAGCAGTTGTTTCAGCTACGCACCGGTATGGTGGTATTTAAAAAAAAAAAAAAAAAAAAAAAAAAAAAAAAACCCAAACATTATTTGCGAAATTGAAACCGGTATACCGCATGAACCGGTTTACCGCCCAGCACTACTATTTACAAATGAATGCCCTTCAGAAAAAGTACGATCTGAGGATCTGTAGATTTTGATTTATTATTACTAGTATATCAGGATTTGACACATTATGTTCACAGAATATCACAACATCTGGGTTCCAGTCTTGCCTGCACTATGATGTACTGGCTCTTTGTGAAGAGAGATACCAATAAAAATCAATGCAAAACTGATAACATGACATTTAAAACTAAGTTATGACATGTTGATTAAAGACTAAAAAAAAAAAATTATATTTGCATTGCTGACAATAAGACCAATAACATGCATTAAAGGGTTAGTGCACCCAAAAATGAAAATTGTTTATGAAAAATGAAAAACTTTATCACCCTCATGTGGTTCTAAACCTGTATACATTTCTTTATTCTGTGGAACACAAAAGATATGTTTAGGTGGCCGTTGACCAAAAAAGAGAGAAAAAATAAATAAAAAATGAAGATAGTGTACAGAAGATAGTAATGCAGGTTTGGAATGACCCAATGACAGACGATGACAATTTAAATTTTTTGGGAAATAGGTTTTTCAGTAAATAGGTTTTGATTTAATGGCAAATAGGTTTTGATTTAATGACTTTAAAGGGTTAGTTCACCCAAAAATGAAATTTATGTTATCAAGTACTCACCCTCATGTCGTTCCAAACCCGTAAGACCTTCGTTCATCTTCGGAACACAAATTAAGATATTTTTTGATGGAATCTGAGAGGTATCTGAACCACACATAGGCAGCAATGTCATTGCACTTTTCAAGACATTGTTAAAACAGTTCACGTGACTACTGTGATTCAACCTTAAAGGATTAGTTCACTTTAAAATGAGAATTACCCCATGATTTACTCACCCTCAAGCAATGCTAGGTGTATATGACTTTCTTCTTCTTTCAGACGAATACAATCGGAGTTATATTAATTAACACCCTGGTGCTACCAACTCTCCACATGGCTCTGGGGCGTTAATAAAGGCTCTCTGAAGCGAAGCAATGCGTTTGTGTAAGAAAAATATCCATATTCAACACATTATAAAGTAAAATAACTAGCTTCTGTCCAAACAGCCATACAGATTCTACTTGCATCTTAAATCTCTTATGCTGTTTACATTGTAGAGACACTGCAGCGCTTTCAGTTTCTATGTCAGAACGCCAACTCAGTATTGGCCGACGCTGTTCACGTGAGCAGCACGATGCATGCTGACGCAGGAGCTGGCCAATACTGAGACGCTGTTCTAACTTAGAACTTGGAAGCGCTGTAGTATCTCTACAACGTAATGAGCGTAGGAGACTTACATGGAAGAGAAGAAATTGTTGAATAAAGTCGTTTTTTTTGTTTTGTTTTTGCACACAAAAAGTATTCTCGTTGCTTCATAACATTAGAGTTGAACCACTGTAGTCACGTGGACCATTTTAATGATGTCTTTGCTACCTTTCTGGGCCTTAAAAAGTGCAATGACGTTGCTGCCTATGTATGGTTCAGATACCTCTCGGATTTCATCAAAAATATCTTAATTTGTGTTCTGAAGATGAACAAAGGTCTTACGTGTTTGGAACATGAGGGTCAGTACTTAATGACAGAAATTTCATTTTTGGGTAAACTAACCCTTTAAGCAGTAGTAAAGGCCTGGTTTTACAGACAAGGCTTAGATTAAGCCAGTATTAGGCCTTAGTTCAGTTAGGACATCTAAGTAGCTTTTATAAAAACTTACAAAAAAACATGACTGGTGTGCAGCTTGAGACAAAACAATGGTACTGACATATTTTAAGATATGTCAGTTCACGTTGCTCTCAGTTAAAACAACTCAAACATGCATTTTAGTCTGGGACTGGACTAGGCTTAAGCCTTATCTGTGAAACTAGGGGAAAGATGCATATTGCATGCAGTTTTTTTTTTTTTTTTTTTCTTCTTCTCTCATCCTTTAGAAATGTCAAATTTCTCAGCTCTTAGAAATGTTACTCAGTCATCACCAAAACTTTTTTTTCTTCTTTTTTTTTTTTTCCCCCTGATGAACCCATAAGCGTCGGCAAATTCATTATACTAGATTGAGATGACTTATTGATTCATATGCAACCTAAAGTAAATTGGCATTACGCTCTCAGGGATCACTGCATTTAACTTTGATTGACTGTGATTCCAGGGTGGAGCAGATGCAGATCCAGATGGCAGGGAAAAGACAGATTCAAAAGAAAAGGCTTCACCATTTGAGGAAGACAAAAGTCCTGAGATGAAAGTAGGAGATGAAGGCGATGCCTCAAAAGCAAATGCCAGAGGATTGCTGAATGGGATGGACCGCGACTGTAAAGACTTCAAGTATGATAGTTCTTTTCCAAGCTGAGTTTCAATTGGCAACTGTATTGACATAAAAAAAAAATTGACTTTCATTTAAAAAGTATATTTAAAAAGGGGAAAAAGAAAATGTTTGCAAAAAGTTGTTTAAAATACCCGCTTAAACGTGAAAGGGCTATTTGACAGACATTAAAAGAGACCAACCAGTTTTTTTTTATTTTTTTATTTGCTATTAAGGCTAACACTAGACCATTGTGGAACCAGTTAATGTTGCTGAATCATAAATGCCCCCAGAGATGTCAGAGTGGTGGTAGCTACAATTTAGTGCTAAATAAAGCAGGACTGGCACATTTATAACACATTCTTTGCCAAGAAGTACTGAACTGTTTTTGTGCATTTGGGTGATTAACATTTGAAGCTTTAAGGGTAAATTTTGTATTAAGTATAATTAGGTCCCGAGCACCGATGGTATGAGGACCCTATTGTAATTGCTCTGCCAATTAATCTCCTTCTCCGAAATGAATCACATTCTTGAGGGCCTATACATGCTCAAACTCATTAAACTTTGCACACGCATCAGAAGTGGTGAAAATTTACATTTGATATGGGTTTCAGAATTAGGTGTGGCAAAATGGCTCGATAGCACCACCTACAAAATTTCAATTAAATTTTGTAGGTGGCCCTTTGCGCTACGTTTCACGTAGAGTTATGAAATTCGGTAGACACATGTAACAGCCCAATACCTACAAAAACGCCCATGGGTTCAAAATCTGTAAACCCAACAGGAACTGAGATATTTTGAGTTTTCTCTGCAAAATTTTAGCAGTTTTTGCCATTTCCACACGTACTTAAACAAACTCCTCCTAGAGCTTTTATGAAAGAGGACGCTGTTGTAATTCAGGCATACAATGTCTGATGTGCCCCAAACTTCACATGTGTGATAAGAGTTCTGACCTAAAGACATATGCCAATATTCAGTTAGTCATAGTGCCACCTGCTGGCAACAGGAAATGGCATGCTTTACACTGTAATTCGCTCCCAGAAACACATTTAAACATGCCATAAAGTACCAAACATACTAGAAACACGTTAAATCATGCAACACTTGGCTAAGTGCTAATGTATGCGATTAACGCTACGAAACAGGAAGTTGTTGTAAGATCGGCATACAATGTCCGATCTACTCCAATCTTCAAATGTTTGATAATAGTCCTGGCCTGAAGACATCAACATGGCAATATACAGTTACGGTCAAAGCACCACCTGTTGGCAGAAGGAAGTGTGGCACTTTCAAATGACTTATCCATAATTCTCCTGTATTTACTCGCTTACATGCATGTCGCCCACTGTTCACGGTTTTCCTAAGGCCAATGGGTGGCGGTGAGCCCGGGTGCGAGGGCCCTTTCATTGCTGCTTGCAGCTTTAATTCAGTTTTCTGATTGTTGTGTGGAATCATAGCCAGTGATTGAACAATTTGTGATGTGATATGCTAAACAGGCAGAAATCTAACTACTCTGACACAGCAAGATTGTCTTAACTAATGACGTGAGGTTGGGGATGGGATTATTTGTCCGACCAAAGTTAGTGGCATCAAAATTGATGTTTCGCCTTAAAATCTAAAACAAAACTATGTATGCCTTTATTAAAACAAATTGAAACTTATACTGAAAACTGAAAACAAAAACTGAGATTTTAATAGCCTTCAATAGGGCAATGATTGGTGACCATGCAACAATTTCTTTGCTTACTTTATTTATATATGAAGCAAGTATGCTTTTGATTTAAAAGCCTATTTTCTACAGCCCCACCCCAGGTAGTCGCCAGGCATCTCCCACTGAGGCAGTAGAACGACTGGGCCCCAGTCAGGCTGGTCTGGAAATGATGGTCCAGCACCACCCGCACACTCTGCAGCCACCCAACTCAGTCACAAACAAACCTCCCACTGAGGACTTCCAGAGCCAGGAAGCCCAGAGCATGGGCAGCATGGAGCAGCAGGTGGGCATGGAGTCACTCCAATTTGACTATGCTGGAAATCAGATCCAGGTGGACTCATCTGGTGCTCCAGTCAGCCTGTTTGACTACAACTCCCAACAGCAGGTACAGCTACTTAATTACGGGTCGGCGATATGACACAATTCATATTTTAAAGTATGAGCAGTTTTATTTGTTTACGAGAACAATATATTTCACATTATAGTTATTTTTATTTAATTTTTTTTATTAATAATTACAGGCAAATTACAAACAATTGGACACATACAAGTTTAAGTACAGAAGGTTTATTTAACATATAGTAAGAAATCCTACAGAAATTGATCAAATGTTAAAGTAAAACACTGCACAGCCTTTACTGTATCAATTAAATATAAATACATTTTTAAATACTCAAAATATCAAGAGCAGGGAGTGATTTTATTTATTTATTTATTTATTTATTTATTTATTTTTCATTTGTTTGATGAACATTAATGACACAGACGGCAGCAAGTATATTAGGCTGCTGTCACTTACTGCATGGTTCTAATATACTGACAGATCCAGTTTTTGACCAACTGTTTTTTTCACTTAATACATTAACTGACTGTGTTTATGTGAATAGTCCACACGATGGGCTTGTATTGTGTGTGTATAAGCTGTAGGAGTAGCTTTCTGTGCATGGGTGTTTTTGATTATTTTTTTTTTTTTTTTTTTTTTTTTTTTTTTTTTGTTCTCTCCACGGCTTATTGGACTTGATTCTTTTTAGTACCATGCTGGTCCCACTGGTTTATTTTCTTAATAATGCATGTTTCTTTATTCTTGTCAATAAGTAGTACTGTGCTCTGCAGATGAAAATTCTGAGCCAAAACCAAAAATTCAGGATGCACTTGGCTGGAAACAGAAACTGAAAATAAATAATCGATTAATAATCAATTAATTTAATCAATTAATAAACTTGTTTGATAATCAACACTCAAACTGAGTTGTTACAAACATTTAAAGGGTCATGAAACCCCCCTGTTTTAGCCTGGTCGTTCACACCTCTGAGCTGGAAAATCTCTGTAAAAATGGGCGTGTAAAGCTCTGGAAAAGTGGGAGTGTAGAGGGGGGGAAGAGGGGAGAGTACAACCAATGAAACACAGACCTACAACACACTCATTATACAGAATAATGAATATGAGCACAGAGAAAAATGACAAACTCCCAAGCACAAGGGAGAAATGCGAAAGAATATTTAAAAGGGCTAATAATACTTTCATTATGTTTACGAGCACTACAGTCTCATGATAAACGACACGTAGTTTAACAGAGAAAGAATAAAGACATAATTTAATTTTTGACCATTCTCTTTTAAGTCTTTTGTTCATCAGAATAATCGTGTCATCGCGTTCAGATACACGTATCAGTGTCCAGTTTACACACATAATTCATTTGAAGAAGACTTGATGGAATATGTGCATACACCGTGCTGGTTCATGTTTGGTTCAGGAGAATGTGTGAAATATGTCTATTAAAAACTTTAAACACGGATACTTTATTCTGTATATGAGCTATAATCCACGTGGCTAGTGTTGTTAAACTCATCGCGGAGCTCCGCACTGAAACCGATCATATGCGCGCTCCACGTGCATATCATAACAATTGTATTTTTCATGTGTTCGTATTCAAACTTCAGTTCTGACCTCATCGTGGGCAAAATACAAACAACACTCATGTGCTTACTGTGCTGAGGGAAACATACATACGGCTCGCGTGTCCGAACGCAGAATGAACAGCACTTTTGTGACATTTGAATTCTCCGCTGTAATGCGATCTCATGCGAACATATTTTGCATTTGTGCTGGTAGATTACAGCAAAACAATCCACATGCACCCAAACTTCAGCTCTGGTCACGTTGCAGGGAAACGCATTTTTGTTGTAGCACTGAGGAAACAAACACAACTATACGACCCATGTCTCTGAATGACAAGAGACTGGGCAAGAGAAGTGATACTTCCTCATGCATAATACTGCAATTATAATCTTATGCATACTACAGCGCAGTGATTGGATTGAATGTGCTTTTTCTCATGAATAAATGCAGAAACTGTTGACGTCAGCATGTTCAACCAGCCCATACTGGAGCCAATCAGCACTCCGGATCTTGCCGGTAGTACACGATGACGTCAGATTTTGTGACGTTGCTCCGACTTTGCTTTTCAAACCGGAAGACAGAAATCGCTCTGAAAAATGCAAAAATAACTAATTTCAAATTATAAATAAAATTGAGTACCTTTTAGTGTTTTCAATGATGTGCAGCCTATACATATCTGTTCACAGCTCAAAAAAAAGTGTTCTTGGGTTTCATGACCCTTTAAATTGCACATACAGCAGTTTTTATATCAAACTTTTAACACAATAAATAATTTTTTAATAAACAGAATTATTTCTGCTCCACTTTGTTAGTGAAATATAAACATTTAAAAGACAATAAACTGTAACTTGTTTTCATGACAGATTTATTCAAACATACATTAATGAAGACATCAATAACAGGTTTAGTAAAAATATAATGAATATGTAATAGTGCAAATATTTAGCAAAATGCTCTTCTTTAGAGTTAATTTTTCTAGCTAACTAATGAGTTTATAGACATTGAATAGCTTTCTTGAGGTAAATGTAACATTAAGTGACATTATGTAGCCTACAAGCTGTTTTATTGACATCTTTACCTGGTTGAAACACTGATGACAGGAAAATATGAGACAGGATTTATTTCGGTAAGTTGTAATATACCTTTCAGCATACTTTCTGATGTTCAACCATGTTTATTTCGTGCTGTAACTAGCAGTAAAGATGATCGGTTCATGTGCTCTTGATCCGTGCTGCCACTTGAACTGAGGCAGTTGCAGTGATCTGTCATACCATATTAAAGTGTGTGCATAGTGCATAGAAGTGCATAAGATTTAGAAATGCAAGTGAAAAAGTGTTGCTATTGCAGAGTTATGTTATCTCATGGAAAGAGAAACTGTTGTTCCTAATAAGGTGAGGAACCTTACTCTGAATTCATCTAATAAACTGAATGATTATTTATTAGCTTACGTCAGCTTATTACCTTAAGCCCCTTTCACACAGAGTGTTGATCCCAGAAAATTGCCATAAAATTGCTAGGGTGCCTTCTGTGTGAATGCAAACATGTCCCGGGATTGATCCCGGGATGGGGACCTAGTAACATTGCCTGGATCAGTCCCGGAACGCACCCTGTGCGAAGATAAAAGGCAAGACCAATGCCATAAGGGGTGTGTCGTAGTGATGACGCTGAAGCTGAGATCGTTCGCCAGCTTAGTGGAAGCGATTCGCTAGTTTATGATCAAATCAGAAAAAAAAAAAAAATACATGAGCGTGGTTTCTCGAGAGAGAAATCGGAGATCATAAGCAAATTTAATATGTGAACGCACGCACAGATTCCAGAAAATCACTGGCAGCGTGAATGAACCAAAATCGAACGATCCAGGGACAAATCTCTGGACACATTATCAGTGTATTTTCCGGAATCTGTGAGTAAGGGCCTTTAGTTTCTTTTCTTCATTTTTCAGAGCTTCAGAGAATCTTGTTCATTCTCCATAAGAAGTGTTACTTTATCTGAAGGCATAAGGCATCTGTTTAGTTCACAGAAACCCAGTCACACTAAAGTGAAACTTTTGCCATTCTCTCTGCTTGCTGTTCACTGCACTAGTAATAATTGTGAAACATTATTACAGTTTAAGATAATGGTTTTCTATTTTAATATATTTTAAAATGTAATTTATTCTTGTGAACTTTCAGCAGCCATTGCTCCAGTCTTTCTCAGTGTAACAATCCTTCAGAAATAATTCTAATATGTTGATTTGGTGGTCAAGAAACATTTAGAAAATAGTTAAAAATAGTTAAATAGCTTTTTTTTTTTTTTTTTTTTTTTTTTATAATGTTTTATGAAAACGGTGATATTTTTTCAGGATTTTGACGAATAGAAAGGTTAAAAGAACAGAATTCTATTGAAATTGATTTTTTTGTAGCATTATGGATGTCTTTACTGTCACTTTTGATAAATTTCATGCATCCTTGCTGAATAAAAGTATTAATTACTGATCCCAAACCTATGAAAGGTATTGTGCATTTGGTATCTCTGTATCTCTGGTTTCTGCATATGCAGAGGAAAGAATTTGTTAGTAAAAAGATGTAAACTTTTTTTTGTGTTTTTTTTCTTTAGTTGTTCCAGAGATCTAGTCATCTCACAGTTCAGCAGCTGACTGCAGCACAGCAGCAACAGTACGCCCTTGCTGCAGCCCAACAGCAACATCTTGGTAACATAACCTCTTACAGACATGTACTTTCATACAGAGACTCCCTTATCAGTCTCCCTTATCCCTTTTCCTCCACAATGGTCATACATGTTTTGGATCATAATTCATAAACATGGTATCTGTAGCTAAATCATTTTATTTCAAATGGTTGGGGAAAATAAAGTGGCTAGAGTAGCTATGCCCAGGGCTAGGTCTTGATACTTAATTATGATACAAGTTTGTGAACTTGCCAAAAGCTCAACTCAACCAGTCTTCAGCAGCCAAATACTTAACCATAGTGCTTTTGACCTCTAATATCTAGTTGAATTTTTTTTGCATACAGAATGAGTGCGTTTAGTAGTTTAATTTTATTGTGCATATGTATTTTTGGAGTAAAACAGGCAGTCTCCAAATTAATCTGTCCTGTGTTGTTTTTGAATCCGCCCGGTAGGCCTTGCACCTGCGTTTGTGCCAAACCCTTACATTATCAATGCTGCCCCTCCTGGAACAGACCCTTACACCGCTGCAGGATTGGCAGCAGCCGCAACACTTGCAGGTATATGCATGTACACACTTTATAAATAGCAACCATAGTATAGACAATCCTGGGATCTTAAAAATGGAGAGTCCTCAGTCTACAGCTCATCATTTATTCCTACAGGTCCAGCTGTAGTCCCTCCTCAGTACTATGGAGTCCCGTGGGGGGTGTATCCAGCCAACCTCTTCCAACAACCAACTGCAGCTGCTGCTAGTCATTCTGCCAACCAGCAGGCGTCTAATCAGGGTCCAGGACCAGGACAACAGGTTGATGACATATCAACATATAAGCCTTGTTCATTATGTGACATGAGCTAACTTGTACTGAACCAAGGCTGTTGACAACACTTGTGGCATAATGTCGATTAACACTAAAAATTGAGGGACAAGTGGAATTTTTTTTTTTTTTTTTTTACTATGTAAACTCATGTATACTGTAAGGCACGTGCAGAGGGAGCACACAGGATTATTTTAATTATTAAAATGCACACTGTCGTTATATACACTGTTGTATAACATTTCACAGGTCTTCAACAGTAAAAACAATAACGGATCTGTATTTACATCAATTAGATCTTCACTCAACTGGTTTAAAATAGTTTACAATAGAATAAGACAATTCATGTAGTCTATTTGATGTCATCGTCCTCCTGCCACATACACTCTTTGGTCACATTCGTGTATGAATGTGTTTGTGTATATACAGGTGCACTCTGACCAGTGAGAGGACAGTTTTACTCGCATTGACTTGCATAGTCATTTTAGTTAAAGGGGGGTATAATGCTATTTCATGCATTCTGACTTATTTACACTGTTAAAAAGTTGGATGCTCATGCTAAACATGGCCAAATTTTCAAAACACGAGTTGGACGTATGACGGAGTGTTTCTGTGCCAAAAATACTCTTCCAAATCCTCTTAAATTTCAGGATCTTTTTTTCGAGTATGTGCCTGTGTGACGTCGGAATTTCCTTGTACGGTCACTTCTCCCAGAAGAGCGTGCGTGCACACGTCGACCAGAGCGAGAAAGCAAGAGCACGCCCATCAGCGTGCTTCGTTCGGCTTTAAGGAAGTCATCGGCAGCCCTGCACAGGACTTGCTCGAGAAAGATTTGTCACTTTGTTGATTTCGTGGTCTAAAAACAATGTCACCAAAGAAGTGTGTTTTTGGTTGTGAGGGAAAGATAACCTTGCTTCCCAAAGAACCCAGTGTTCAGTGGAGCTGAGAGATTTGTGCTCACGCATTACATTGATGCACTCTCGATATTTGTTATTAAAACAACCATAGAAACTGATAGTTCTAATCACTTTTTTTATTGGTTAAAATGAATGGAGAATTTATCGTGTTTTTCCGTGGCTGCTCGAGCCCTCAGGATCGGCGCTTATGGTTTTATAAACAAGGCCCAGTTCTACGCTGGATTTACAGATCGTTTGAAACTGAAAGATGGAGCGGTTCATTCACGCTGCCAGTTATAATGACCCCAGTTGGAACCGCAGGTGGTGAGTAAAACTGCATCAAATGTCTGATTTGTTGGCAATAGGCACCTAAGTGCATATAATGTAAACAACACGAACGTAGTGAATTCATAAATTCATTATTCATCATTCACTATACGCTATATTCATTATAGTGATTCAAAAGTTATCCGTGGATAATGCAATGGTGTATTGTTTGTGTTTAAATACAGTTGTTTAGCTGACCATTGATAGCTTGCAGACGATCACTACGCAAAAGCTGCGCGTGCTCGTCACTCTTTAGCTCCGCTCACACGACACGCCTCCAGGCACTCGGCTGTTTTTGGAAAGACTTGGTACAGCGTATGTATCTTTTATAAATATGATAAAACTAAAGACTTTTTGGCGATATGAAGGATGCTATACTATTCTATAGGTACTCAAGATTAACATGAGATTGGCAGAAACTGTGTGTGATACCCCCCCTTTAACTTTGAAAACTTTGTAAAAAGTGATTCCTTGTGAAAGTGAAATGAACCAAAAAGAAAAAACATTGTTAAAATTTGAGTTCCTTGTTTCAGAAAATGATGCAAACAATCTACAGGTCTAAAAATTCCCTCAAATAATATACTGAAAAATGAAAAAACAAACGTTCTTTAATTTTTCCTTTTTCAAAGGGTTAGTTCACCCAAAAATGAAAATTCTGTCATTAATTACTCACCCTCTTGTTGTTTCACACCCTTAAGACCTTCGTTCATTTTCGGAACATAAATTAAAATATTTTTGATTAAATCTAAGAGCTCTCTGACCCCTGCATAGACAGCAATTTAAACAACACTTTCAAGGTCCAGAAAGGTTACTAAAGACATTGTTAAAGTAGTCCACCTGACTGCAGTGGTTCAACCTTAATTTTATGAAGTGACAAGAATACTTTTTGTGCGCAAAAACAAAAATATAATGACTTTATTCAACAATATCTTCTCTTCTGTGTCATTCTCATACGTTGTTTATGCCCAGTGCTTCCAGGTTCTACGTCAGAACGCCGACTCATTATTGGCCTGCTCCTGCGTCAGCATCACACGTATGCATCATGCTGCTCATGTGAACAGCATCGGCCAATACTGAGCCGGTGTTCTGACGTAGAACCTGGAAGAGCTGAACGTAAACAGCGTAGGAGAATGACACAGAAGATATTGTTGAATAAAGTTATTTTTTTGTTTTTGTGCACAAAAAGTATTCTCGTCACTTTTTTCTCATTACAAAATTAAGGTTGAACCACTGCAGTCACATGGACTATTTTAACGATGTCTTTAGTAACCTTTCTGGACCTTGAAAGTGATGGTTAAATTGCTGTCTATGGAGGGCTCAGAGAGCTTTCAAATTTCGTCCAAAATATCTTAATTTGTGTTCCGAAGATGAACAAAGGTCTTACGGCATGGAACGACATGAGGGTGAGTAATTAATGATAGAATTTTTTTATTTTTAGGTGAACTAACCCTTTAATCTCCCATAGTGTAATCCTGATTCCATTGTGTTACTATAACCATGACTGTTTCTTTAAAAAAAACTGAAGGATAAGTCAGTTATTTTCTTTGGTAATCAGCATTATGCCACTATAATGCTGTTGACAAAGCTGAACTAGTATTGAACCAGCAACATTCAAGAAGCTTTCAAAGTTCAGTCACATAAACCAAAGAGCTCCTCAAATATTGAATGCTGTGACCTCAGCATAGTTTAAATGTTATGGTTTCTTGCTAAAAAGCATCTTTGCTTAACTCATCACTCAATGAATAGAATAGAACTTTTGTTCTGATTTTTGATCCCCTGCACAGTACAATGGATTTCAATTAAGACTGATCTTATTGACAGTGAATAGTCAATGATTAAAGAAACAAGTTGCTTTAGAGGCTAGTGATTTGCATGATTGCCTATTCAGGTGATGCGTGCGGGGACCAATCAGCGTCCTTTGACCCCTGGGCAGAGCCAACAGAGTCAGCAGGAGTCCCTTGCTGCAGCTGCCGCAAACCCAGCCCTGGCCTTTACAGGCATGCCAGGTGAGTCATGCTCTGACCTCCTCTTCTTGTTTTAACTTTGGTATCTGGCAGGTATCTGTTTGGGTAATCCTTATATCATAGACTATGCTTCATTTACATTCATTTGTGTGCTTTCTTTACGTAGTCTAGGAATCCAAGGTAGTCTGTGTGTGTTGCTGTTAACAGTCCCAGCAACTGTAGTCAACCTTGTCCTGTTTTTGTTTACTCAAGTTTTAGTTGACTAACCCTCGGTTTCACAGACAAGGCTTAAGCCTAGTTCCAGGCTAAAATGCATGTTTCAGCTGTTTTAACTGAAAGCAACTTGCACTGACATATCTTAAAATACAGTAGTCAGCGTTTGAAGTGAATCAAAAAAATTCATCAAAGTTGTCCTAAGAGCTAAGTTGTCCTAAGAAGGTTTTAGGTCAACTTTGATGAAAGGTTTTGATCCGCTTCAAATGTTGACTACTGTATGTTAGTGCCATTGTTTTGTCTCAAGATGCACACCAGTAGTATTTTTTTCTTTTTCTTTTTTCCTTCTAAGGCACATTTAAAAAAGGTACTTAAATGTCTTAATTGAACTAAGGCCTAATCCTGGCTTAATCTAAACCCTGTCTGTGAAACCAGGATCTAAATGTCTGGGAATTTTAGTCTAGTTTTAGTCAATGAAAACTTGAGGACCTGTCATGCTGTGTATAGTGGTTAAATAGATAATCACTGTTATTTTGCTCAAAATTATAATCACAACGATTTTTGTCATTGGAGAAATTTATTTTTACATTTCATCAGAATTATTGCACTTTCACCTAAGCACAAATCAAAAGAATGTCAACTGATACACATGGTTTATTTTACTCATCTAGTTTTATTATAGGCTATTTATCATTATTGTTTTCAGATCATCGGCAGCGCTTCCGCAGTGTAAAGAGGTGTGCCACGTTGGGCTTGCCAAATTTTTTGTGTTCTCAAATGAGCTGATAAATATATCAGCGCATCACTTCTTTGTTGTTATTGACACTTTAGAGTAATAAAGAACTGTGCATGAATGCGCAAACAGGATGTTAAAGAGTTGAGCAATAAGTCGCAAAAAATAAGTGGTGCTTGTGCTGTCTGCAGTGTTGCAGTGTGTGTCCGCAGCTTGTTAAAAATATGATTTGTTACTCATTACTCGTTACTCATTTCAAAAGTAATAATATCATTACTTATAACTAGTATAACAAATTACTGTTGCCAGGAAAGTAATATTACTTTTCTGTTACACACCACAGAAGTGGTAATTTATTCCTCAAAATTCTGACTTCACATGTGCGCCTCTCTGTAAATGTTAGGGTATAATTAAATTATTTAGATTATATTTCTTTAGACAGAATCATAATTTCTATTAATTTTCCACTGAATTATGTGATCTGGTGAGCATATTAGCTTCTGGTGTTGTCTCCCTTTGTTTTTACTTCCATAATCGCTGTTATCATTCACTGCACGTCACTCATATTATGTGTTCATAATCTGCCCTGTCTCTTCTATTGAAAGGATTACATGAGAAATGCTCACCAGGTGTAGCTTATTCTAAATGCTGCAAACAACATATTTCTGGCTCCTCGTATGACTAAAATCCACATTAGATAACAATCGGAAGTTATTACAAACACTCAAAGGTGTTTACAGTAAGTTTTCACTAAAACCGTAGTATCAGTCTCATAAATTGGCATATGTAGCTTGATGGTAATTGTAGCTATAATTCACCTGTTACCCAGATATGATTATATTATCATATGTTCTAGGGGTATCTGTAACAATCTCAAAATTATTTGTATCTGTATTCGGATAAAACTGGAAGTGGGTCGGGCTTTAACAGGAAGTTACATGAGAAGCTCTTTTTAAATGTAATTCTGTTCACTTCGTAGTACGTCAAATGTATTCAAATATCTTCTTTTTAAAACAATAATATTAAATGTTAAATAGCATTATTAAAAGTTAAACAAAATATTAAAAGTAAAAAAAAAAAATCACTTATTTATTTATTTATTTATTTATTTATTTTTAATTACCAGAGGAACTTTGTGTAGATGACAATCATCCACAGCCTCAAATAAGAGGTCTTTCTATATAAAATAGCTGATTAGAAAAAAATGGAAGTTGAAAGAAAATATTTAGTGGTTGAAAATCGCTAAAAACAACTTTTACTTTGCATACAAATGCAAATCTGAACAAATGATAAAGAATATATAAATGCTTGCTGGTCAAAGCTCTGATTTCTGAGAGAGACACGATGGCAACGTGGCAATTTGATTTGCGATCACGCTGTCCTTGGTTTATTCATAAAGTATACACTAATTTGTGCATCAAGGTTTAAAACATTTAAATAGACATCAAATAGTAGAAAATGTGTATGATGCCTAGTATTTTAGTTGATATTACTCCAAGCTGGCTGATTTCTAAGAGACGCACGGAGATGACAATGCGGCTATTAGTATCGAGATTTTGTCAGATATTGTATCAGAGTCATAATGTTGGTATCATGACAACACTAGACTCTCATGGACTTGTCATTGAGCCTCTTTTCATGCTGAAGAACTGATATGCCATTGTCCTTCTCTGATTATGGAAGGTTGTAAAATAAAATAGAAATAAAAAAAAATTCTCCATGACTTCTCTAACAAAACAGCATTTATTTTGTTGTTATTTCCAAAAGTAGCTTTCTCTAAAATTGTTTAATGTTAAATATAACAATTCATAAAGTGATCAGCTGTTTCCTCACAAAACTCAGCGTAATGAACTCAGCATATTGAAGCCTCACCTTCACTGACATCCATTCAAAAAAGCCAACTCATTCTAACTCCAAAGCGATTGATAATAATAATAAAAAAAATGACCCAAATTATCATGTCATGATGACAAAATTATATTCCAGCTTATTTCATGAAGATAATGCACAAAACACAGTCTTCCAGCCTAGGGTTAAAGCCAGTAACAAAGATTTGCGACACATATAATGTGCATAATGTAATTTAACTCTGTGTGACAGAAAAGATTTTAGAAAACTTGTTCAGTAGTTTGTGACAAATACCATAAATAGAATTTTCTAGTCAGCTTGAAACAAAATGTCTTTAGTGAATTTAATCTCTATAAAATCCCTATCCAGTGATAAACAACTGGAAAATGAATTTATTAGTCAAAAGGAGAGAGAACCCTAAATCTAAAACATCTACATTCTTTAGCATGGAAACACATTGATTCAGACACAGATTCAGTCTGTTATGTTTTAATCAGGTTACCAAGTTCTAGCACCGGCTGCTTACTATGATCAGACTGGAGCTCTGGTAATGGGTCCTGGAGCTCGCACTGGCCTGGGTGGACCTGTCCGACTGGTCCAAACCCCTCTCCTTATCAACCCAGCAGCCGCACAAGCTGGTGAATATGCCTGTTTTTATCTAATGTTTAAACTGGAAATCTTTTCTGGACTTTGTATTAAGTAGTCTATTTGTTTCTTTTTATTCTACTGACTAAACTGATTTAATTTATTATTTTGCTTTCTTTTAATCTTCTTCTTCTTTCTGTCCTCTTGTCTAGCTGCATCTGCGTCAGGCTCTGGTAACAGCATGTCTGGTCCTGCTAACGGTCTGTACCGGTCCATGGCCTGCCAACAACCCCAGCAGCCTCAACCTCAGCAGCAGCCGCCTCCACCCTCCAGCGGACTGCCCTCCAACTCCTTCTATGGATCTGGCTCAGTGGCGCCCAGCTCCCAGAGCAGCTCGTTATTCTCCCATACAAGCGCGGCACCTCCACCTAGCACATCTCTGGGTTTCAGCAGCACTGGTGGATCTCTGGGTGTTGGGCTTGGCTCTGCCCTTGGTGCCTTTGGCTCTTCAGGTCTGTTTCACTATTTGCATTGTGAGCAATAGTGACTTTTAAGTTGCTGCCTGTGAGGGGAAAAAAAAAAAAAGTCTCAGATCAACCGGTTAATAGGTTCTATTTTGATTTAGAGTGCTGCAAAAAAAACAAAACAAAAACAACATCTGCCCCTGTAGTCAAACTCAATTCCCACCATCCAAAACCTCATTTCATGTAGCCAGCAAGTTAATTTTTGAAATGTTTCTTTTTTTTTTTTAATAAAATGATCTGCAGCACAAACTTAATGTTTGTTAAATACATAAGTACTCCCAAAATAACTAGAATTAAGTGCTTTGGTGCTGTTGTTGCAAAAAAAAAAAAAAAAAAAAAAAAATTTAAGAACATTTTTAGACATTTTTGGGTTGCATGTGCCCCTCTAAACTGTAGAAGCACCTTTATAATGACTGGATGAAATTGGTCTTAGATATTTAGTCAGCTTTATTTGAGGGTACACATAAGCTGATGTGGCCCAAGCTGAAAATGAGTTTGACACCCCTGCTTTTGACAAAGTTCCACTACACTTCCGCATTCTGTTCTGTGCATACTAACCCAGAGAAATGTTTTACACATGAAACATGAAGTTAATAAACATACGATTACGACAGCATATGATTTGTATGTGATTTTCTTGTGGTTTGGGCTATTTTTATAAGAATAAAGGATATTTACATGAGAAATGCTAACCAGGTATAGCGATATTCTAAATGCTACAAACAACATATTGCTGCATCATCATATGACCAAAATCCACATTAGATCACAATCAGAAGTTATTACAAACACTTGATGGTGGTCTACAGTGAGTTTTGAGTGCAAGCATAGTATTATTCTCATAAATTGGCATGTGTAGTTTGATAGCTGCAATTCACCTGTTACCCAGAAACGATTATATTTCATGATGTTGTCAAAAGAATTCACGTAAGGTCGTAAGAAAAATGTTTTTGTTTTCTAGAAAGATTTTTGTTATTAGGTGGGTATAATGTATATTGGATTTGGGATCAAAGGGTTGTGGATGGGCAAGCCATGTAGTGCCAGAGGAATGTAATGCTTACGTTTGTCAGCTGTGTTCTTTTCGTCATTTCTCCTGACAAAATCAAAGTAATGTCAATAGTTTGACACCCCTGCTTTAGACAAAGGAATTGACTGACTGTATTTTGAGACACAGGCTTAGTCTTGTTTGGATTGGATTGTCATAACAGATCAGTTTGTCAGTTGTTCTCATTTTGTTTTGTTCTCTTCTTTGTCCTTCCCACTCTTGTATTCCTGCAGTGTCAAATTCCACTAGCAGCAGCGCAACTCGTCGGGACTCCCTTTTGGCCAGCTCTGACCTGTATAAGCGTGGTGGTAGCAGCTTGACTCCCATTGGCCAGTCTTTCTACAACAGCTTAGGATACTCCTCCTCCCCCAGCCCCATTGGACTGACACCTGGCCACTCACCTTTGACACCTCCACCCTCTCTGCCCTCCTCCCACGGGTCCTCATCCAGCCTCCATCTGGGTATGATCTCTTGGTTCAACCGATTGATCCAAATCAGGGTTTGTTTCCAGGTTTGGTTGGAGTGCAAAACACTTTTCACTCCAAGCAGACCAACCAAACTGAGGTCAAATGATTATTACATTTCAAAAGGTTTGGAAAAAAATACTCTCTGCCCTCTGACAGGTCTCTGAGCTTAGTATGGTTAATTTGATTTTCATGTCTCAATTTTTTAAATTGTGAACTTATTTGTCTTGATTGAGCAACACAATCACTCTGTATTTGCAAGTGAAGAAAACTTCTAAACTCAAATCCTGTTTTCCTCTCTCCTGCTTTTCACAGGTGGTCTGCCCAATGGCAGCGGCCGATATATTTCTGCTGCTCCCGGAGCAGAAGCCAAATACAGGAGCTCGGGCAGTACCTCCAGTCTTTTCAGCTCTAGCAGTCAGCTCTTTCCCCCACCACGAGCCCGCTACAGCCGCTCAGATGTCATGCCTTCAGGACGCAGCCGCTTACTAGAGGACTTCCGGAATAACCGCTTTCCCAACCTGCAACTGCGAGACCTGCCTGGACACATGGTGGAGTTCTCTCAAGACCAGCATGGATCCAGGTTCCCACTCCTCCTAATTTACACTTTTTCAGGATTTTGGATTTTTTTAAATACAGTTTTACAGTAATGTTTTAGTAGCATTTACTAACGCTAAAGCATTTGCTATTACTAACTAGTGCATTGTGTGTTGGTCTTGCACATTTCACAGTGTCTGACATTTGTTTCTATATCTGAATAATAAATGTATTGCAAGCATTTCTCATAATACCGGTTATTTTTTTTCTTCTTTTTTTCACTTCTTTGACACAGCTTGATATTTTTGATCATGCATGTCTGGAAACAATGCAAAAATAACAACTAAACTGCTTCTATAATACATCATATGAAATAAATATCCTGGAAAATGATGTAATGATAGTTTGGGAACTCTCTCTATTTTGAGCATTCTCTATTTGAGCATTTTGAGGTTGTTTTTTTTTTTTTTTTTTTTGTCGTATGTTCTGTACAATAAGTAAGATCTTTTTCTCAATGTCCAGGTTTATTCAGCAGAAGTTGGAGCGTGCAACTCCTGCAGAGAGGCAGATGGTGTTTGGGGAGATCTTACAGGCTGCTTACCAACTCATGACTGATGTTTTTGGGAACTACGTTATACAGAAGTTCTTTGAGGTAATTCATATTTAAAATGTTTTGCCCAGAAATGGACCAGGTTAATTCAGTTTTACGGCGTTTCGAGGATGTGCATGAACCTGTTACTCATTCGGTCAGTTACTCTTTCCCTATCAGGCTCCGTTGTTAACAGGCAAAAGTTTCGACCACTTGAATATGTATGTTAAAAATGAAGTTACTTTGAAATAGACAGATTTAGTGTGTCGATACAGTTACACAACAAATACAGTCGGTCACAGGCAATTCATACTCCAATCCAGAAGAGGGCATGCACAGTAATGCAACGCTGTTTGCTACTAATAAAAAGCACAGAAGAGATGATCGATCAGTATGTTTTAGGGATGTAACAATATCAAAATCTCACGGTACGATAATACCTCGGTATAAAGTCCAGGATATGATACACTATACTGCCAAATGTATTGGGACACCCCTCCAAATCATTGAATTCAGGTGTTCCAATCACTTCCATGGCCACAGGTGTATAAAACCAAGCACCTAGGCATGCAGTCTGCTTCTACAAACATTTGTGAAAGAATGGGTCGCTCTCAGGAGCTCAGTGAATTCAAGCGTGGTACCGTGATAGGTGCAACAAGTCCATTTGTGAAATTTCCTAACAAAGTGGAAGCAACTGGGAACAACAGCAACTCAGCCACAAAGTGGTAGGCCACGTAAAATCACAGAGCGGGGTCAGCACATGCTGAGGCGCACAGTGCGCAGACTTGTGACACTGTCACAAGTGTAAAGTGGTGTAAAGCACGCCACCACTGGACTCTAGAGCAGTGGAGACGTGTTCTCTGGAGTGAACGCTTCTCTGTCTGGCAATCCCATGGACGAGTCTGGGTTTGGCGGTTGCCAGGAGAACAGTACTTGCCTGACTGCGTTGTGCCAAGTGTAAAGTTTGGTGGAGGGGGGATTATGGTGTGGGGTTGTTTTTCAGGTGTTGGGCTTGGCCCCTTAGTTCCAGTGACAGGAACACTTAATGCTTTAGCATACCAAAACATTTTGGACAATTTCATGCTCCCACCTTTGTGGGAACAGTTTGGGGATGGCCCCTTCCTGTTCCAACATGACTGCGCACCAGTGCACAAAGCAAGGTCCATAAAGACATGGATGAGCGAGTTTGGTGTGGAGGAACTTGACTGGCCTGCACAGAATCCTGACCTCAACCCGATAGAACACCTTTGGGATGAATTAGAGCAGAGACTGCGAGCCAGGCCTTCTCGCCAACATCACTGCCTGACCTCACAAATGCGCTTCTAGAAGAATGGTCAAAAATTCCCATAAACACACTCCTTAACCTTGTGGAAAGCCTTCCCAGAAGAGTTGAGGCTGTTATAGCTGCAAAGGGTGGGCCAACTCCATATTAAACCCTACAGATTAAGAATGGGATGTCATTAAAGTTCATGTGCATGTAAAGGCAGGCGACCCAAAACTTTTGGCAATATAGTGTATTTATTGCGATTATTTATAAAAAAAAAAAATACAAAAAAAAAAAAAAAAAAGACAAATGAAGATTTTGTCAGTTTGAAACAGGAACTTCCAGTGTAGTGTTTTCAGTTTTCATAATAAGGAAAAAATATTAAACAACCAATAAAAAATAGTAGTAAGGGGTAAAAATGCACAATACTGAACTCAGTCCTTTTTGTGTTCATTATATTTGTAAAATGAATTTAAGACTGCTAATCTCAACAAATTCACTAACACTTTACAATAAGTTTCATTAGTTAACGTTAGTTAACTACATTAACTAATAATAAAATTGCATTTCTACAACATTCATTAATCTGTTAATGTTAATTTCAGCATTTACTAATACATTATTAAAATCAAGAGTTGTATTTGTTAACATTATTTAATGCATTGTAAACTAACATGAACAATATGAACAGCTGCATTTTTATTAACTAAGGTTAACAAAGATTAACAAATACAGTAACAAATGTATTGCTCATGGTTAGTTCATGTTAGTTAATACATTAATTAATGTTAACAAATTTTACAAAACTTTATTGTAAAGTGTTACCACAAATTCAACACAAATAAGATGCTTAAATACCCATGTAAGATCCAGACAGGTGAAACAGAATATTTTTGGATTCATAAAGACTTCACTTGTTTCTGAAAGAATGATTCAGTGATAGATATATTTTTAACAGTAATTTGTTTCCACCTAGTCGTTATTTGAAGCAGTTTCAATAGGTGATTTATTCTATTTTGATCGTTAACATAGACATCAGCGTTTATCTGAATAATAAACTTTTGTATACTTTTGTGATAATTGGAATATTTGTAACAGAATTAATTAATTAATGATACTGTGTTTGAAAAGATTGTTTGTGAAGCTGTTTATATCTAAACATGACAACTGCTGTCTCTAGATCAGCGGCAGCGCGAATGCAGATTTGAATTTTGTCAAAGGTTTAATATACAGACGAATAGTTGTCATTTAGGAATTAGATCACATGGGTGATCAAATCGAGAACGGGATCTTTTAAAGATTAATCGTGCAGCTTTGTGTACCACCCCCCCCCCCCCCCCCCCCCCTCTCTCTCTCTCTCTCTCTCTCTCTCTCTCTCTCTCTCTCTCTCTCTCTCTCTCTCTCTGTCTCTCTCCCTCCCTCCCTCCCTTCCTCCCCCCTTTCCTGCATTGACATATATGAGTAGCGTGAGGGCTTTTCAGTACATTCATTGTTATAATATTCATGAGGTGAGTTGCTCTATTAAAGGATACGCTCCTCGCACTTCATTCTGGATAAGAACCGGTTATCGGTTCACAACCCTAGTCACCCCTTCCCTCCGTTCTGCTCCACTGGGCTGAAAAAAACTACACTTTTTGCCCAGAAGACACATCGTTTCATACAGTCGTGTGACCATGATGATATCGAGACAATTTTGCTATTGCAGTACCACGATATTGATAATACTGTTACATCCAAGTCAAGTCAAGTCACCTTTATTTATATAGCGCTTTTTACAATGCAGATTGTGTCAAAGCAGCTTTACAGTGATAACTGGCATATAATTTTTGGCTGCACAGCAGCTCTTAAAGAAAATGGTGTCATTGTCCAGCTTAACTAAATTCAGTATTGATTCATTCCGTTGTACGGATCAATAGTTATTAATTTAGTTAATTTATCTATATCAGCAATGGAGTAAACAGTGATGTGCATGCCAGGGTAAAGAGATGCGTTTTTAGTCTAGATTTAAACTGGCAGAGTGTGTCTGCTTCCTAAACAATGCTAGGAAGATTGTTCCAGAGTTTAGGTGCCCAATAGGAAAAGGATCTACCACCTGCGGTTGATTTTGGTATTCTAGGTATTATCAACTGGCCTGAATTCTGAGATCGCAATAGACTTGAAGGACTATAATGCGTTAAGAGCTCGCTCAGGTACTGGGGAGCTAAACCATTTAGTGCTTTGTAAGTAATTAGCAAGATTTTAAAATCTATACTATGTTTAACAGGGAGCCAATGCAGTGTTGACAGAACCGGGCTAATATGGTCATACTTCCTGGTTCTAGTAAACACTCTAGCTGCTGCATTTTGTACGAGCTGTAGTTTGTTTATCATGCGAGCAGGGCAACCACTCAGTAGGGCATTACAGTAATCTAGCCTTGAGGTCATGAACGCATGAACTAACGGCATTTGTCATTGAGGGCATGTGTCATAGTTTAGATATATTTTTAAGATGGAAGAATGCGGTTTTACAAATGCTAGAAATGTGGCTTTCAAATGAAAGATTGGTATCAAAGAGCACACCCAGGTTCCTAACTGACGACAAAGATTTAACAGAGCAGCCATCAAGTGTTAAACAGTATTCTAGGTAATTATGTGCAGAGGTTTTTGGTCCAATAATTAGAATTTCTGTTTTTCTGAATTTAGTAGTAGGAAATTATTGGTCATCCAATTTTTTTATATCAGCTATGCATTCGAAGAAATATAGAGCTGAGTATCATCAGTGTAACAGTGAAAACTAACGCCATGCTTCCTAATGATATCTCCCAAGGGTAGCATATACAGAGTGAAAAGCACCAGTCCTAGTACTGAGCCTTGCGGTACTCCATATTGAACTTGTGATCGATATGACATCTCTTCGTTTACTACTACAAACTGATAACGGTCAGATAGGTATGATTTGAACCATGACAATGCAATTCCACTAATGCCAACATAATTTTTGAGTCTATTTAAAAGACTAACCCCCCCACTTACAAAAGTTTAACGTACACTCACCAAACTCAGTAAACATATTGTTCTGATTAATTCGGACAACTTTCCATTTTACAGTCATTAGCTCTGATCAACAGGAAGTCAGATATTTGGTAACACTTTATTTTAGGGTCTTTTAACTAGTTGCTTATTGGCATGTATATTACTAGAACATTGGCTGTTTATTAATAATTATTAAGCACATATTAATGCCTTATTCTGCATTACCTTATTCTACATTCTTTATCCTACCCAATACCTAAACTTAGCAACTACCTTACTAACTATTAATAAGCAGTAAATTAAAAGTTTATTGAGGGAAAAGTCATAGTTAAAAGTGAATACATGTTCCCTATACTAAAGTGTTACCAAATATTTTGGTTTGAATGTGGATTTTTCACACACACTCTCTGTCTCTCTCTCTCTCTCTGTGTGTGTGTGTGTGTGTGTGTGTGTGTGTGTGTGTGTGTGTGTGTGTGTGTGTGTGTGTTACAATCTTGATTAGTGGTCTTTAACCCTTTTACTGATTACCCATTTATTAATGAACTGCAGATAACTTCACAATCATTTGAAATTAAACCATGACACTATATCACTATTAGGACAGGACTAGTTTTCTAAATATCGTTTGAGTTACAATTATTATTTTTAAAATTAAAATTATTTTTAAATTAATTATTTATTGATATAATTCAAATTTATATATATATATAAAAAAAACCCTCTTTAAGTAAATTTCACATGATTATAAAAGTGGCTGTTTAAAATAAACTTGCATAAGTGAGCAGAAAAATCTGACATGTACCTTACTATTACCTGAGACTGATATTAAAATTGTCTTTGCAGGTTCTGTGATTTGGCTCTATTTATTAATTTTATCATTTTATTTTTTATACCACACATATTGAAATTAAATGAAAGCATGCTTTTGGTGCATAAGATTGGTGCACAAACGTTAGCTCAGGGAGGTCAAAACACATGAAGAGAAGTGTTAGGATAATACAACATCAGCAATCACAGACATTCGCATTAAGAATGGATTACATTTCTCAGAGTACTGTGGAGTTTGCACAAATAATAGTATATAATTTGCTCTGGAATTTTATAGAGGTTGTCTGAGGGAAAACACGGACATGGAAGATTACGATGATATTCTGCACTCATTTGAAACTGACCTATGATATTCTATGACATGGAATTCATCTACATTTAAACGATCTCATGGATGTGGCTGTTGTGGTTTGTGATCATATTGGCACCAGTAAATGTGGTCAGAATTTGACATAGACCTTTTATGTATAACCATTTTAAATGCCCATTGCCCGCCGTGCACAGTTGCCCTGAAGCCACTGGGGTGGCGGTGCCACCGGGCTTGGGCCCGTCATCGCTGCTTGCAGTTATATTTATTATTAGGGCACAAGCCTCTAAGGCGCAGGGGCCTATTGTTCTCCTAAGGATTATTAGGGCCCAAGCCCTGTAAAGGGCTGAAGGCCCTATTGTTTTCTTTAGGATTAATATTAGTGCCCGAGCCCCCAAGCCAATAATGGCGCAATGGAATTATTCTTCCGCTTCTTCTTCTTCTTCTCCCAAATGAATCGCATTTTTAAGGGCCTAAACATGCTCAAACTCATGAAACTTTGCACACGCGTCAGAAGTGGTGAAAATTTATGTCTGTTATGGGTCTCAGAATTAGGCATGGCAAAATGGCTCGATAGCGCCACCTACAATATTTAAACGAAGTGCCCCTTGCACCACGTTTCACATACAGGTATGAAATTCAGTAGACACTTGTAACAGCCCAATCCCTACAAAAAAGTCTCCTGGTGCAAAGTCTGAAACCCAACAGGAAGTCAGATATTTTGAATTGTCTCTGCAAAATTTGTGCACTTTTTGCCATTTCCAGATGTTGTACTTTAACAAACTCCTCCTAGAGCTTTTATCAGATCAACATCATGTTTGGTCAGTCTAATCTAAAGGCCTTTGCGACGTGAAATTGCGAAGATCTAGAGTTTTTGCTGGAGGGCGTGTCCATGGCGGCCTGACAAATTTCGATGTTTCGCCATGAAAAAGGAAGTTTATGTAACTCTGGTATTACAAAGTCGGATCAGCCCCAAACTTCACATGTGTGATAAGAGTCCTGGCCTGAAGACATCTACATGGCAATATTCAGTTACGGTCATAGCGCCACCTGCGGGCAACAGGAAATGACATGTTTTACACTGTGATTAACTCCTCATACAGATTTAACCAGAACAACATCATATTTGGTCAGTCTAATCTAAAGGCCTTAGCGATGTTAAATTGTGAAGATCTAGAGTTTTCACTAAAGGGCGTGTCCGTGGCGGCCTGACAAAGTCTGATGTTTCCAAAGCCCAAAGGGCTGAAGGCCCTATTGTTTTCTTTAGGATTATTAGGGCCCAAGCCACTAATGGCGCAGGGCCCTCTTGATCCCCTAAGGATTATTATTATTAGGGCCAAAGGCTGAAGGCCCTATTGTTTTCTTTAGGATTATTATTAGGGCCAAAGCCAAAGGCTGAAGGCCCTATTGTTTTCTTTAGGATTATTATTATTATTTTTTTTCCCCTCTGTTTTTGGCACTTTTGGGGCCCTTAACATGTTCGAAAACTCTTGAAACTTTGCACACACATCGGAATCTGCGGCCATCAGGGCCGGGCAGAAGCTGGTACCCGGGCGTGGCAGGGGGGCTCGACAGCGCCCTCTTGAGCGTGGTCCAAAAACTTGGTCCATATATCAAACACGCTTACACGTATTAGTATGAAACTCAGTACACATATAGGCCTCATCGGGCCTAACAACTTTCGTTATACGCCAGCTCAACAGGAAGTCAGCTATTATGGGTTGTTTGAAAAATGCATGCTCTGGAATTTGATATACTCCTCCTAGGTGATTAATCCGATCACCACCAAACTTGGTCAGCATGAAGTCAAGACACTGATTATGAAAAATTGCCAGCAAATTTTTGATATCTTGAATGGTTTGGCCATGGCGAGGCAACGAATTTATAGAGAGAAAAGGGAAACAAAAAATGTTATAACGTCTGCATACATTGATTGATTTTTATGAAACTTCAGCAGTGTGTTGGTTGTAGGAGTCCGATCACATGGATGTGACTATTGTGAGTCAAAGTTATAGCACCACCAACTGGCAGCAGGAAGTGTATCACTTTTAAAATGCTTTGAGATCACCCTCTTATTTTTACCCGATTTGCTTCAAACTTCATCACAGTAATGTCAAAACATGGCAGATGTAGACCTGTAAATGTATTTGTGATATCTTAATTATTGTTGCAATGGCAACACGTCAAACTTTAATAATATTCTTAGGCATTTTTGAGCCTCTTAACATGCTTCAAATTGCATGAAGCTCGACACACACATCAATATTGTTATCCGGTAGACACCGCCACCTTTTGACAAAAGAGGGGGGATTAGTTTTAGCTACAGTCACCAAACTCGGTACACATATTGTTCTCATTAAGCTGGAAAACTTTCTAATTTACAGTCAATAGCGCCAATCAACAGGAAGTCAGATATTTTGGTTTGAATGTCAATTTTTTTGAAAAAACAGGCTATCAATTTTATACTACTACTCCTACAGGCTTTATACAATTTACACCAAACTTTTTTAACTTGGTGCTAAGACTTTGAAGTTGTTAAATTGCAAATGGACGTTGGATATCTCAAATGGTTTGGCCGTGGCGAGGCAACGAATTTATGGCGCGAAAAGGGAAACAGGAAGTGTTATAACTTCTGCATACATTAATTGATTTTTATAAAATTTAGGCTGTGTGTTCGTTGCACAAGGCTGATCACACGGATGTGACTATTGTGAGTCAAAGTTATAGTGCCACCAACTGACAGCAGGAAGTGTCACTTTCAACATACTTTGAGATCACCCTCTTATTTTTACCAGATTTGCTTCAAACTTCATCAGAATAATGTCAAAACATGGCAGATGTAGACCTTTAAAAAGAATCATGATATCTCAAGCACTGTTGCCTTGGCAACGCATCAAACTTAAATATTCGTTTTGTATGCTTTTAAGACTCTTAGCATGCTTAAAATTGCATGAAACTCGACACACACGTCAGGATTGTTATCCAGTAGACATGGGCAAAGCCTTAGAAATGGGCGGGGAGGAGGGGCTTTATAGCGCCACCTTATAGTGCAGTAAATGAGGAGTGAGTTGACATAGTCCTTTGTTTAACCATTTTAAATGCCTATTGCCCGCTGTGCACAGTTGCCCTGAAGAAAACTGATTTAAAGCTTGTTCCAATGCGCTTCTATTTTCCCTTCAATGTTTGTCAGGGATTTTTTTTTTATTTTTATATTTTTGCACTTATATGGATACTCATTTAAAGCCTGTATTTTTGTATCTTTGACATTTGTCATTGAGTATCTTTTTTTTTTTTTTTTCTGAGAACTGATTTACAGCTTGTTTTATTGGGTTTCTATGTTTCTTCAAAGTTTGATTCATTGAACTTCTTTTCCTCTTTTTCCCCTAATCTTATTAGGAAACTACCTCTCAATTAGTGGAGCTGCACAGCTGTCTGTGATTATCAGAGTGCACATAGCTGTGTGAGGTTGTTACTCATATTATGTGATGACGGCCGAAACGTCATGTTTTTTAATGAATAAAGTTTGAGCTCTGTAAGAGTGAGTGTTGCACCTTTGTTCAGTTCAATTGCATGAAGTAGACATTGTCATAATTCATCAACTCGAGTTCATTAGCAATCGCTTGGCATAAATGTGTGCTATTTGTTGATTGGGAATCACTTTGAAGCAGTCTGAAGCACTGTAGCCTGAGCCTGTAGAATGCGCAACAGCGCCGCCTTTGTGACATATCCACCATGTTTCTGCAGCGCACATGGGAATATTGTCAGAGGGAGTAAACAGTTCTCGTGCACACAGAACGAGCAGGTACGAAACGTGGAGGGCGAAGCGAGATTTTCCACTAGTTATTTGATCGCGGATGGTTTCATTATCTCGGGTGGATAAAGTATAAAAGGATAAAAATTATAAAAGCAAAAATGTGTCTCCAAATATACTTGGGCGGCCGTTAATATACCTGGGTGGCCCGCCCAAGTAAAGTCTATGTGTGGGAAGCACTGTATCATTAGCGTAACAGTGAAAACTAACACCATGCTTCCTAGTGATACCTCCCAACTGTAGCATGTATGGGGTGAAATGCAACGGTCCTAGTACTGAGCCTTGCGGTACTCCATACTGAACTTTTGATCGATATGACACCTTTAGAAATTGGTTACGGTCAGATAAGTATGATTTGAACCATGCTAATGCAGTTCTACTAATGCCAACGTAATTATCGAGTCTTTTCAAAAGAATGTTGTGGTCGATAGTATTAAATTCAGCACTAAGATCCAGTAACACTAATAGAGAGATAAAACTATGATCGGATGATAATAGCAAATCGTTTGTAACTCTAATGAGAGCAGTCTCAGTACTATGATACGGTCTAAATCCTGACTGGAAATCCTCGCAGATACAATTTCTTTCTAAAAAGGAACATAGTTGTGAGGATGTTGCCTTTTCTAGGGTTTTTTTTTTTAAATTTTTTTTTTTTAAAATTTTTATGTTTTTACAAAATCCAAAACAAAAAATAACAGGCAAACAAACCCTTCATGTATCAAAATGTACAGCATTTAAAATAAAAAGCAAAAAAAAAAAAAAAAAGATATACAAGGCCAACTTTTCCTACAGTCTTTAAATACAGTAACAAAAATTAACTGTTACATATCTAAAATAAATAAACAAATCATTAGTCCTTGTAACGGGTAACACAAAAGAAGATATTTTGAAGAATACAGTTGATGGTACTATGTACAGGTGGAAGTACTATGCTACTATGGAAGTCAATGGCTACTGTCAACTGTTTGGTTACCAGCATTCTTCAAAATGTTGTTTTTTGGGTTCAGCAGAACAAAGAAACTTACACAGGTTTGGAACAACTTGAGGGTGAGTAAATAATGACAGATGCTGCGTCCCAATTCACCTACTTATACTACGCCCTAAAAGTATGTACTCTTTTTGTAAACAAAAAGTACATTTGAGTGTGTAGCAAAAGAGTAGACAAGCTTTGCGACTGATGCTGCGTCCCAATTCGCCTACTTCCACTACGCCTTAAAAGTATGTACTCTTTTTGTAAACAAAAAGTACTTTTGAGTGTGTAGCAAAAGAGTAGACAAGCTTTGGGACATACTATCACGTCATACAATTGCATCTTTGCTCCCTGTCGCATCCTGTCACCGTAAACTGGCCTGTCAATCATCTTACATCCTCCACCACATTTCATTTAGTTAATTTCCTACCGTATCGGAGAGAAATGCTGTAGCACATTGATCGGCAGTCGCGGGTCTTTCATGTGGAGAACTCTACTCATATGCATAATGATGCATTTAAAAGTTAATGGCCAATCGGATCTTTATAAAAGTCCACATTGGTATTGCAGATGAAATAATACACGGATAACATTAAATAAATATTTTCTATCAGGTTAAACTGATTATTAGTCACTCAAACCTACCGGAAATAGTAGACCATCCAGGGACTTTTGGCATACTCTTTTCAACATACTATGCTTTGGGACACACACATTTTAATCTCACATACTATTTAGGATGGATAGTATGGACATTGGGACGCAGGGTCAATTTTCATTTTTGGGTGAACTATCCTTTCAAGGGCAGAATCTGTAATTTTTACTTTGAATAAATTATATTTAGAAAACGTCTGACATTTAAAAAAAAAAAAAGAAAATCTTTCAGGGACAAAGCCAACTAGGTCAGAGTAAATAATAGTTGAAATACATATTTTTAATCTAGTTGCCAAAATTTTAGTAAAACACTTTTAAATCTGTTTTAAAGAGAAATTGGACGGAAAGAAGACATCAGTCTCATCTTTGCCTTTAAGAAATAATGTTAGCGGAGTAAACAGATGAAGGAAATTTCTGTTTACTAAAGGAATGATGAAACATCCGTAACATAAGGGGTTCAATTTTATCTAGATTAGTCAATATTTTACCGTCCTTGTCAGCGATATGATAAATTGATCTACTGGCATAGGACCCCCTTAACTGCCAGGCTAATAATTTATCTGGTTTATCCCATCTCAAAGTGTTTGTGTAATTTTTAACTACATCTTGTTCACTTGGTCTGAAGTGATTTTATTAAATTCATATTTAAGTGATATAATGTAATTTAGGACGCAATGCAGTTTCCCTATATAATTTTTCCAATTGAGTGAGATGAGCATCTATCTCCACCAAGTGTTTCTGTTGCAGTTTCTTTGCAGTTGACTCATAGGAAATTATGTGCCCTGTCATTACAACTTTAAAAGTTTCCCATAACACAGAATCTGAAACATCCCCTTTATCATTAATCTTAATAAACTCTGTCAAGGAATTCTAAAGTATGCTGGCAAAATTTCACATTTTGTAAAATTGTGAAGTATTAAATCTCCGGTTACAACTTGGGTTTGCTCAGCTAAAATCAAAGGATACCGTAACAGCAGAATGATCGGAGATCAGTATATTATGGTATTTAGATGTAGAGACATTAGGTATTAATTTAGAGTCTATAAAAATAATCTATTCTTGAATATGATTTGTGGACATGAGAAAAAGAGTATCGGCAGGATGGTGTAACCTCCATATATCAATAATATCCAATGACTCAAGGAGTTTAATGACCGACATAGAGTTGAGAGGGGTCTGTGCAGATCAGAAATTTGTCCAAAGCAGGGTCCAATATCGCCACCAATGATAAAATGAGTATCGGATAAAAAGCATTATCATCATAGATAAATATTTTTAAAAAAGTAAAGTGTTTGGAAGCAGTTAAGCCAGTGACGAATATAGTGGTGTAAGAAAAACGATGAGGACATTGAAGATCTTGATGAAGAAGTTTATTGCAGAGTAGCGGTGACAAAGTACATGTAGCACCTTGGGTTCATTGGAGTCGGAATGAACGCCGAACATCCAAATCTCAAACCTTTTATCCTGTTACAGTTTACCACTCCTCCTGTAAATTAAGTTGCTCCTGTTGTAGTAGCTGTGGTCTGTATGTTAATGAAGTTGAGACGCCTCTTTGTCTGAGATGGTTCTCGGTGTCCCACACCTATTCCCATTCTACAATTGATTACCATTGCTCAAGATGTGATCACCCCAAATGGTGCAGAAACAACATACCTGATGACTTTTCTTTTTCTCTATGATAATTAAGCCATTTTGGGGAGTCAGCATGATCAACCACTTATCTTGGCGTGGAATCTGGGTCGGGGCAGACTATAATTTCTTACAGTGGCCGTTAGGATCAGTTGATGTAGATATGTTTAGTCCAAATATCTGAAGAGACATGATTGCTTTATATGATGAACAGATTGAATTCAGGCTTATATTCACATATAAACATTCGTCAACTCAGACATCAGTTGTGGTAAACGGAAACTCAAGCTTGCTTGCTTGATGTGTGAAAACCAATGAGGTTCATTCTCATATGTTACTCAGCACGTTTGAGCTTGTTTTTTCTTGTGTGTCAAGCAGGTTCGGTTGATCTTTTTATGTTCGTTGATCAATGTTTATATGTGAATAAAAGCCTATATTAAATCTGTTCTTCATCATAAAGTGATCGAGTGTCTTCAGAAAATTTTGACTAAACCACTCATTTCATATAGACTATTTTTAAGATCCCTTTATGAACTTTTTGAAGCGTCAAAGTGTCAGTTGCGTAGCTGTCTATGGAGGGATAGAAAGCTCTGATTTCATCAAAAAGATCTTCATTTGTGTTCCGAAGATGAAAGAATTCTTACAAGTTTGGAACAACATGAGGGTGATTAATTAATGACTTTTGGGTGAACTATCCCTTTAAATAAATATAAATGGAAAGTTAACAAGCTTGCAGATCAGACTGATCTGCTCCAACTATGGAAATATACTCAGGTAGGTCCAGGAGATGAAAAAGAACCAAAAACTTAAAGGCCACTGAGTCTTGCCCAACCTTTTGACTATTAGAACAACATACAGTAGCTATTCATATTGTGCCGAGCTGTCCTCAACATCTAGATCAACAAAAGCTTGGGCCTTCTCAGCAGTGTCAAAGACATGTTTAGATGAGTTGTGAGTCAAAAGGCAAGCAGGAAAGAGCAACCCATATCAAACATTAGTCTCCTTGAGTCTTTTCCTCACAGTGTTGAAAGCCTTACACTGCTTCAGAACCGCAGATGTGTCCAGGAAGACAATTATGTGTGCTCCATTGTACATCAAAGGCGAATACAGCCTTGCAAGACTCCGAATTTTCTCTTTATCTGGACAGTGAAGAGGTCTGGCCACCATAGTCCAAGGACGAGTGTGTGTTTCCAATTGGGCCCGTATGATAGGCGTGGTCAATCTTCAGAGGTTTTGTGAAGTTATTGTACATTACAATTGCGTTAACGTTGATAGCCCTAATATATAATCTCATACTCTCTCTCAAAAACAAAAAAACAAAAAAAACAATCGTTATGTTTGTGATGATTTTTGTGTTGCTGAGAGTAACTGCTGTTTGTCTGCTGCAGTTTGGCAGTGCCGATCAGAAACTGGCTCTGGCGACTCGTATCCGTGGCCATGTGTTGCCGCTGGCTCTGCAGATGTACGGTTGTCGTGTGATCCAAAAAGCTCTGGAGTCCATCTCATCCGACCAGCAGGTAATTGTAAGTTGCCTTTTGTTTACTTCAAACATTACACATCAGTTACAAAAAATGTTAAGGAATTGTTTGATTGTACTATAACTTTCTAAAGTACAGTTTTTGGTAGGACTTAAAACCTTTATATAAAATGCATTAATAAAATATTTTTAATGCATTAATTATGCCTTGTAATGCACCTTATAACTGATTACAATTGTTCGTGAGACCATACAATGCATTATAATACATTATAATAATTACCTATTCATTGTTTTGTTTATTTATTGTCCTTTATTTAACTAGGAAATAAACAGTCTGAGATTAAAACTACGAAAACTGTAATAAACACATCTTGATGTAATTTGGGTGCACTACAATAAATCACTGTGTCATCAGCATAGAAATTAAAACTAGGCCCCAGAACAGGAACATCTCTAGTCATCTGTAAAGGTGCGGATGAGTGACCATCCGTTCACACCCATTGTGTTCTGTCCATTAAGTAATTTTCAATCCAGGATATGGTGTTATTGGGTAATCCTATTAATTTGACTCTAGACATCAATAAGCTAAAATCAACAGTTTCAAATATAAATCAATAAAAAGTGATGCACAATTATATCTTTTGTCAAGTGCCTCAATGTCATTTAAGACCTTAATTCCAGCTGTAGTTGTGCTGTTTTTTCCCAAAACCTGACAGATTCTGTGATAAAATATTATGTTCAGCTAAATAAGATGACAGTTGTTCACTACTAAGAGTTTCAAAAACCTTTGACAGAATGCAAAGTTTAGAAATCGGCCTATAGTTATCCATTTTTGTGAGATCTCCTCCTTTTAACAATGGAATAACATAGGCAGATTTCCAGACCTTTGGAATTTCATTTAAACAAAGTGAAAGATTAAAAAAGTCAAAGGAGCAGCTATAAACTCTGCAGCTAATTTTAAGAATAATGATTCTAATTGATCAGGGCCAGCTGATTTATAGACATCCAATAATTTGAAAGCCTTTTTGAACATGAAAAATAGTAATATAACTTTTTAAAACTAAAATTAAGATCCAATAAATGTCTTCCTATATTATCCAGGTCATCATTATGTATGAGTGTGTGTATGTATATAGTTTTAGGTGCCTGAAATAGATCCAGCATCAACAAAATGCTTATCTTTATCCGATCTTTTATTTTATCTTTATCCAAGATTTTTATGGTGTTATGTATTGTGAGGGAAGCTAAGCAGCCTTTTTTGCTCCTTATAAGGAATCAGTATTTTTACTAAATTTCAGGGACTTATTTAAATTGCAAGTTGTTTCATTAAAAAAATAAAAAAATAAATAAATCACGTTTAGCTGTCCTAATCATTACTGTGCAACAAAGCCATTCAGTTTGGATATCAGAATACCTTGCTCTGGCCCAAGCGACATCATGCTCATGAAGCAAATTTGATGATATAGATGAAAACGTTTTTTCATGAGCCTTAGCAACTTTTTTTTTGTTGTTTTTTTTTTTTTTTTTTTTTTTTCTTCCTTTTTTTCAGAGGTGCATGTTTATAATAGTAGTGAGCCCTTCATGAAAACTTCCAGGCATACACTACAGGTGCTGGTCATATAATTAGAATATCATCAAAAAGTTCATTTTTTTATTATAAATTATTTTTAAAAATGAAACTTTCATATATTCTAGATTCCCTACATGTAAAGGAAAACATTTCAAAAGTTTTTTTTTTTTTTTTAAATTTTGATGATTAGAGCGTACAGCTCATGAAAGTCCAAAATCCAGTATTTCAAAATATTAGAATATTTCCTAAGATCAATCAAAAAATGGATTTGCAAAACAGAAAAGTTCAAGTTCTTTAAAGTATGTTCTTTTGTGCACTCAATACTTGATCGGCAGGACATATTACAGCAAATGACTTGCTCCTAGCACAAATTACTGCATCAGTGAAGTGTGGCATGGAAGTGATCAGCCTGTGGCACTGCTGAGGCACTATTGAGCCTTCAGATCATCTGTATATTGTTGGATCGACTGTTTCTCATCTTTCTCTTGAAAATATCCCATAGATTCAGGTCAGGCATATTGGCTGGCCAATAAAGCACAGTAATATCATGGTCAGCAAACCACTTGGAAGTGGTTTTTGCACTGTGGGCAGGTGCTAAAGTCCTGCTGGAAAAGGAAATCAGCATCTCCATAAAGCTTGTCAGCAGATGGAAGCATAAAGTGCTCCAAAATCTCCTGGAAGATGACTGCATTGACTTTGCACTTGATAAAACACAATGGACCAACACCAGCAGACGTCACGGCCCCCCCAAATCATTATTGACTTCAAGCAGCTTGGATTCTGTGCCTCTCCAGTCTTCCTTCAGACTCTGGGACCATGATTTCAACATGAAATGCAAAATTTTCTTTTATCTGAAAAGAGGACTTTCGACCACTGTTCACTGTCCAGTTCTTTTTCTCCTTAGCCCAGGTAAGATGCTTCTGACGTTGTCTCTGGTTCAGAAGTGGCTTGGTAGTCCTTTTCCTGAAGATGTCTGAGTGTGGTGACTCTTGATGCGCTGACTCCGGCTTCATTCTACTCATTGTGAAGCTCTCCCAAGTGTTTGAATCGGCTTTACTTGACAGTATTCTCAAGCTTGCGGTCATCCCTGTTGCTTGTGCACCTTTGCCTACCCAATTTCTTCCTTCCAGTCAACTTTGCATTTAATATGCTTTGATACATCACTCTGTAAACAGCCACCCCATTCAGTAATGACCTTCTGTGACTTACTCTCTTTGTGGAGGGTGTCAATGATTGTCTCCTGGACCATTGCCAAGTCAGCAGTCTTCCCCATTAGTGTGGTTTCAAAGAACAAAAGATACCCGGAATTTATACTGTAGGGATGGTCATTTAATGAAACTCAAATGTAAATATTCTAATATTTTGAGATACTGGATTTTGGACTTTCATTAGCTGTACGCTCTAATCAACAAATTAAAAAAAAAAAAACCTTTTGAAATGTTTTACTTTACATGTAGGGAATCTAGAATATATGAAAGTTTCATTTTTTAAAATAATTTACAATAAAAAAATGAACTTTTTTACGATATTCTAATTATATGACCAGCACCTGTATATCTGGAGTCAAAAAAACTTCTCTTCAGATATCTTCAGATATCAAAAGCAATAGTACTATCATATTTCTGCACAGATTTTTTGGATTGTTCAAATTTTTTGGATTGTTACACATTTAGAAAATACAATGCATTAAAACATGACAAACAACCGATTTCAGAACAAGGAATCTGAAAATAATATAATGCATTTTAACTTTGGTTGCAGTTATTTATGAAAAGATATAATGCATTATAATGTACATTGTAATTTATGCAATAATTATGCATTATACATAAAGGCTTTAATGTATTTAAGCCTACATGTATTAAAACAAGATGTTGAGACATGGCGGTAGTTCTCAGAATTGTTTCTTATTCCTTTTTCTTGTGTCAGAGTGACATCGTACGGGAGTTGGATGGCCATGTGCTGAAGTGTGTGAAGGATCAGAACGGAAATCATGTGGTGCAGAAATGTATTGAGTGTGTCCAACCCCAAGCTCTTCAGTTCATCATTGATGCCTTCCAGGGCCAGGTATCTCCACAGACACTCATGCTTGTTATAAAGCCCAGAAATGGGATTTACAGACATGGTGGTGGTAGACCAAATATTGATGAATATTATTGCATATGTTACTTTAATAACCTTTGTGGTCTAGGGTAGTCTGTTAAGAATGTGCTAATTAAAAGATTTTGCTATCATGTTTATACTATGGTAAATATTTTTTTTGGCTATATAATATTTCAGTAGGCAGGACTGCTCTACATTATTTACACCTGGGGCCTGTTGCTTAAACTACTACTAGTGTTAATACTAGTAGTACTAGTTTTACAGGTTAGTAATCTAACTGATTACTCACTCCCTACGTTTTGCGCTGTATTTTGGACTTAAGAAAATGGCGCTCGGTTTCAGTTCGGAAACGTATGAGCCTTCAGTTTCTCAAGACAATACATAATGATACAAAATGTACAAGACTGGTGGAGCCGCTCTTCCATCAGGTCAAGTTTCATTCTGTGCCGAGCCGGTCGGTACGGATATGGTTTCGTTTTCTATTGTGGTGCTGCGATAACAGAGCTCTTTGCAATGTAATACAAACTAGTCATTTGTTGCCTTGGTAACGCAAGAGTTTATAAACGATACAATATGTAAATAGTGACTGCGTTATGAAGGATGACAGATATTTCTTTTAACTGTATTATTCAGTTGTGTTCACGTCATTCAAATAGCGCTTTTAGCAAGCTACGGAGAAACTAGCAGCCAGGTAACACAAATGATCGATCCTGTGTGGAAATATCACTACATGCATTCTAGCAGCATGGTAGTCGGTGTATGTAGGGAAATTTCTCATACCCCTTCGTTCGAAGTGTGATCCTGAAAAATCTTCATTTGAAGGGCTATCTGGCCCTTCCCCTTACCCCTACCACTCCAGCCAAAAGAGAATCGAGACAACCCTACCCCTTCACGTGAACGCGCAAAACGAAGGGGTAGGGGAAAGGGAAGGAGTAAGGTGTAGAATTGGGATTGGGCCTTAAAATAGATTAGTCTCTAATTTGAGAATATAAGAGTAAGATTGATTATCCCTTATCTAACTGCTAGTTGGTCAGACTAGTTCTTAAGACACAGGCTAATGCAAAAATGCAGTGACTAAATGCAGAATGTCTTAAAATAAGTAAAGATGAGGATTCACTTAGTATGAAATTAGTTCTACATAAGGTTGTTTACATTTGTTATGGATTAGGGATGTCATTTACACAAATTCCCATGATTGTTTGTCGTTTAAATTAACGATCAATTAATTGATTAATCGTTAGCCTTAATACTGTATTATGCATGTACTGCAGTGGCTTATAGCCAACAGTATGACACGGTGTGCAAATGCTGCTCAAAACGGCATGTTCTTCACCAAATGAATGGGTTTTTAGACTAAATAAAAGAGTAGTGGGATTGTAAAATGAGTCAATGTGATTGATCATTTAATTAAATTAGACCTACTTATTTAACAATCAAATATAATTGGATGTGCTCTTCTGTAACAACATGCTGAAACAGCTAAACCCAAAGAATTCAGTGTTTTATTACAATTTACGACGATCGATAAGTTTTATCGATTAAATTATTATTGACTGTTGATCGATCATTGAATAATCGCTAGCATCCCTAGTATGAATAATCTTTTCTTTTTATTTTGATGTAAAACCCCAAATAAAATTTTAATAAAAAGGGAATTCTCATACTTTGCCAAAAGATTTTTCCCCTGACACTAGTTAAGAAAATCACTAATATAGTTGCCGATGTGATCAATGATGTAATGTTCTTTTATTGACCAACGCATGCACCAGGATGTGTCAATGTCCTTTTTTGGTATGTAGGTGTTTGTTTTGTCCACTCATCCGTATGGCTGTCGGGTGATCCAGCGTATCCTGGAGCACTGTACCCAGGAGCAGACTCTGCCCATCCTGGAAGAACTCCACCAGCACTCTGAGCAGCTGGGACAGGTACGACTTCCCAAACCTGAAATCTAAAAAGGAAACTCTGGTCTCTCTGTTGTGTACCACTCTTACAGTAGTTAGGTTCTTATTGTGTGGCCTCTTTTCATCTTTCAAAAAATAATTCCAGTGGAAAATGGCAAAATTGAAGTCATTAACTTTGTTCCAAACACAGATGATGTTTTTGCATTCCACTGCACTTCTTTTCTATTGCTTTTCTTCGTAAACAGATGCTAGACAGACTTGTATGACTGTTGCATTTGCATCTCGCACCTTTTGCATCATCTAGTGCAAGACACAGCATTCTAAAAATGTGGCTCTCAAGTTAAAAGTTAGACTGTGTGGAAAAAAAAATCTTTAGACCTTTTTTTTCATTAAACTGCCCTGTGTCTTGCAATTTCAGCACAAAAACATTGTGCGAATGGCCCCTAAGGTTGCATCCTAACCTGTGAATGATTAGAAATTGTCTTAATGGACAACAATGCTTACTCAAATGCATGAGACTCAACTAATGCTCAGTTGATTCCAGTGCAGTCTGATGTTAGCATGTTGCTAAGCTCTGCTCTTAGAGTCCCTGCAAAATGACAGTTCTATTTTCCTATTGAGAAGTATGATTTACTATTATATGGTGGCTAGTGGTATTAGGGGGGAGGGACTTTCTCATTCTAGAGTGAGTTTAATTGGACAACAATTTGGATAAGCCTTTGAGTGCAGAATTAGTCAATATTTTGAAAGATTTTATTTTTTAAATGTGTTTATCTGCTCAGAATTTGTTTTTTAACAAGTAAAACTAAACACTCACAAATATTGAATGAAATAGTGGACTGTTCTGGGATTGTCTTATTTATGCCTTATTGAATAAATGCCATACTTCCATGTAGTCAAAATCAGGTAACTAAAAAGCCAGTATAAGTTTTCTGCCTAGTCTTTGGAACAATATGTGCCTATGATGCCTAAAAATGTTGTCTCGTTAGGTAGCACACTTGGTTTGCTCTGAGGTATGTGCTTTTTGGCCTTTTGAAGATGACCCCCATTACAACAATTATGTTTTGAGATTGGTCACTTTATAGACAAGTATACTGTTGTTCATTGTACATACTGTGTGAATGGAAAGGAGGCCATGCAATGAGAAGAGCTCAGGGTTGTAATACCTTTTGGGGTAAGGTGGACTCGCATGACATTTTCTGCATGACCTGTTTGTTCATTTTATACCTTTTACCTACTTTGATGTTGCATTCAGTTTCTGTGAAGGATGTTCTTATGTCCAGTTAGATGTGCTGATGGATTTTGATGATGCAAAACATTACCCACCCCTTGCTCCCCTCACTTATTTTATCTAGAAGTATCAAGGCGTTTCATTGGAGATGACCCCCAAAACATATTATACAGTGTCCAGCGATGCACTGTTCAAGGTCAGAGTCACGTGCCTTCCTCCCACTCACAAGAACCTCCTGGCATCTCCTCGTCTACCTCCTAACCAGCCTGTGTCTAACACCTAGATGCTTCTTCTCCAGTTGCTATTTGCTCTGCAGGGTTCCTTTCACTCACACTTTTCCTTACACAACTTTCTTCCTTTCTGGCTGCCACCTGCCCTGTCTGCCTAAAATCCAATCCTGATACTATTTAGGCCATATTTAGTATAAAGATTAGTTTGTTTGACACGAACAAGGCTGTGTGATATAGAAGTATATACTGGTGGCACGATACCAACATTTTAATGGTCTACCAATACCAGTAAAATTTCATGATACTCTGTTACCAATAACAATTTCAATACCAATTTCGATTTCCAAAAACATTTTTTAACATGATTTTTTTTTTTTTTTTTTTTTTACTTTATTTTATTGAACTATTTAAAAAAAAAAAAAAAAAAAAAAAAAAGTTATTATTGCTAACTATAAGTGAATACTTTAAAACATGTAGCATGTAGCATTTAAATATTCATAAATTATGTAAACATTGCTTTCTCTCTCTTTATTCCTTATACGACCTTTTAACTCATAGAGCTGGAGCCTATCCCAGTTTCTTAGGCTAGAGTCAGGGGAAAGCACCCTGGACAGATGGCTAGTCCATTACAGTTCTCTCACACACACAATTTTTGACTGTCCAATTCACCTAACTTGAATGTCTTTGGACTATGGGGGAAACCGCAGCACCCGGAAGAAACCCACGCTGACACAGGGACAGCATGCGAACTCCTGGCCACCGTGCCACCCAAACATTGCTTTAAAAAAGTTAAATGAAAAGTCAGTAATAAAATAGAGAGCAAAGGAACACATTACAAGTTGTAGAACAAAGAGTGTTTGTAGTAACATAGGCTTATTAAAGTTACTAAACATACTCAGCCAACACTGATTGTCTTGTCAACGTTGCTGTGACCGGTCTAATATCAGTCTTCATTTACACTACCAGTGTTAATTTTGACAGTATATCTATATTCATATTTTAGTCATCGGAAATTGTTTTAGTTTTAGTCTAGTTTTAGTCGACTAAATCTACTAAAATCTAATTTAGTTCAATTGTAATGCATTAAGTAAGCATTTCTCTAACAATACACAAATCCAATACACTGATCTGATATTCTCCAAACTGTTTACGTTCACTTAAGGCAACCAACTGTACTTTACTCACCATAGCAAGTTTAGTTAAAAGTTTTAGTAATTTTTGGTGTTTGTCTTTTAGTTTTTGCATTTAAATGTCTATATAGTTTTTTTTTTTTTTTGTTTTTTTTAATTACTCTATTTTAGTTAGTTTAATACATCAGGTTAAGCTAAAGCTTGGAAACTTGATGAAAGAAAATAAGTTTACATTTTTATATTTTATTTATTTTTTATTTCAGTTCACGTTTATTTCAAGTAATGAAGATTTTTTTTTTTTTTTTATGGTTTCAGTTTTAGTTAACTATAATAACACTTATTCTTGTAAAATATATTGAATAATATGTCAAATAATATTCTTAGTCTTCCTTCCTGTGACAGAAGATACAGTAGTTTACTATGAATTAAATAGAAATTAAATTAAATACAGCTTATTGTGTAGCTAAACAAAACAATAATGTCCAGGAAAAAATAATAATTATAAACCATCCCGAAATACACCATGACTCTTATTCTAAAATGTCTGCAGCCAACTCATGAGGGAGATAAAATATGCATTCTTACAACAGTCTGAAACATATTACCATATAAACATTGTGTAGTAAACATTGTCATAATTCATCAACATTAGCTTATAAGCAATCTATTGGCATAAACGTGCGCTGTTCATTAATTGCGAAGCAGTCTGAAGTGCTGCTGGGCGAGCCTGTAGAGCGCACAATAGCGCCGCTTTTTCCCGCGGTTAGATCAGCACATTACACTTCAAATGTGCGCATCTTCTACACAGGACAGCATTCCTGACTGGATATCTTCCCAAATTGTCCTTCTCTATCATTTTCGTCTCGTTTTTATTTGTTGACGAAAATTCTAGTAGATTTTAGTCATAGTTTTAGTCATTCAAAACGCATTTTTATTTAGTCATCGCCTCGTTTTCGTCCGTGAAAAAATGTTGTTGACGAAAATTGACAAATTATTCATCAACGAAATTAACACTGTACACTACAAGACTGAATGCACATGTATTTTGACGCATCTGATTCTTTTTTTATTCCATTAATTGATATGATTATTATGTTAGTCATCAGCGGATTCACTGCTATGCTGTGTGTACATGGCTATTGGTCCTTTTAGCCATTGTGAATGGGTTATATATAGAAAGCGAGCAAAAGTGGTTCCTTTTGTAATCGGTGAAGCTGTCACTCATTACATTGATTACAAGTTCATCAAGCTCACTGACTAAGTTCTGCACATTTGCAAAAATAACAGCTATAAAAATAAGAGCTATAAAAAGCTCTTATTACATCATGTCTGCCCTTTGTTGGTTATAATGAGAGGATTCACAAGCATCACAAACTCAGAGTTTGTGATGAGCAGATATGTCTGTGATTGGCTACAGCTCATTGCTTCAAGAAACACATTGTAAAAAAAAGTTTGACGCTCTTCACACAGTGCACACACAAATACGCGTGGGAGTGTTTGGAAGCATCCAGATATGAGTCGGTATGAAATGAGTCAGTACCTTGTACTTCTGGTACTGCAGAAAGACTGGCATTATTTTTTATTTTTAAATTTCACTATGAACTTTAAAGTACAACACTAGAAGTATATGAGATAGAAAGTATAAAAGAAGTGTAATTGATAGAGAGCAGCCTGACAAAGCATCAGTGGCTCAAGGATTGGCATGAGTTTGGGGTGGGACTGTTTGTCCTGACCAATGGCAGATGAAATATCTCTCTAGATAGCATGTTGGCACATTAAAGGTTCATTCATGATGTTCACTCAACCAAAACCAAATGCTTAGGTTTTTAAGGCACATGAATATAAGAAAAAGACAACAGAGCACTTCTATCAGGTGGCCTAGGGCCATCTGGCCATCCTTATTGTTGAGTCCTGACATATTTGTCGTACATCTAACTGTCACAGCCTTGTTTGTTTTTGTCAAACTAAATAGGGACATTTCTCTTCGTAAGATCTAATTTTCTCTCTACGTATGAATTGAACTTTTTTTTTTTTTTTTTTTAATCTCAGAAATTCTGTTTCTGGCACTTTCAATTATTTTCTCTTCCTGCTCCATCCAGAGCACCTCAGACCAACAACTTTGATTTGTAGTGTGCATCCTTAATAGTTGAACTAATCTTGTGCAAATAAACCAACCTAAAAAAAAAGTAGTGACTGCTCCTTCCAATTTGAGGGATCACTCTACAATTAGGAAAGAAAGAGGGTTTAAACCAAATGCCACATCTTGATTGAGCTTTTGACATCGACCTGCATGTTTATGCCACCTTTCAGATAAATGTTGCCGTGTATTTGAGAGGGTGCTGTGTGGTTTCTTATAGGGTTATTTGCCAAATGCCATTATTAGGGTAAATCATTGCTTAGATAAAGTGGGAGTATTATTTCATCAATGGCCATGGGTTGCTATTATTGAAATGAGGTTAGTTGTTTTATTGTGAGGGTGTGGTTAAAGCCTTGCTCAACCTTGTTGTACTAGTCATTCATCTCTTATTCTGTCTTAGGTTTGTTTATTTATGAACTCTTACGGTAATATTATACGTGTTGTTTTTCTCTCCCTTCCACTCTCCTGTGCCTGTCTTCACCTACAGGATCAGTACGGTAACTATGTGATCCAGCATGTTTTGGAGCATGGGCGTCCAGAGGACAAGAGCAAGATAGTGGCGGAGGTCAGAGGGAAGGTCCTGGCTCTGAGTCAGCATAAATTTGCAAGGTCAGTCAATTTTCAGGACAAGAAATTTTTTTATGGTATTACTGTAAAAGACAGTTATTTTTTTTCAAACAACAAAATCAAGCAATTAACAGTAAATAATCCCATATTTAGATTGTTCAAAGATACTGTTTCCATCCAAAGTTGCAAATTTAACTTATGCACAAAATTTGAATATTGCATAAAACATTTGCAAATAAAGCACTGTTCCATCGCATTTGTTCATGAAAACAAAATTGTTACTTCCTGGGAAATTGGTGCAAAATATCTGTAATAAAAATGGCTATGGCTCTTTTTTTGTACATCATAAATGAGCCTCAGCGCTCGCTGTGCAATGAAATTGGTCCACTGGTTAGGCTTGTTTTCCGATCACACATCAAAGTTTTTTTTGTTGTTGATAAATTAATTCTCATTTTGATGAACTGATGTTGATTCTTAAAATCCATTTAAAGCAATAGTAAATGTGTTCTGAGTTTGTCACACCACAGAAAAATGTATTAATCACCCAGCCAAATTTCAATGTAAAAAAAAAAAAAAAAAAAAAAAAAACCCCACAAAGTAAATGAAATAAGTTATCAAAATCTTAGGGAAAAAAAAAAAAAGCAGTATTCTCTGCTCTCAAATGCTGGGGGCGTGTCCGCTGTCTGTGCTGAAACCACAGCCACTCACGAGAAAGCTGCTGTCTCTCTCAATTTACTTGTCTAATGAGTCAAGCATACTGATTAGTGGTTCAACGGATCACAAAACTCACGATTCGGATCATATCACGGTTGTTAAGTCACGGATCGGATAATTTTTCGGATCAGCACCAAAAAAGAAAATAGGGGGGTGGGGGGTAGCTTTCTATTTATTACTTAGCCCACTTTAACTACTCCGATACCACAGCAGAAACTACTAGCCTAACTAATACATTATTAAAGGCAAGTGAACAGACTGTAAAAAGAACAAATACTGTACACCAATTACAAGCATAGATAAATACATCATAAAGTTACAAATAAAGTATAAGGTCTAACTGTAGTATTAATTTTCGTGTACAGAAATGTAGTAATTAAATGTAAAATGACACTGTTCACTGTATAAATTTAATATAGATTAATCTTTGTTAAAGCTGTGTTTTGCTGTTTGATTTACATGACAGACAACAGCAGCTATTTATAGGTTGCTGTCACTTTAAGAGTAAGACTCCATGCACGCAAACATTCGATAGATACACTTCCGAATTCTCACCTTGTTCACTTAAGACATAACCGAATGTGTTTACGAGAATACTTGCCGAGAGGGGTATTTTGACTGGCGTGTATGCGTCCATCCAAGTGCATTTAGGACGCGAAAGAGAAATCAATTTGGAGTTCGCGAGCTATCTGAAACGCGCCTCTCTCTCTGTGTGCACACGCGAGCCTTGTATGTATGTGCGTCTGTGCGCACCGATAACAGCGTGGCGTGCGATACCAAATTAAATCCTCTTTTGCCTCTTCTAGCTCTGGAATGGTTTTATATATATTTAATCTGTAAACTAGCAAGACAAAACACGTGCAAATAATAACCTTTCACTCTATTGCGGTTAAACTTGTAATTGATCCGCGAATCACATGCGTGCCGAACCGTGGGGCTTGGTCCGTACGGATCACAGATCAACAACGATCTGTTTAACCACTAATACTGATCCATTATGCACATAAACAAAAGAATCACCTTATAGGTGAAATACACCTTATCCAGGGAGCAATTAGGTGCCTTGCTCAAGGGCACCTCAGTTGTGGGTAATGAGAGCCGAAGAGAACGCTGTTCATTCACTCCCCCCACCTACATTTCCTGCCGGTACTGAGATTCGAACCCTCAACCTTTCGGTTACAAGTTCGACTCTAACCATTAGGCTAACGAACTGCCCAGTTGATCAATGAGCAAAACTTTGCCTCCCATCCAATAAATCGCCATAAGCTTTGTGCTTCATTACTTTTGATATGAAACAAAGTCTCAGCTTTCAAATTCTGTTAATTTATATAATGAAATTAAAAACAATAAATACAGTTTCTGCACTCTTAAATGTGGAGTGACTGAAGTTCAAGCTGTAGCGCCTCAGTTCAAGCAAAGCAGCAGCATGCAACTTACATAAACTGATCATCTCTTTCGCTTTATTGCTAGTTATAGCATGAAGTAAACATGAATGATCATCAGATGGCATGTTAAAAGATACAGTACAACTTGCCAAAATCCGTATTATCTCTCAGGTAATCGCTCTATCATACATTTTTAGAATTTATGCACATCTTTGTGTTTCCCTCCAATTCACATAAAAAATTTTGGAAACATAGCTACTGTGATAGGTGAAATCACTAAAAGAAGTAGCTTTCAAAGTCGTTATATTGTTTATTCTTATATATTATATTGTTTGTATTCACAGTTTCCCATTCATTAACTTGACTGTGGCACAAAAGGTCTTTAACATTGTTTTGTGACATTGCTTTGGCAAAGTATTTGTCAAACGAACTAAAATTTAAAGCACATTATGGCTTAATCCCCTTATCAAATCGCAAAAGGCTGTGACTTAAAGGGTCATGATATGTACAGGCTGCACATCACTGAAAACACTGAAAGCACACAAATTTAATCGAGAAGTGGAAATTGTTTTTTGCATTTTTCTGAGCATTTTTCGTTCTTCTGGGTTGAAAAGCAAAGTCAAAGCAACATCACAATCTGACGTAGAAGCGTGCCAAAGCATGCATCCAGAGTGTGTGATTGGCTGCTGGGGCTGGACAGGCACGATTCTACATCATCCGGTTCTGAGCACTTCTCTGCATTCTTCATGAGAATGAACCAATCACTGCACTGTATTACGCATGAGATCGCATTGCAGCGGAGAATTCAAACAACATGTAACAACATGCGGAGCCAGGTCCAAACACAGCACAAATCAGTCATATATGAAAATCAAAAGCAGCTTCAAACACTGACTTTAAAAAAAAAAAAAAAAAAAAAAAAAAAACTTGTTTAACAAGAAATATATATATGTGCTGTCAACATTAAGCGATTCATTTTTTCCAGTTTAACGCGTTAAAAGTATTTAACGTAATTAACACAGCATCCGTTTTTTTCTGTCATCCTTTGTCTAGCATTACAATATATGATCACGCTCTTATTCATGCAAATGCTTTTAAACCATTTAAGCGCTCCAGATGAGAAAAAGAGAATGCGCTGTCTGTGAATGTCCTGTCCTGTCACACACACGACGCACAAAGACGCGCGCCAGTATTGTGTGCCAAAACAGCATGCCAGTTCTGTCACGCTTGAACGAATAATAACACACAATAATGCCAAAAATGTCTGTTTTGTCGAGTATCCTCATTAGAGCAGCCTTGAATGAGTTAAAGCCTTAAACGAAAGTAAAGAGTTGTGAGAAAGTGGGACGCATGTCAGATCTGCATCATGTGCAGCAGCGGCAACTCTTAAAGTGACTGCAACCAAAGTCATTGAAGATAATGAAAGAACAAAGGTAACGGAGAAAATTACTCACTAAAGAATTTAACTAAATTACTCACTGACTAAAGAACTTTTGTAGCTTTAATAATGATTAATCTATATTTAATTTAGGCTATAACTGTGCAGACTGTTTGATAACTTTATTCAATTTCTGTATTTTTCCTATTTGTTAGACAGGTAGGAAGGAAACAGGTAAATATGACATTTATTATGGGTTTATGTGAGGATTGTTCACTTAAATAATAAAAAAAGATAGCTTTCAATTACACTGTAATGTTGAATGGCTATAATTCATGTTTAAAATTGGGGGGAAAAATCAATTTCATAGAGACATCAGTAGCAGTATTAGTATCAGTGATACTGGCCTTCATTCATAAAAAAAGATGCCATTAAACAAGTATTTAAAATATGCTGTCTTTGTTGTTGTTTTAATTTGGAGATTAACTGTGAAATTATTACATTATAAAATTTATTAAAAACGTATAAAAACTAGTGTTTTTAATTGCGATTAATCGTGATTAATCAGAAAAAAGTGTGATTGAGTTAATTTAATTGACAGCACTAATATAAATATATATATATATGTGTATATATATATGTATGTATGTATATATATATGTATATATATATATGTGTATATATATATATATATATATATATATATATATATATATATATATATATATATATATATATATGTATATATATATATATATATGTGTATATATATATATATATATATATGTGTATATATATATATATATATACACAGTATCTCACAGAAGTGGGTACACCCCTCACATTTTTGTAACAACATTTCTGTGACAACACTGAAGAAATGACACTTTGCTACAATGTAAAGTAGTGAGTGTACAGCTTGTATAACAGTGTAAATTTGCTGTCCTCTCAAAATAATTAAACACACAGCCATTAATGTCTAAACCGCTGGCCACAAAAGTGAGTACACCCCTAAGTAAAATTGTCCATATTGGGCCCAATTAGCCAATTTCTCTCCCCGGTGTCATGTGACTCGTTAGTGTTACAAGGTCTCAGGTGTGAATGGGGAGCAGGTGTGTTAAATTTGGTGTTATTGCTCTCACTCTCTCATACTGGTCACTGGAAGTTCAACATGGCACCTCATGGCAAAGAACTCTCTGAGGATCTGAAAAAAAGAATTGTTGCTCTACATAAAGATGGCGTAGGCTATAAGAAGATTGCCAAGACCCTGAAACTGAGCTGCAGCACAGTGGCCAAGACCATACAGCAGTTTAACAGGACAGGTTCCACTCAGAACAGGCCTCGCCATGGTCGACCAAAGAAGTTGAGCGCACGTGCTCAGCATCATATCCAGAGGTTGTGTTTGGGAAATAGACATATGAGTGCTGCCAGCATTGCTGCAGAGGTTGAAGGGGTGGGGGGTCAACCTGTCAGTGCTCAGACCATACGCCGCACACTGCATCAAATTGGCCTTCATGGCTGTCGTCCCAGAAGGAAGCCTCTTCTAAAGGTGATGCACAAGAAAGCCCGCAAACAGTTTGCTGAAGACAAGCAGACTAAGGACATGGATAACTGGAACCATGTCCTATGGTCTGATGAGACCAAGCTAAACTTATTTGGTTCAGATGGTGTCAAGCGTGTGTGGCGGCAACCAGGTGAGGAGTACAAAGACAAGTGTGTCTTGCCTACAGTCAAGCATGGTGGTGGGAGTGTCATGGTCTGGGGCTGCATGATTGTTGCCGGCACTGGGGAGCTACAGTTCATTGAAGGAACCATGAATGCCAACATGTACTGTGACATACTGAAGCAGAGCATGATCCCCTCCCTTCGGAGACTGGGCTGCAGGGCAGTATTCCAACATGATAACGACCCCAAACACACCTCCAAGACGACCACTGCCATGCTAAAGAAGCTGAGGGTACCTAAACCCTATTGAGCCTCTGTGGGGCATCCGCAAATGGAAGGTGGAGGAGCGCAAGGTCTCTAACATCCACTAGCTCCGTGATGTCGTCATAGAGGAGTGGAAGAGGACTCCAGTGGTAACCTGTGAAGCTCTGGTGAACTCCATGCCCAAGAGGGTTAAGGCAGTGCTGGAAAATAATGGTGGCCACACAAAATCTTGACACTTTGGGCCCAATTTGGACATTTTCACTTAGGGGTGTACTCACTTTTGTGGCCAGCGGTTTAGAACCATCCGCGATCGATTAACTAGTGGAAGATCTCCCCTGGCACTACGCGTTTCGTACCTGCTTGTTCTGTGCGCGAGAACTGTTTACTCCCGCTAACATTTCCATGTGTGCTGCAGAGAAGCAGTGAATATTTCACAAAGAGCGCTGCATGTTGCAAAGTCACAAGGCGGCGCTGTTGCGCGTTCTACACTTCTACAAGCTCGCGCAACAGCGCTTCAGACTGCTTCAAAATGATTCTCAATCAATGAAAAGCGCAGATGTATGCCAAACGATTGCTAATGAACTCAAGTTAATGAATTATGACAATGTCTACTTTATGGCCTTTATATAATATTTTTTAGACGGTTGTAAGAATCAGAAGGGTCAGCCCGCATTTCAGAATAAGAGTCCTGATGTATTTCGGGCTTGTTTATAAATGTCACACACTAAGTTTTTTTTCTTCTTCTTCTAGGCATTATTGGTATTATGGTTACACAATAAATTGTATTTAATTTTATTTACATTTAATTCATAGTAAATTATTGTAGTCTCCCCCACAGGAAGAAAAGACCAAGAACATTATTTGACCTGTATATTATTCATTATATAAATTTTACTAATAATTTGTCCCATTCACTGAGAGAGACACTATGACATAGCAAGGAGAACGTAGGAAAAGGATAACCATTTAAATGCTGTAATTTTGCATAATTTACAATGCATAAAAATGCATAATATTAATATGTAAATAAATGTAATAGTATGTTATGTAATTAAAATTAATTTCAATAAATAAATATAGCTGCAAGCAGCGATGGCGGGCCCAAGCCCGGTGGCACCGCCACCCCGGTGGCTTCAGGGCAACTGTGCATGGCGGGCAATAGGAATTTAAAACGGTTAAACATAAAAGGACTATTTCAAAGTCATTTGAATACACCACATTTACTGCAGCAGTTGGTGCCCATATGATCTCACACACACACACACACACACACACACACACACACACACACACACACACACACAGAGACAGAGACCCCCCCACACACACACAGAGAGAGAGAGAGAGAGAGACTGTGGGTGGAGAGGGGTAGGACAGAGAGAGAGAGACAGTGTGAAAAATCCACATTCAAACCAAAATATCTCACTTCCTGTTGGTCGGAGCTAATGACTGTAAATTATAAAGTTGTCCGGCTTAAAGAGAACAATATGTGTACCGAATTTGGTGACTGTAGGTAAAAATAACCCCCCCACTTTTGTCAAAAGGTGGCGCTACTGAGCCCCTCCACCACACCCATTTCTAAGGCTTTGTCCATGTCGACTGGTCAACAATATTGATGTGTGTGAGTTTCATGCAATTTGAAGCATGTTAAGAGCCTCAAAAACACTCAAGAATATTATTAAAGTTTGACATGTTGCCATGACAACAATATTGAAGATATCACAAATACATTCACAGGTCTACATCTGCCATGTTTTGACATTGTGATGAAGTTTGAAGGAAATCGGGTGGAAAAAAAAGAGGGTGATCTCAAAGCATTTTGAAAGTGACACACTTCCTGCTGCCAGTTGGTGGCACTGTGACTTTGACTCACAATAGTCACATCCATGTGATCGGACTCCTACAACAAACACACAGCTGAAGTTTCATAAAAATCAATCAATATATGCAGAAGTTATAACACACTTCCTGTGTACCTTTTCTCGCCATAAATTCGTTGCCTCGCCACGGCCAAACCGTTCGCGATATCAAAAATCCGTTGGCAATTTTACATCCTCAATGTCTTGACTTCATGCTGACCGAGTTTGGTGGTGATCGGATGAATCGCCTAGGAGGAGTATATCAAATTCCAGAGCATGTGTTTTTCAAACAACCCGTAATAGCTGACTTCCTGTTGGTGTGGCGTATAACTTAGAGCACGAAAGTTGTTAGGCCCGATGAGGTCTATATGTGTACCGAGTTTCATACTAATACGTGCAAGCGTGTTTGATATATGGCCAAGTTTTCGGACTTCTTTCAAGGGGGCGCTGTCGGGCGCTGGTGCAAAGTCTGAAAACCAACAGGAAGTCAGATATTTTGAATTTTCTCTGCAAAATTTGTGCACTTTTTGCCATTTCCAGACGTTGTACTTTAACGAACTCCTCCTAGAGCTTTTATCAGATCAACATAATATTTGGTCAGTCTAATCTAAAGGCCTTTGCGACGTTAAATTGCGAAGATCTAGAGTTTTTGCTGGAGGGCCTGTCTGTGGCGGCCTGACAAATTTCGATGTTTCGCCATGAAAAAGGAAGTTTATGTAACTCGGGTATACAAAGTCGGATCAGCCCCAAACTTCACATGTGTGATAAGAGTCCTGGCCTAAAGACATCTATATGCCAATATTCAGTTAGTCATAGCGCCACCTGCTGGCATCAGAAAATGGCATGCTTTACACTGTAATTCACTCCCAGAAAACACATTTCAATATGCCACAAAGTACCAAACACACCAGAAACGTGTTAAATCATGCAACACTTGGCTAAGTGCTAATGTATGCGATTAATGCCACGAAACAGGAAGTTGTTGTAACTCAGGCATACAAAGTCTGAACTGCTCCAAACTTCACGTTTAATAATAGTCCTGGCCTGAAGTCATCTACATGGCAATATTCAGTAACAGTCAAAGCGCCACCTGTTGGCAGCAGGAAGTCTGGCACTTTGAAATGACTTGGCCATAATTCTCCTGTATTTATTCCCTTACATGCATGTCGCCCACTGTTCACTGTTTTCCTAAGGCCGCCAGGTGGTGGTGAGCCCGGGTGCGAGGGCCCTTTCATCACTGCTTGCAGCTTTAATTATTATTATTATTATTATTATTATTATTATTATTATTAGGGGCCAAGCACCAAAGGTGCGAAGGCACCTATTGTAATCGTTAGTTAGGGGCCAAGCACCGAAGGTGCGAAGGCACCTCTTGTAATTGTTAGTTTTCTTATTATTATTCTTCCGCTCTGGAAGTCTATGGTAGCCCATAGAACCGTATGCTAAAAAGTTGTGAAATTTGGCACACTGGTAGAGGACAGTCTCAACTGTGTCCATAGCAAATTTGGAGTCTCTAACTCAATCCCTCTAGCGCCACCACCTGTCCAAAGTTTCACTCATGTTTATGCTAATAACTTTTAAACCGTAAGGGCTAGAAACAAAATTCGATTTTTTTTTTTTTTTTTTTTTTTTTTCGATTCGATTGCACCATGTGACATCATTTTCCCACCATTTAGATTTTTCCAAAAAAGCTACTTTTTCGAATTCCTTCTAGGCCGTTACTCCGATTTTCACGAAAATTGAATCAGATCATCTTCAGACTATGCTTGCAAATAGATCCATCCGTTCTTGAAAACAACACAAATAAATTTGATGAAAAGCTCGCCAAATCAGACTTGAGGCTATATCTGCAAAACGATTTATCATATTCTGACCAAACTTGGTACATGTCATCACAAGCATGACCTGAGGCAACATGCAGCGTTTCGGCGGAGTGCCACCTACTGTTCCGGAGATACGACAAATGGATAGTTTTGCTCATAACTTCTGATGGCTTTGTCCAAAAATCATAAATTTGGACTCGTTAGATTCGGGGCATAATGCCGAGTCTCATGATATTCGATTTTACCATATCGGCCATTTTGGCTGTCGGACATTTTGAATTTTGTGTTAAAATGCTATATTTTATAAACGCATTAGCGTATCGTTACGAAACTCGGTGTGGGACATCAGCACAAGGCCCTGAAGGAGCCTGAGAAGTTTCGCACCAGCGCCACCTAGTGGTAAAATCATATATTCAAATGCTTATAACTTTGGGTGCGGTCGACCCATTTTCACAGGAGTCCAACGATACCAAACATGTTAGGTTTCGTCTAATGGTTTTTTCGCCATGTTGAATTTTGCGAAAAACCTACTTTTTCGAACTAGTCCTAGATGATTTGTTTGATTTTCATGAAAATCAAATCAGATCATCTTCAGTCCATGCTGACAAAAAGTTATCAATAGCTTTCTGGTAAACTTAACCGTTCTAAAATAACATGCAAATTAATTCAATGTTAGAGCACCCAATTTGGACTCAAGGCTGTATCTTGGACCATACCACATTAATTTGGTCACAGCGTCACCTATTGGTCGAAATTGATAAACCAGTAAATCTTTATTATTGACTGTATATATCATTTTTCAGCTCTTTTGCCTAAAACGATCTTAATAGGTCTTTAATTGCTCACTGTTGCAGTTGGTCTGATGCTCCCAGCCATGTTGGCTGGCTTGTTGTGCCTCTTTTGCTTGGCCCCGTAATTGCTGCTTGCAGCTATATTTAGGGGCCAAGCACTGAAGGTGCATAGGCACCTATTGTAATCGTTAGATTTATTTTTATTTTTTCTTCTTCTTCTACTTCTTCTTCCGCTCTGGAAGTCTATGGCAGCCCATAGAACCGTATGCTAAAAAGTTGTGAAATTTGGCACACTGATAGAGGACAGTCTGAACTGTGTCCATAGCAAATTTGGAGTCTCTAACTCAATCCCTCTAGCGCCACCAGCTGTCCAAATTTGCACTTCTGTTTATAACTTTTGAACCGTAAGGGCTAGAAACAAATTTTTTTCCTCTGATTCCTTGGCTCAAGCCAATTCGATTGCACCCTATGACGTCATAAAAATTTTCCTGCCATTTTGATTTTTCCGAAAATCCTACTTTTTTTAACTCCTCCTAGGCCGTTACTCTGATTTTTACGAAAATTGAACCAGAGCATCTTAAGACCATGCCAACAAAAAGTTATCAAAAGCTTTTTGATAGATCCATCTGTTCTCAAAAACGGCACACATGAATTCGAAGAAAAGCTAGCCAAATCAGACCTGAGGCTACGATTTATCGAAAAATGGCTATTTTTGCTTATAACTTCTGATGGGTATAATTTCTGATGAATTTGGTCTCGTTAGATTCGGGGCATCATGCCGAGTCAAACTCCTGACGCATAGGCTATTAACAAATTATGGTCACTATAAGAGTAAAACAGAGGTCAAAATGTGAAGCTTGAGTCTTAGATCTTTTTAATGATGTATAGTTTGTCAACTGCACATTAACATTTAGGCTATATAATATAACAAATATAATAGCCTATATGGAATGCCATAGAGGTAACATGAATGCTCAGATGCTTTACATCACAGAAATACATTATATTTTAAAGTATATTAACCCTCTGGGGTCTGAGGATTTTCGGGGCCCTGGAGAAGTTTTGACATGCCCTGACATTTGTGCTTTTTTCAGTTGTTCATAAACATATTAATGGAAAAAGTGTCATTACATTGTATTCAGCACAAACTAGGCTACCATAATATGTGAGGAACATGTATGTACATGTTTGTGTTTTTGAAGGAATAACGTTTATGCGTGGTTATTGAAAAAACAAAAAACTTAAGTCACTGAAATAAAGCCAAAAAATATATATTAAATCTGTGTTCACAAGACTTCTGGGTATTGGAGGTTGTAGACTAGAGTTTTTGCTTCAAAATGATGTAAAAATTATCCTGCATACTCGTTCATTTATAACAATATATTGATTTAGTTTTTGTAAGACACTTTTTGTCAAGAAACACAGTATGCGTGGAGGCGTGAATCATCATGAATAATGGGTGATTTACACCTGAGAAGACAAAAGAATCGCTGGATACTGTTTTCAATTCATACTTGCAGCCGGAGGACGCTCTGTACACCTTTAGTCCACAAATTAATCTAAAGAAGAACAGGACATTCAGGAACTAACGGCATGTCTTCCAGAGATCGCTAACCATGGCTTTAACATCCAGATAAACACTTTTCAAGGCAATAAATGCACGATTGAGATGATATATACATGTATTGCCTCAGAATTTGCGTCTGAATAGCGCTCGCTCCGTGGGCGTGGCCGCATTAGCGGATAATGAGCTGAATCACAGACTTCTGACATGTCTCTTTTCATACAGATTACATAAACACAGAATATTTGTTTTCGATTTGACTTACACAATTTAAAACCTGACATTTCAACGTTTTTTTAGACACAAGTCTCATTTTTGTGTCATTAGTATTCACTAAGTTACAGTTCATTTTCTGAGAACTATCAGATTAAACTTCGTTCAGAGGGAGACGAGAGATCACGCATGTTAGTTTTCTTTATTTTGCAAAAAGCACATCATTTTGTTTTTACTCTGAGTGTACACAAATAAAAGAAGATATTCCACAAATTTTAATGGTGTATAACTCTTAATTATATGTGCAACATTGACAGAGTATTTTGAGTCTCTTTCACACTGGTAAGAGAAAAACCGAGGTGGTATCGCCGGCTTGACCGCCGACCCGAGGGAGTTAAAACAGAAAACCATTATTTGGTTAGAGACTTCTTTTAAAAACATTATAATAGTAATGCGTCCAATCATTTGACTGGTACTGTAATTTAAACTATAATAGGCCTAAACAAAATTTTCTTCACACGTGCAATAATACGTGCATGCGTGAGATCACAAAAATCATGTTTTTTTTTTTGTTTTTTTTTGTCAAGAGTGGACATTTTATTTACATTAATACAGCTGATATGATGTTATCAGAGAGTTTTTTCACATAGCCTACCTGACTGAAATAGCTCATTATGCGGGTCATTATGCAGGTCATTATGCAGGTCTTTGTCTTCTCAGGTGTGAATCACAGCATTATTCATACAGATTCACGCCTCCATGCATACTGTGTTTCTTGACAAAAAGTGTCTTACAAAATTTAAATCAATATATTGTTTTATATGAACGAGTAGGCAGGATAATTTTTACATCATTTTGAAGCAAAAACTCTAGTCTACAACCTCCAATACCCAGAAGTCTTGTGAACACATATATAATATTAGTTTTGTGGCCTTATTTCAGTGACTTAAGTTTTTTGATTTTTCAATAACCACGCATAAACGTTATTCCTTCAAAAATACAAACATGTACATACATGTTGCTCACATATTATGGTAGCCAAGTTCGTGCTGAATACAGTGTAATGACACTTTCTCAATTAATATGTTTATGAACAACTGAAAAAAGCACATGTCAGGGCATGTCAAAACTTCTCCAGGGCCCCAAAAATCCTCAGACCCCAGAGGGTTAAAGTTTATGTGCACGTAAAGGCAGGCGTCTCAAAACTTTTGGCAATATAGTATATATAATAAATACTGAAATAAAATGTATTAGCAACATATTAAACTGCACATTAACAGTGACAACTTAGATATTTGAGTTTGAAGTTAAATCCAGGAAAGTTATTCTAACACAAAAGTTGTGATTGCTAATTGCAACCAGGGCTTAAAAAAATAAAAAATAAGTCCATTTACTCTAAGCAGAATCAGTATTTTAACATTTCTGTTTGTGTTCTTTCAGTAACGTAATCGTTTCAAAAATGGTTTGATTAGAAAAAATACTGGTTAATAACAATTTTTTAAATAATTTTTGCCTATACTTTATACCAGAGCTTGAATTGAACTTTATACTAAGAGCTTGTGACTAAACCTCGTAAATCGATTGGATCCTCAAACTGTTGGCAAAACCTCATACAGTAGCTCCTCACACCTCAATCATGAATGAAGTCCTGCACGCATTTCGGAGACCGCCTCTGCTTTTTTTTCAGTGCAAGGGGGAAAAAATGGTTCTTGGAATAAGTACAGCATTTTCTTTATTCAAAACACTTTGTATGTAAAGGCTAATGTTATGTATTTGAGGAGCGGAGAAGAGTGTTTTAGTCTGGTATTTGTTTGTCTAGTCATAGCCAATACAGCCTGTGCGTAACACTTTCTTTTATAACAAGCTTTTTGCCAAATATATTAAACAACAGTATAAACTGAGTGCCCACATAGCTACAATAACCTTTGTAATGCGGCTGTTCTAATAACGGACAAAGCACATAGCCTATTTCCGAAACACCTCGTAACTCCATTAAGATAAAACAACACATGGTCATAATTTAACAACTAAAATAAATTTATATTATGTGCAAACAAATTACAATGTGGTTGTTTTGCAATAAGGTGGAGACAGTTCTGTTCATAACAGTAGACATGCTGATGAAAAAGTGACGTACAAGAAAATTTGTGAAAAAAGTAAATACATACGCACAAAGAGATATCAGGAAAAATGAAGAGACTAAAAAGGAAAATGGAGGTGAAGGTGCAGTTAAAGAGAGAACTTTTAATTATTTTGCACAGCCCCAGCCTAAGGATTTAAACCCTTTTTTTATGTGATGGCCATACAACAAATAGTGTTGTCTGTGGTTTCAGAATTTGTTGTGGGTGGGATGGCCTGCATGAGTGTGAGATTTCCCGGCATGAAAGTTTGTCCCAGTCCGGCCCTGTTCTATATGGTGTTTTTTGAGCCTGGATACATTCATTAGCTAACACAATTTGAAATGTAAGTTGTTTTGTATTAATATGATGTGAGGTCCAACATGACACTAAAACAGGTTGTAGTAATGTGTACTTAAGTACGTGTCAGAGCCCATACTTCTTTACTTTAACTTGACTAAATGTAGTCTGTACATCAACTTTTTACCAGAGTCTTTTTAAACATGAGTATCCGTACTTCTACTTGAGTGACGGATGTGTGTACTTTTGCCATCTCTGACTACTACTATTAACTATTACTACTGAGTACTATTACTACGACGTATACTCAGATAAACTCCTGAGATACAACAGCTAATGCAGCACATTGCCTTGCGACTTGACAACTGAGCAAGGGCATTTCACTCACATTGGATGCATCAATGTCACATTTGCATTGGTCGTACTATTTGAATTCATGATTGGTTGGCTGTCAAATTAAAATCTTAAACGGAACAACAAAATAACATTATTAACTGGTTAATGGTAATTTCAGACATTTCTGTTCAGAACGTTTAAACTTGATTTAGTTTTTGTTTGTTCCTGTTAATTTCGTTGGTTTCCGATTTTTGTTTTTGTTCTTTGAACCGGTTCAGAGCCCTGATCAACAATATTTTTTTTTTACGGTGTATAATTTAGGAATAGGCAGTTTCTCACATTTTAAAAATAATAGGCCTATCACCAAGCATTTTTTTTTTTTTTTTTTTCAATCTACAGTCTAATAAAAGTATTTAGAAAAATACAACTGCACCTGTTTCTGAATACTGCTTGATGTTCAAGTATTGATCTAAATAGTCTATATAACGAAGAACTAAACACTTTTGACAGGTGAAACTTGTTAATAAAAATAATTTTATGTATTGCCTACAATTTAATAATATAATGTTTTGTTGCAAAAAAGGGTTAGGAAAATAAAGCATCTTGAAACTCTGCAGCTCGTCAAAAATAAAAATGGGGTGCGTGTCAAATGATGGAAGGCTGTTGGAGTTTCCACTGCTATCAGAAAGGTAAAATACACAAATAACATGTTCTATATCTGAATAAATAATTATTTTTTTGATTTCATGGTCAGAAGCTTTCATAGGCTACATGACAAATAAAAATCACAAACATGACGAGATATAATTTTATCTCAAACAAATGAGAAAAAATAAAGTGGGTTAAATATAGCACATTACTAAAGGGGCCCAGGAATACTTCCAGAAAACACTGTCGGTAAACACAATCCGCCGTGCCATCTGCAGATGCCAACTAAAGCTCTATCATGCAAAAAGGAAGCCATATGTGAACATGGTCTAGAAGCGCGTCGTGTCCTGTGGGCCAAGGCTCATTTAAAATAAAGAGGCTAAAGAGGAGGGAGAACTTCCTGCGTGTCATCAGCGTTCAGTTCAAAAGCCAGCATCTATGATGGTATGGGGGAGCATAAGTGCATACGATATGGGCAGCTTGCATGTTTTGGAAGGCACAATGAATACTGAAAGGTATATAAAGGTTTTAGAGCAACATTAAACGAAAAATATGTCAAAGACAACCACAAACTTTTCAGCAGTTGGAAACCTATATCAGGCAAGAATGGGACCAAATTCCAACACCAAAACTCCAGAAACCCATAACCTCGATGCCCAGACGTCTTCAAACTGTTTTGAAAAGAAGAGGATATGCTACACCATGGTAAACATGCCTCCGTTCCAACTATTTTGAGACCTGTAGCAGGCATCAAATTTGAAATGAGCTCATTTTGTGCATAAAATTGTAAAATTTCTCAGTTTAAACATTTATGTTATCTATGTTCTATTGTGAATAAATTATTGGCTCATGTGATTTGAAAGTCTTTTAGTTTTAATTTTATTCAAATGTAAAAAACGTCTCAACTTTTCCGGAATTCGGGTTGTAAAACTTGGCCCTGGAATGTGCTTTCACTTTTTTGAGGGTTGAAGGCCTCTCCTTTCTTTGGCCAAACAAAAGCAACATCCATATGGCTAAACAGCGCGTGGGCGTATGCGTGTTTTTGTGACACATCAGGACACAAATTTGTATAATGACATGGGTATGACATAGGTATTACAAGGAGAGGGTGACTTATGAGCTTATGTCCCCATTTTTTGAAAGGCTTATAAATCACACAGAATGAGTTTTTTTGAGAAAGTAAAAATGTGCACAGTTTTCTGTGATGGGTAGGTTTAGGGGTAGGGGTAGTGTAGGGCGATAGAAAATACGGTTTGTACAGTATAAAAACCATTTGTGTAGAAATAATTTCTCTGTTTGCTGTGGAGTCAAGACATCTGTAAATATGATTAAACGACAAATGTGAGGCAAAAGTACAGAATGTCACATTTTATTATTGGCCGTTCCAACACACATCTTCCACCAACTAAAGCCCAAAGTATACTTCATTTTTTACGTGTATGTGAGGGTCAGTGTACAGTGTGTGTGACGTGAATTTCGGCATCAGAAGAGTACGCGCACCGCTGGATTTTTGTAACAGCGCGTACTTGTACGCGCAGGTCGCACATGCGCATTTAATTTTTTTTGCAGTGCCCTGGAGGTGTCGATTCACAAAGTAGCCAAAAAGAAAAACAAGATAGATCGTTTAAATTTAGATTAATTTCATGTCATAAATTATCATAGGTCAGTTTCAGATGAGTGCAGAATATCATCCTAATCTTCCATGTCTGTGTTTTTCTCAGACAACCTCAATAAAATTCCAGAGCAAATTACATACTGTTATTTGCGTAAATTCAGCAGTACTCTGAGAAATGTAATCCAGTCTTAATGCGAATGTCTATGATTGCTGATGTTGTATTATCCTAACACTTCTCTTCATGTATTTTGACCTCACTGAGCATTCGTTTGTTCACCAATCTTGTGCACCAATCTTATGCACCAAAAGCATGCTTTCATTTAATTTTAATATGTGTGGTATAAAAAATAAAATTATAAAATTAATAAATAGAGCCAAATCACAGAACCTGCAAAGACGATTTTAATATCAGACCCAGGTAATAGCAAGCTACATGTCTAGATTTTTCTGCTCACTTATGCAAGTTTATTTTAAACAGCCACTTTTATAATCATGTGAAATTTACTTAAGGAGTTTTTTTAAGTTGTTTTTTTTTTTTTTTTTTTTTTAATTACATCAATAAATAATTAATTTAAAAATAATTTTATTTGTAAAAATAATAATTGTAACTTAAAACAACATTTAAAAAAAACTAGTCCTGTCCAAATAGTGATATAGTATCATGGCTCAATTTTAAATGATTGTGAAGTTATCATTTGCACTTCAAAATTTTTATAAGTTCATCAATCAATGGTAATTAGTAAAAGGGTTAAAGACCACTAATCAAGATTGTAATACACACACGCACACACACAGACTGAAGGAGGGGGTAGGGGGTTTTGGACAGACAGAGAGAGAGAGAGTGTGTGTGTGTGTGTGTGTGTGTGAAATCCACATTCAAACCAAAATATCTGTCTTCCTGTTGATCAGAGCTAATGACTGTAAATTAGAAAGTTGTCCGGCTTAATGAGATCAATGATTACCGAGTTTGGTGACTGTAGGTTAAACTAACCCCCCCACTTTTGTCAAAAGGTGGCACTATAGAGGCCCAGCTCCCCGCCCGTTTCTACGGTTTTGCCCATGTCTACTGGTTGACATCTCTGATGTGTGTATTGAGTTTCATGCAATTTGAAGCATGTTGAGTCTCAAAAGCTTCCAAAACGAATATTAAAGTTTGATGCGTTGCCATGGTAACGGTGTTTGAGACATCACAATTCTTTTCAAAGCTCTACATCTGCCATGTTTTGACATTATTCTGATAAAGTTTGAAGCAAATCGGATAAAAATAAGAGGGTGATCTCAAAGCAAGTTGAAAGTGACACACTTCCTGCTGCCAGTTGGTGGCGCTATAACTTTGACTCACAATAGTCACATCCATGTGATCAGCCTTGTACAACGAACACACAGCTGACGTTTGATCAAAATCCATCAATGTATGCAGATATTATAATACATTTCCTGTTTACCTTTTCTCGCCATAAATTTGTTGCCTCGCCACAGCCAAACCGTTCAAGATATCAAAAATCCACTGGCAATTTTTCATAATGTCTTGACTTCATGCTGACCGAGTTTGGTGGTGATCGGAATAATCGCCTAGGAGGAGTATATCAAATTCCAGAGCATGCGTTTTTCAAACAACCCATAATAACTGACTTCCTGTTGAGTTGGCGTATAACTTAGAGCACGAAAGTTGTTAGGCCCAATGAGGTCTATATGTGTAGCAAGTTTCATACTAATGCATGCAAGCGTGTTTGAAATACGGCCAAGTTTCGAAGCCCATTCAAGGGGGCGCTGTCGAGCCCCCCTGCCACGCCTGGGTACCAGCTGCTGCCCGGCCCTGATGGCCGCGGGTTCCGATGTATATGCAAAGTTTCATGAATTTTCGAGCATGGTAAGTAAGGGCCCCAAAAGTGCCCGAATAGTCGGAAAAATAATAATAATAATAATAATAATAATAATAATTAAAGCTGCAAGCAGCGATGAAAGGGCCCTCGCACCTGAGCTCACCGCCATCCATTGGCCTTAGGAAAACAGTGAAAAGTGGGCGACATGCATGTAAGCGAGTAAATACAGGCGAATTATGGTAAAATCATTTCAAAGTGCCACACTTCCTACTGCCAACAGGTGGCGCTTTGACCATAACTGGATATTGCAATGTAGATGTCATCAGGCCAGGACTATTATCAAACATGTGAAGTTTGGAGCAGATGGGACATTGTATGCCTGAGTTACAACAACTTCCTGTTTCGTGGCGTTAATCGCATACATTAGCACTTAGCTAAGTGTTGCATGATTTAACGTGTTTCTAGTATGTTTGGTACTTCGTGGCATATTGAAATGAGTTCCTGGGATTGAATTACAGTGTGAAGCATGCCATTTCCTGTTGCCAGCAGGTGGCACTACGACTAACGGAATATTGTCATATAGATGTCTTTAGGCCAGGACTCTTATCACACATGTGAAGTTTGAGGCACATCAGACATAGTATGCCTGAGTTACAACAGCTTCCTCTTTCATGGCGAAACATCAGACTTTGTCAGGCAGCCACGGACACACCCTCCAACGAAAACTCAAGATCTTTGATATTTATCATCACTAAGGTCTTAAGATTAGACTGACAACATATGATGTTGATCTGGTTAAATCTCTATGAGGAGTTAATCAGTGTAAAACATCATTTCCTGTTGCCCACAGGTGGCGCTATGACTATAACTGAATATTGCCATGTAGATGTCTTCAGGCCAGGACTCTAATAAAACGTGCAGTTTGGGGCAGATTGGACATTGTATGTCTGAGTTACAACAATCTCTTATTTCATGGCAAAACATCGAACTTTGTCAGGCCGCCACAAAGACACCCTTCAGCGAAAAGTCAAGATCTTCGCAATTTAACGTCGCAAAGGTCTTTAGATTAGACTGACCAAATATGACGTTGATCTGATTAAAGCTCTAGGAGGAGTTTGTTAAAGTACAACGTCTGGAAATGGCAAAAAATGGCAAGTTAATTCGAAATATCTGACTTCCTGTTCGGTTTCAGATTTTGCTCCAAGAGACTTTTTTGTAGGTATTGGGCTGTTAAATGTGTGTACCGAATTTCAAAATCTACGTGAAATGTAGCACGAGGGGCACTTCATTAGGTGGCGCTATCGAGCCATTTTGCCACGCCTAATTCTGCAACCCATAACAGACATAAATTTTCACCACTTCTGACGTGTGTGCAGAATTTCATGAGTTTTCGAGCACGTTTAGGCCCTCCAAAAAGCGATTCACTTTGGAGAAGAATAATAATAAATGGAGCAATTCCAATAGGGTCCTCACACCATCGGTGCCTGGGCCCTAATAATAATAATCCTAAAGAAAACAATAGGGCCTTCAGCCCTTTGGGCTTTGGCCCTAATAATAATCCTAAAGAAAACAATAGGGCCTTCAGCCCTTTGGCTTTGGCCCTAATAATCCTAAAGAAAACAATAGGGCCTTCAGCCCTTTGGGCTTTGGCCCTAAATATAGCTGCAAGCAGCGATGGCGGGCCCAAGCCCGGTGGCACCGCCACCCCGGTGGCTTCAGAGCAGCTGTGCACAGCGGGCAATAGGCATTTAAAATGGTTAAACATCAAAGGACTGTCAAATTCACTCCACATTTACTGCACTACAAGGTGGCGCTATAGAGCCCTTCCTCCCCGCCCATTTCTAAGGCTTTGCCCATGCCTACTGGATAAGAATCTTGACGTGTGTGTCGAGTTTCATGTAATTTGAAGCATGCTGAGAGTCTCAAAAGCATCCAAAACGAATATTAAAGTTTGATGCGTTGCCAAGGCAACATTGCTTGAGATATCACGATTCTTTTTAAAGGTCTACATCTGCCATGTTTTGCCATTATTTTGATGAAGTTTGAAGCAAATCGGGCCTTGTACAACGAACACACAGCCGAAGTTTCATCAAAATCAATTAATGTATGCAGAAGTTATAACACTTCCTGTTTCCCTTTTCTCAACATAAATTCGTTGCTTCGCCACGGCCACACTGTTTGAGATATCCAACATCTGTTTGCAATTTAACAACTTCAGTGTCTTAGCACCAAGTTAAAAAAGTTTGGTGTAAATTGTATAAACCCTGTAGGAGTAGTAGTATAAAATTGATAGCCTGTTTTTTCAAAAAATTCACATTCAAACCAAAATAGCTGACTTCCTGTTGATCGGAGCTAATGACTGTAAATTAGAAAGTTACTTAATGAGAATAATATGTGTACCGAGTTTGGTGACTGTAGTTAAAACTAAACCCTCCACTTTTGTCAAAAGGTGGCGCTATAGAGCCCCTCCTCCCCGCCTGTTTCTAGGGTTTTGCCCATGTCTACTGGCTGACATCTCTCATGTGTGTATCGAGTTTCATGCAATTTGAAGCATGCTAAGAGTCTCAAAAGCATCCAAAATTAATGTTAATGTTTGATGCGTTGCCATGGCAACAGCGTTCGAGTAATCACAATTCTTTTCAAAGGTCTACATTCACCATGTCTTGATGTTATTTTAATGAAGTTTGAAGCAAATTGGGTAAAAATAAGAGGGTTATCTCAAAGCATTTTGAAATTGACACACTTCCTGCTGCCAGTTGGTGGCGCTATAACTTTGACTCACAATAGTCGCATCCATGTGATCAGCCTTGTACAACGAACACACAGCTGATGTTTCATAAAAATCAATCAATGTATGCAGATGTTATAACACATTTCCTGTTTACCTTTTCTTGCCATAAATGCGTTGCCTCGCCACGGCCAAACCGTTCAAGATATCAAAAATCCGCTGGCATTTTAGCATCCTCAATGTCTTGACTTCATGCTGACCGAGTTTGGTGGTGATCGGATTAATTGCCTAGGAGGAGTATATCAATTTCCAGAGCATGCATTTTCCAAACAATCCTAAATAGCTGACTTCCTGTTGGGCAGAGCTAATGACCCCCTGCCACGCCTGGGTCCCATCCTTTGCGCCGTCCTAATGGCTGCAGATTCCTTTGTGTGTGCCAATTTTCAAGAGTTTTTGAGCACGTTAAGGCCCCCAAAAAGCTCTGGATGACGGAAAAAAAAATAATTCTCCTTAGAAAAACAAAAGGGCCCTGCGCCTGAGTGGCTTGGGCCCTAACAATAGGGCCTTCGCCTTCGGCTTGGGCCCTAATAATAATCCTAAAGAAAACAATAGGGCCTTCGCCCTTTACAGGGCTTGGGCCCTAAAAATAAGAATAATCCTTAGGAGAACAATAGGCCCCTGCGCCTTAGTGGCTTGGGCCCTAATAATCCTTAGGAGAACAATAGGCCCCTGCGCCTTAGTGGCTTGGGCCCTAATAATAATAATCCTTAGAAAAACAAGAGAGCCCTGTGCCACCAGTGGCTTGGGCCCTAATAAGTGTCACCAACAACCTCCAAAAATCTATGGTGATGATCTCACAATCTACTGTTCGCAGGAGACTTTGATAGAAGAATTAAAGAGGCTACACAGCCAGATGCAAGCCTAAGATCAGCACAAAAATTAGCCAGATTAGAGTACAGAGTTAAGAGAGTTTTGGAACTTTTTTTTTTTTGTTTTATGGACAGATGAGTCAAAGATTAACTTTTATCAAAGTGATGGGAAAGCAAATGTGTGGAGAAAAAAAAAAAAGCTAATAATCCAAAGCATACAACCTTATCTGTAAAGCATGGTGGAGGTGGTGTCATGGCATTGACATGCATGGGTGTCTCTGAAACAGGCTCACTCATCATTGATGACTTAATGAATTATGACAGCAGCAAAATTAATTCAGAAGTGTACAAAAGCATCTTGGCTACTACTGGTTGGTTGCCAGTTCAGGAAAACACCACCAGACTCCACCAGAGAGTCTGTTGCTGTTTATGGGTTTCATACTCAGAGTTGTGATTTCACGCACGGGATTTGCAACTACATACTAGCTTTTCAACTTGTACATTTGCTTTAAGTTAAATGGTTCCAATACTTATGCTGACATTAGAGGGATGAAACTCTGAAAGTGCTCTTCGTAGTTGAAACATGCATGTGTTAAAACAGCCAATAATAAAATGACAATCTGTACTTTTGCCTCATATTCATCTTTTAAGCACAGTAAATAAGCAGTTTTGTTCTTACTGTCCCAATACTTACAGAGGGCACTGTATATAAAAAATCTTTTATATATTATATACATTTATTATTAATATCTTACAAATTCAAAGATTACCACATGTAATTATTTAGTTTATATTTGTGAACTGTTGATTTAAAAATCTGGTGTTGGGTAATCTTCCTCCTAACTGAATATTTAAGTGGAAAAATTACAATTTAGTTTTTCATATATGTTCAATGGATGGCCATTGAATTTGGTCTCACTACTTTGCATTGTGCCATAAGTTCCACTTCATGATGGTGTCATGTCAAGGTAAAAGTAGATCAAGTTTAAATCACACGATTTTGTTAGATCTGTGATTGGACTATGTAGATTATATCTGAAAACATTTTTTTTTGTATACATGTCTGTCTCTTACAGTAATGTTGTAGAGAAGTGTGTGATTCATTCGTCCCGTGCAGAGAGGGCCCTGCTCATCGATGAAGTCTGCTGTCAAAAGGATGGCCCTCACAGCGCCCTCTACACCATGATGAAGGACCAGTATGCAAATTATGTGGTGCAAAGGATGATTGACATGGCTGAGCCCGCCCAGCGCAAGATCATCATGCACAAGGTATAAGCACAGAATGCTTTGTCACATCAGTAAAATAATTAAAGGAATGATTTAGGGCTGTCACTATTCCTCGATTAAATTGAGTACTCGATTTAAAATAGTACTCGATTGCAATTTTCCCGTCGAGTAACCTGCAAAATACCGGAAGTGGTGCACGATGCATTAAAATCATTTAAAAGCCATACTATAGCATAATGCTATTGTGAATTCACAAAGGCTTAAATATATGCGCTGCGATTTAAAAAAAAAAAAGCGCTTTATTTATTTACATGCGTGTAGGTAATGTTCTTGTTCAAGAAATTACAGTGGCTATAGCATTTCTATCATGAAGAAGTGGCCAAATATTAAAGATTAAGCGGACATTTGAATTAATTGTCGTTTGGACAACATTAAACAAGAATTTGAGGTGCTGTAAAGTGTAACAACACCAGGCCGTATATTAAAATACTGTGTATTTTAAGTGTTTTTCTTGATACTTTATTTAAAGCAAATATTATTGCCTCATTATTGTTATATATGTGTTTTAAGTCATTTTAAAGGCTTAGGTCTTTGCTTAGGTTTATTTTTATTACCACAAAAAATATCAGATTAATCGAATAATTGTCAAAATAATCGACCGATTACTCGATCACCAAAATAATCATTAGTGACAGCCCTAGAATGATTAATGACATGTATTAATCACAGACAGTCTTTTAAACAATTCATGTTGTCAATTCCAGATTCGGCCCCATATTGCCACTCTCCGTAAATACACATATGGAAAACACATCCTGGCTAAGCTGGAGAAGTACTACATGAAGAGTGGATCAGACCTAGGCCCCATTGGGGGCCCCACCAATGGCCTAATGTAGGGGCCTGACACCCAACCCTTGCATCTTTCCCTCAAAACCACATTTGTTATGGGCATCTCCTCCACCATGGAGTTCTCTGTCATAGCCTTTAGGGATTTTACCAAAAAAATGAAAGGAAAAGAAGTGGGCTTCACCTAAGAATGCTGAGATGTCTGACCAGTGCCCTAATGCAGTCTCTGTTGCCCCCCCCCCCCCACCCCCCAACACACCAGAGAGTGCATGGTCTGTAAGCTGTTTCCTGGGAAAAGCACAACACTCTTGTTTATGATGTAATTGATGTAACTGACTGTTTCCTTTTGTTTTCTAGTAAATATCTTGTACATTTTATTATTTTTTACCTTGTACATTCTCTGTAGAAAAAGAAATGTTTGCTGAAAATTTACAGTTCTTACAATTTACACCAGCAAGTGACTTTATAAGGCCAAACTGAGTGATCCTTTTTAATCATTTTCCTTTTCTATTTTTGTTTTTATATCCAGACTTCTTAATGGCACAGTTAAGAAGTGTGGTACGTTTAAGCCCTGTTTTAGCACTATGGTACACAAGCCAAAGCTGCTGATGAAAAATAATGAACCAGTCAGATTAATCTTCAAGAAATTTGCTTGTAGACAAGTCTGCTGTGCCATTGAGTTAGTTGGATTAAGATATCCAAAACCAGTTATAGAGCCTTGCTGCCTAGAGTTTGCTGCCTTCAAATGGGAGTGGTATCATTCGGAAGTGGTTTGTCGTGGATGCACTTGCCATTTTTTTTCTTTCCCTCCCTCATGTGCATTTTACTAACTGCTCCATCTTTGATGTTTGTTTTTTTTTTTTTTTTTTAAGAGCATGCGTGTGGTTGCAATATACTCTTCATCCCACTGACCAAGTCTGTTCCACACAGCTATTGTCTCGGTTCACTATTGTGTTTAGAATCACGTCTAAGGACACCAGATCTCTTGCCATTTTATACATCTCTGAGACCGATACCATGGTAGACAGATGAAACCTGGAATAATTTTTCTATTTTGGGGTGCGTTGGAGATATGTGAGGCATGAAGGGGTGGGGAGATTTGGCATGCTTTGTCTGGATTTAATGTTTTAACGGAATGATTTTTCTTTGTCATGTTCGTGGAACATCTGTTTGAGTAGTTTTTTTGAACACTGCCCTAGAAACAGTATGGTTATGTACTGATTATCATCTCTTTACATTGTAATAGCTTAGGCAAAATGTATAGCATCTTTATGTACATTTTAAATCGTTGCTGTTTTTCGGGTGTGGGGGGAGAGGGTGGGCGATGGTCCCTGTCCTTGGTGTCATCCCAGGATGTTTGGCTTCAGAACTAGTATAACAGAATTGATTTCATGAATGTGAGATGTTGTGGGGTCAGGTCAAATGTGTGGCGTTCAATGGTGTAAATTGAGAATGTGCAGGAGTATACTTTTTGGACATGGACATGGGGCTGCCGTCTTCTGCTGCACATTTTTTCTGTATGGCTAATATATTAATGGCTTTCATTCTTTTGCTTCATATGAATAAATGTAGAATACATGTAGTATATGTGGAGTTAAGTGTAAGTTTATTAGTTGAATAGAAGAAAAAAAAATCTAGTTGTAATGTTGGACAGGCTAAATTGCGTAGTGATTTGCTTTTATTTTGTCTGTACAGTTGTACATTTGTAAACGTTAATGCTGTAAATGGAATGTCTTTTACACTTTTTGGGGAAGAAAAATTTAGCAAAATGTGCATTTTGATGTGTGAATATTCATCACTCCTTTCCCTTTGAATATAATGTATACAGTTTTCTTTGAACAAGGATTATTTTAAAAAAACAAAAAAAAAACAAAAACAAAAAAAAACAAACAAACAAAAAAAACTTTTTATGCATCAATCTCAAGATGGTTTTGTTTTTAATCATTTTTTGGAAAAGGTCAGCCTCTTTATGTACCTGGAGCAGTGACACCTTCTGTTGACATTGTCATTTTGACTTGTGGCAGTTGAATAAAATAATTAAAAATTAATGAATTAAAAAAAAAAAAAAACATGGGGCTGTCTTTGGTTCTACCTGCTACCATGGAAATTTCACAAGACACAAGAATTATTTTTGTATAAAGGAGTGCTGTATTTTGGAGCAGCCACTAACTTGTAAGCAAAATAATTGTAAGATATTGTCAATTATATAAATATGAACATATGAGTTTTGTCACACTGTCAAAGTCATGTACATTTTCAGGTGGCCTTATGTACATTTCCAGATGTTAGATGAGGAAGACATTTTTTTTTTTTTTTTTTTTTTTTTGGAAGCAGAATTGTGACGATGTATGATTAAACTGTTCTTCTAACATTTGATTTTGTTGTCTGAAGCTTTTATTATTCACTCTGAAAACACTATACTTACTGCACACTCATTGACAGCTGAAAGGAATATTCTTTGTTAAATATTCCTCATTTAAATGTTTGTAGCATGCTTTCGATTATCACACAATGTTAATATTTTAAATCAGATTAATAAATATTTACCATACAGACCGTTTTTGCGTTGTGCATGCAACCCCTTTAGCCTCAAGTACCTTATTGCTTTTATAAACCGTTACCACACAATACAATTATGGTAACACTTCACAATAAGGTTCATTATTTAAACATTAGTTAATGTATTAACTAACATGAACTAACCATGAGCAATATATTTGTTACTGTACCGTTAACGTCAGTTAATAAAAGTTGTGCATTGTTTGTTCATGTTAGTTCACTGAATTAACTAATGTTAACAAGATTTAATAATGTATTAGTAAATGTTGAAATTAACATTAATGATTAATAAATGCTGTATAAGTGCAGTTCATGTTAATAAATGAACCTTATTGTAAAGTGTTACTGAAACCTGCAATTGCAGTTATTTGCAGAATTATCTTTACGTGGGTTGTGCATTGGCACGGTTCCTCAGCGTGGATGAATCCAATGTTTTGAGGAGATTGTGTCGCTGTCAGTCACCGCACCGGTGGATACTGTACTTTGAAATCACAGATTGTAGTCTTGGAAGTATTCCAAAATAAGAATTTTCACTGGAAAATGTCATCTGAACAAGTAACAAATCTGCCACATTTGTTCTGACCAACTGAGGAAAAAGCATTATAATAAATCGCACTACCAATGGTAAATAAATCTAACAATCACTTGGCTCATATCACATCAAACTGCAAATTATTATTGTTATACTTTGTTCTCAAATTGTTAATATTAACAACATTAGCATTGCGTGACGTGTATTTAGTGTATATTAGCGTTACCTGTACATTTCAATTTGTCATAATCCGGCATCAAAATAAGTTTAATTATTCCACCTGCTGTGAGAAAAGGCTATAAATGATCTGTCACCTGCAGCATCCTCACATGCAATATAGCCTACTAGCTAGGACTCCTTTATGTAAACAGACGTGACGTAATGACGCAAAGACGAACGGCTTCATGCTCGAATTTCCTGCGGAAACTTACCAGTACACTCGAATTAGAAAACATTATTACAAGCTTACCGTTGTGAATCGGGCTAAGATAAGGAGATAGTTTTGAACACTGGCTGTTTATGTACTTGCTCAAATTTTTTTGGATCATTTTTAACCAAAAAAGTTACAGACTTTAATATGTTACTTTTAGAGTCAAATCATTAAATACCATGTTCCTAACATGCCACATCTGACTCATACCATTGAGCTCAAATGAAGACAAACTTTTTGCATGCACTGTCATTTATTTTTTTTATATACAAAATATATTTCCTCACACATATATACGATTCTGCCTAAAATTAAAAAACTTTTAAATAATATTCCCTCTGCACTTATGTGGCCTTCCACACACATCAATTTATCCTCCATGTGAGAAGACGACTTTGGGCCTGTCCCAATACCCAGACTTGCAGTCTTGTCTATTTACATGATGTATTCATGTGTACGCAGAGCTTCTGTTTAGCCGATGGGACACGCTAAATCAGGGGTTCTCAACTCTGGCCCTTGAAGTCCACTATCCTGCAGAGTTTTGCTCCAATTCCAACCCTGATGAAACTCACCTGTCTGTAGTTTTCTAGTAATCAGAGATGGTCTTATTATTGGGAGAAATGACAGTCTCTGGTTTTAACACTGGAGAAAGTGTAATGGCTAACTTAGATCACGTGATGCACCTCAGCCGGTAGGCTTGTTCAACTCCATGCAGGGCTGCGCAGACCAATCGGCGTCTGATTTAAAAGCATGCATGCCGGTTAGAAATTTTGTCCAACTTGAGACAGTGCAGATGCCATGAAATGGACGAAGCCTACATAACATTTAAATTCAAAAAGGAGAAATAAATAAAAGATTATACAGAATACTTACATAGGCCTATAACAATCCACCTAAAAATACACAAAAACAAAGGCTGGGCATACACTCAGTTTTGGTAGTTTTTGTTACAGGAGGTGGATAGAGAATTCTAACATCTTTCTGAAAGTAAGAAAAATGGGGGATAAATTTTATAGTCTTACATTTGTGGGTAAAATATTTTAAGCAAAATAAATACATAAAGTACAATTCACAACTACACTCAATTTAAATTTTGGCACAATGGTTTTAACAGGATAATACAGATGAGTAAGTTTAAAAGAAATCTCTTTTGTCTTACTTACCAATAGATACTTATTAGGAAGAGTCCAAACCTTCCACAAAATATTTTCCACTAACCTGTTCCATCTTGAAATGACATGAGTGGACTGGAGACAAAATCATTAAGGAATAGGAGAGGTACAGTAGCTATTGACAAAACTCTGTTATAACCCTTAAATAGCATAAGGACACCATTAGGGATAACACGAAATACAGTGACAAACGGTTTTGGAGTAACAGGATAGTTAAAGAGAGAAATTCTCGATATGTAAAAAGAAGAAATTTCTGTCATTCTGTAGTCTCAAAACCGTAAGACCTTTGTTTGTCTTCGGAACACAAATTAAGATATTTTTGATGAAATCCGAGGGTATCTGATCCACACATAGGCAGCGACAAGATACTTTTTGTGCAAAAGAACAAAACAAAAACAACAACTTTATTTAACAAATTCGTCAGGCAGATCAAAGCACTGTTGAATATCAAATGTCAAGTCAAGTGTCCCCAACTAAGCAAGCCAGAGGCGACAGCGGCAAGGAACCCAAACTCCATCAGGTGACATTAGGTGGCAGACAAGTGGCAAATTGGTGTTAAAATGGAGAAAAAAAACCTTGGGAGAAACCAGGCTTAGTCGGGGTGCCAGTTCTCCTCTGGCCAACAGTGCTTCAGGTTGCTATCATAAGTCCAATAGGATCGCAACATTAAAAGTATTTATTTCAGTTCCATCCAATTGAGGATCGTATTGAGGATCACGCCGGTATGGACGGTTGTTGAGGAACTGTGTCGTGGCTGTCGTGTCGATGAGGCCCTCACAGTGGATGATCTAGTTGACTCAATCTCTGCTGATACGTCAGGGCTGCGTTGTGGTCGTGTCAAGGTGCAGGTCCTTGGTCTCACCTGGATACGGCCCGGATCCGACTGACTACGGTGAACCTCGGGATAAACAGAAAGACTAATATTAGCGTAGATGCCATTCTTCTTCTGATGTAACGAGTACATCAGGTGTTATAGGAAGTGTTCCCGGTTCCGGCTGACCTAATTTATGCAGCCTAATAATCCTTTAACGGATTTGAAAATATAAATTGGTAATGTGTTATGTGTATGCCAGGTTAAAGAGATGCGTTTTTAGTCTAGATTTAAACTGACAGAGTGTGTCTGCTTCCCGAACAATGCTAGGAAGATTGTTCCAGAGTTTAGGTGCCAAATAGGAGAATGATCTACCACCTGCAGTTGATTTTGATATTCTAGGTATTACCAGCTGGCCTGAATTCTGAGATCGCAATAGACGTGAAGGACTATAATGAATTAGGAGCTCGCTCAGGTACTGGGGAGCTAAACCATTTAGTGCTTTGTAAGTAATTAGCAAGATTTTAAAATCTATATGATGTTTAACAGGAAGCCAATGCAGTGTTGACAGAACTGGGCTAATATGGTCATACTTCCTGGTTCTAGTAAGAACTCTAGCTGCTGCATTTTGTACGAGCTGTAGTTTATTTATCAGGCGAGCAGAACAACCACCCAGTAGAGCATTACAGTAATCTAGCCTTGAGGTCATGAACGCATGAACTAATTGTTCTGCATTTTTCATTGAGAGCATATGTCGTAGTTTAGATATATTTTTAAGATGGAAGAATGCGGTTTTACAGATGCTAGTAACATGGCCTTCAAATGAAAGATTGGTATCAAAGAGCACACCCAGGTTCCTAACTGACGACGAAGACTTAACCTAGAATATTGTCTAACACTTGATGGCTGCTCTGTTATTACGTGAAGAAGTTTTTGGTCCAAAAATTATAATCTCTGTTTTTTCTGAATTTAGTAGTAGGAAATTACTGGTCATCCAATTTTTTGTATCAGCTATGCATTCCGTTAACTTTGTGAATTGGTAAGTTTCGTCAGGGCGCGAAGAAATATAGAGCTGAGTATCATCAGCGTAACAGTGAAAACTAACGCCATGCTTCCTAATGATATCTCCCAAGGGTAGCATGTACAGAGTGAACAGCAACGGTCCTAGTACTGAGCCTTGTGGTACTCCATATTGAACTTGTGATCGATATGACATGTCTTCGTTTACTACTACAAACTGATAACGGTCAGATAAGTATGATTTGAACCATGACAATGCAATTCCACTATTGATCACAATATTCTTTTAAATAGACTCGAAAATTATGTTGGCATTAGTGTCAAATGCTGCACTAAGATCCAGTAACACTAATAAGAGAGATACAACCACGATCTGATGATAAGAGCAAATCATTAGTAACTCTAATGAGAGCAGTCTCAGTACTATGGTACGGTCTAAATCCTGACTGGAAATCCTCACAGATACCATTTCTTTCTAAAAAGGAACATAGTTGTGATGATACTGCCTTTTCTAGTATTTTTGACAGAAAAGTGAGATTTGAGATCGGCCTGTAATTGACTAATTCTCTAGGATCAAGTTGTGGTTTTTTAATAAGAGGTTTAATAATAGCCAGCTTAAAAGTTTTTGGTACGTATCCTAATGATAAAGATGAATTGGCGATATTGAGAAGAGGATCTACGACCTCTGGAAGCATCTCTTTCAATAGCTTAGTCGGTATAGGGTCTAACATACATGTTGTTGATTTTGATGATTTAACAAGTTTAGACAATTCTTCCTCTCCTAAAGCAGTAAATGAATTGAATTTTTCCTCAGGGACACTACAATGCACTATCTGACACGATACTGTAGTAGACGGTTGCATGGTTATTATTTTTTCTCTAATATCAATCTTGCAAGTAAAGAAGTTCATAAAGTCATTACTGCTGTGCTCTTTGGAAACATCAGAAGTTGAAGCTTTCTTTCTTGTTAATTTAGCCACTGTATCAAATAAATACCTAGGGTTGTGTTTATTTTCTTCTAAGAGTTTTGAAAAATAGGCAGATCTAGCAGATTTTACGGCCTTTCTGTACTCAATCATTCTCTCTCTCCACGAAATACTTCTAGTTTTGATTTCTTCCAGCTGCGCTCCATTTTTCTGGCTGATAACTTTAGGGCCCGAGTGTGCTCATTGTACCATGGCATTGGATTAATTTCCTTAATCTTTTTTAAACGCAAAGGAGCAACTGAGTCTAATGTGCTGGAAAAGACAGAGGCAATAGTTTCTGTTGCAACATCGAGGTCTTCTAAGCTGTCTGGTATGCTAAGGCGATGAAAATGATCAGGAAGATTATTTATAAAGCAATCTTTAGTGGTAGAAGTGATGGTTCTACCATATTTATGGCATGGAGGCAGTTTAGCCGCCTTGACTAAATGTAGTATACACGAGACTAGATAATGATCTGAGATGTCGTCACTCTGCTGCAGAATTTCAACAGCATCAATATCGATTCCATGTGACAATATTAGATCTAAAGTATGATTGCAATAATGAGTGGGTCCTGACACATGTTGTCTAACACCAATAGAGTTCAGAATATCTGCAAATGCCAATCCTAATGCGTCTTTTTTATTATCTACATGAATATTAAAATCACCAACAACAAGGACTTTATCTGCAGCTAGTACTAACTCTGATAGAAAGTCAGCAAATTCTTTGATAAATTCTGTATTGTGTCCTGGTGGCCTGTATACAGTAGCCAGCACAAATGTCAACTTACATAATGTTACATAAAGTACCATAGTTTCGAAGGAATTATATTTGAAAGACTTCTGACTAATACTGTAAATATTACTATAGATTACAGCAACACCTCCCCCTTTGCCTTTCTGACGGGCATTGTGTCGATAATCATAACCTTGAGGACTAGACTCATTTAAAGTAATGTAATCGTCCGGTTTTAGCCAAGTTTCTGTCAAACACAGCACATCTAGATTGTTATCTTTGATAATATCATTAACAATAAGTGATTTTGAAGAAAGGGATCTAATATTTAACAACCCGAGTTTTATCATTTGTTTAGCATTATTATCTCTATTTTTTATTTGTTGAACATCAATTAAATTTTTACCATTAAATGGGTTTGGAAGTTTTTTGTTTTTACTAATTCGGGGTACAGACACAGTCTCTATTTGAAAATATCTAGGTGTAAGAGTTTCTATGTGTTGGGAGTTATCTGAATTTTCTGACTTCTGTAACATGAGGCAGCTAGCAGACGGTCGGTTTAGCCAGTCTATCTGCTTTCTGACCTGGGCCCCAGTTTGTCATGTTTCAGTTCTAAGACTATGTGCCATATTACTAGAGAGAAGAGCAGCACCATCCCGGGAGGGATGAATACCATCTCTTAACAGGTCAGGTCTGCCCCAAAAACTTTTCCAATTGTTTATGAAACCTATATTATTTTGCGGACACCACTTAGACAGCCAGCCATTGAGTGATGATAATCTGCTAACTATCTCATCACTCCGACGAACAGGAAGGGGGCCAGAGCAAATTACTTCTCCTGACATTGTACTTGCGAGTTCACACACCTCTTTAATGTTAATTTTAGTGATCTCTGACTGGCGAAGTCGAACATCATTAGTGCCGACGTGAATAATAATCTTAGAGTATTTACGATTAGCATTAGCCAGCACTTTTAAATTTGCTTTGATGTCAGGTGCTCTGGCTCCCGGCAAACATGTGACTATGGTGGCCGGTGTCTCTATTTTCACGTTCCGTGTAATAGAATCGCCGATAACTAGGGCACTTTCAACAGGATTCTCAGTGGGTGTATCACTGAGTGGGGAGAACCTGTTTGATGTTCTTATTGGAACGGAAGAGTGGTGTTTTCCGCGGCTAGGCCGCCTCACCGTTACCCAAGTGCCCTGCTGCGCGGGCTCTACAGCCGGAACCGAACAATGTACAGAGTTCACTAAGCTAGTCGCATCCAAAACAGTATCTGAAGCCCTTGCATTCTTACTATCCTCGATTAAAGTTTGGATGCGTGTCTCTAATTCTGAGATTCTCTCTGTCAGCCTGACTATTTCCCTACATTTATGACATGTAAATCCCTCGTCGCTGACAGAGAGAGCTATGGTAAACATGTGGCAAATGGAACAGGTAGCAATGAGAGGATGACATGACTCACCGTGTTTGTAGACTGATCCGACTTACCACAGCTGTTTGAAGAACGCGTTGAAAAAGGAGCGCGCGAGAGACTGTTAACAAGTTAACAAGCTAGCGCTGCAAATGCGTTGTAACAGCGATTTAGATTCAAAGATTACAAGCTAGCGACGTCAGATTAGTGTGGTAGGCAATATTACATATAAGGTAATAAAAAAAAAAATAAGCAACAATGAATAAAAGTAAGATTCAAAACAAAGCTATACGGAGTTACAGACGCAAACCAATCTGAGCAGCGAGGCAGACAGGAGCAATTGAGCAGTGAAGGTAATCGTTATCAATGACACTGGTTTACAAGCAGATCAGAATCAACTTGCAAGAATGTGCATAAAGCTTTCTTTAACTAAATCATGAACACATAGCTAGACTAAACACACACAGACATACAAATCACATATACATAGGAAATGAGAGAGTGGAATGAAATTAAACCATACCCACACAGCAGGAGACTCCTAGGCGGATCCGCATTCAAGTTGCCAAACCCGCGTGACTGTCACATTCGTTTTTCACCGTAAATTCTACTGTCAATCACCGGATCCTGAGCGGACCCATGTCGGATCCGCGGACGCGCACATGCCTTTACTGTAACGGTTGTATCAATTTGCGGGTCCCAAACGGACCCGCCGCGGAGGTAAGATTTTAATCGCGGATGCGGAGCGGATGCAGCGTGGAGCCACGGCAGGTCCGCGATCCGCCTTCGTTGCAGATCGGTCACTGTGCGCAAGTGGATGCCGATACGGGTCCGTTTGCGGATACGTTCTGGAAGCCGCGATACTTTTGCTGTGTGGGTAGCATAATGGGAATGGAGCTATGAAAAGAGTCATTTAACGAGCTGGAAGAACCATCAGTTTCTCACTATAAAGCACCTTTGTTAAAAAAGGGGTTCACAACTTAATACTAAATCACTGTTAGTGGCAACTTGAATGCGGATCTGCCTAGGAGTCTCCTGCTGTGTGGGTATGGTTTAATTTCATTCCACTCTCTCATTTCCTATGTATATGTGATTTGTATGTCTGTGTGTGTTTAGTCTAGCTATGTGTTCATGATTTAGTTAAAGAAAGCTTTATGCACATTCTTGCAAGTTGATTCTGATCTGCTTATAAACCAATGTCAATGACAACGATTATGATCACAGCTACATTCTAAGAAAAATAACTCTTTCTGTGGCTAGAGTTGATAGACGATCAATACTGAGTGTTCACTGGCCGAACAGATTAATTGATTGTAATATTAATTGAGCTACATCAAGTTAATTCAATTAACTAATTTAAATATTTATAATTAATTATAATGAGTTTATATTTCACTTTTGAGCTAACTCGCTACATGGTGGTGCTGGAGACGGTATGATACTTGCAAATGTATGATACTTGCAAATGCCTTAGCTGTTGAAGAGTGTCCGGATATGCAGTCTCAGGAGAAATTCTTGATGGTCCGGTCTGATGGTGCTGAAGTTGTAATCAATATCTTTTGCGTTGAGTGAAGAAATGAGGATGAACTTGCACTGTTAATTTGGCCCTGTTGTCGAGGAAGTTGTGCATGGCTTGAAGTGAATGAGACCTGTCAGCGCGGCTGGCCAGGTGAGTTGACCAGCAATCAGCAGAATGAGCAAGAACAAAGGCAGAAAACCAGAAGAGACCAGCGCGATCTTGACCGACGGCTCAAGCGCGGCGGCGGCCATCTTGACCGAGGGCTCAAGCGCGGCTGCGGCGGCGGCCATCTTGACCGAGGGCTCAAGCGCGGCTGCGGCGGCGGCCATCTTGACCGAGGGCTCAAAGCGCGGCTGCGGCGGCGGCCATCTTGACCGAGGGCTCAGGCGCGGCGGCGGTGGCGGCCATCTTGACCGAGGGCTCCGGGATGGGGACTTGGATGGTTTTAGGTCCTGCAGCTGGGAGAATGGAGGTGGATTTCAGTGCTGACCTGACCGATGTAAATGGTGGGTCAGTAACTTTAGCCCCAAGGTCAGCGCTGTTGGATACCCATTTCCGTGCACAGGGGAACACAGGGGGGCAGAAATTGACCTATCCATTGGAGGGGTATGTGGAGGGAACCGGCGTGGGGTGAGCTGACCAGGCCACGTGTGTTTCTGATGGGGCTGGATGAGGAAGATACTTCTCTACCTTAACTTCTTCAACTTCAAACTTTGAACCATTTAAAAAAATAATGAGATTAATCGACTCGACTAGAGAGAAATAACAAGCAGGTTCAATATACCGAATTGTATCTTCATCCAGACCCATCAAAAAACAAGCACTGAGGGAAGCATCAGGCCAGCCCACCTGATGAGAGAGCTCAAGAAACTCCTCCACATACCTCTCCAAAGGACGACCACTCTGCCTCAGTCCCCAAAGGCAGTCCTCCGCCAGGATCATCCTTACTTCGTGCTGCTAGATCCAAATTTAGGTCAGTTCTTCTGTCATACGTTGTTGTAGCCAAGGAAGAAACAGGATCTAAGTGCAGCAATTCACAGGTTTTAATGAACAGAACTCAGAATCAACAGAACAACAACACATATGCAATGGAGAACTGACCAAGAACATACTGAAAAACAGGGCTTAAATAAACAGTGAACTGAAAATCTAACGATACTAATTAACAAGACGCAGCTGAACTCAAACACTAATCAAATCAGGAACCATGACAACAAACAAGTGGCGGGAAAATAAGAACAAAGAACATTTGACCAATGGAAAACAAACTCTAAACATGAACTAAACAGAACAAAACAACTCAGACCGTTACACATTGCACATCATATCATTGGTACACAGATGGAAAGATGGGAATAGAAGGTAACTAACTTCAGCAAAGGAAAATAAGGGACAATTTTGCTTTATTCGTAGGAAAATAAGGGACCCTCAAAATATTTGTAATGTACTAAATAGTGTATGTCATGTCAGTTAAGTGTGTGTGTGTGTATATATATATATACACACACACACACTAGTAATGGGAGAGTAGGAGGAAGGGGAAGGAGACAAGCAGCCTCGGATGAAATTCGTGTCACTCTAGTTGACCATGTCCTTTGTCCATGGTATGACTATGAGGGAGGCTGGGCATCGAGTTTCAGTTGATGCGTGCCAGGGTGGATCAGGCATGCAAGAGGATTTTACCCCTGCCAATATAGCCTGAGATGTTCACAAGATTCTCTGGCCTGTCCCAGACGGGATGCTGGGGTGGGGCAGAATATTTTTGTTGTTGTTTGGTGTATTGTACTGTACAGTATATTAAGGAATAAATAAAATGTGCAAATGTATACATTTGTTGTGTCTTTTGTTGTGTCATTTGTTGTGTTGATCATGTGAAAATGTTTTTGAGGGGGAGAACCAAGAAACAACTTATTACCGGTTTTTGTAGTATTGTTTTGAATTTATCTCACCAGTGTGTAAGACTATGTTGTAGTGTGTGTGTTTTTGAGGGCTTGTGTGTCATGTCTGAGGGCAAAGTTTGGTTTTTCACCTAGATTTAATGGTTTTGAGTGGAGAGTTTCATTTTGACCTGAAAATAGGAAGTTTGGGGAATTGAGTGAGAAGTTATAGATTTGTGTTTAGAGTTTTAAGAAAAGGAGGCATAATTTCAAGAAATGTGTTTAAGCAATCGAGAAAAACTAATATTACAGAAAACTTAGTATGGGCTGCTGGTGGTGCTTGAGACTTTATTGGTCATTTTGTGTTTCTGTAAAACAAACAAAAAAAAAAGGACAAACAACAATGAAATCCAAGGCTAAGAATACGCTAAAAGTTACTTAGGCGAAATGTAAAATGTGTTTCTCTATTTACAACATTACCTTAGAATAGTGAAAGATGACTTTCCTGTTTGATCACGTCTTCTCTCTGGGAGATCACTTGTTTTCTCATTTGCCTAAACTGATTTGCAGAAATCAAAACACGGACGGTGAAGAGCGCGTCGTGCTCGGTGAGCAATTCCTGCAAGAAATGAGGAAAGTTATTGATGAAATTGTTAATTTCCTCACCAGATGTCGCTATTTTGATGAGTTTGTATTGCAAGACAGTGATATTCAAATACTTATTTTCCAGTGCCAGGTGCGAGTGGTGCAAACATTATTTCAGACATTTGAACATTTAACATTAACATTTTGGTAAAAAATCCTTGCTTTCAAAAAGTCTAGAGAAAAAAAAAAACATGACTTTACAGTTTTAGCTTACAAATCGAACGTCTTTTGATAAACTGTGTATCGAAATATGAATATGAACATGCAGCCTATTTTAAAATGTGAGGCTAAAGTACGCACACTGAGGAAGAACAGTTAAATCTGTTAGTAGATCTGTTACAATATCAATCCACATAAGAAGCAAATGACAGAATGTAAATCGTTATCTTACATAACTAATAGGATAAATTTATTATAGGCTAAATTAGTGCTTTTATATATCAGACAATAAAGCAACTTCAAGATAAATTGTCGGCTTTATCAGACCGGTTTTGAGAGCTCTGTCGTGAAGTGTCTTTCCAGCCAGGGTAAAGATCTCTTTGAGAGCTCTTTAAGTCCTGAAACTCTTCTCATGTTGTCATAGTAACCTACCAAAGAACCACATTAAATGTTCAGTGTCGTGGTTGGAGTATGTACACTCACTAAGTCAAAACTGAACATTACTTATGAAGACAGCTGCATTTCAAAGAGGCAAATGTTTTGGAAGTGATTATTGTTTTAAGAGCCAGTCCAGTTTCCTTGGAGATAACACTAATATATTGCACAAATTTGTTCCACTGATTTTATCCCAGACCTCCTGAATGAGAAAACATATTGTGTGATTTATGCTGCTAAATAACTGCAGTGAAATTTTCCAGATGTATATATAAACATTAAGAGTTTTGGACATCATTTCAAAATGATATGTCTCCATTGCAGATGTGTTAAGTTTAATATAATAATATTATATAAACAAAAATTAAAAATAATTTAATTTAAAAAAAATATAAACAAATGAATAAAGATACCTTTATCTTTATTAAAGGGGGGGGGACATTCCTTACAATTATATTGCATATAAGTACATAATCTCATAATTTTTTTGTAATGCAATCATCCTTTTACTACAGTTTTGATAAGAAAAATTATATATATATATATATATATATATATATATATATATATATATATGATTTATTGGAAATGTAAGTTTATCAATGACAAAATATATATGAAATTAATTTCTACATTTACATGTAGGCCTATACCTTTCACAAAAAAATCAGCAGTCTGAAGGTGAGAAAATTCAAAGGCATGTCACCAGTGAAAGCACATGTGGGTGTTAGATATTCCATCTGCATTTCTTTGAGAACAGCTCAGTTAAAATATTAACCAGATGTTGAACACAACATATTCTCCAAAAAGACTCCTATGATCATTCCCCTTCATTTCTCACCTTTGCTTATTTTAGTTCTTACAAGCTATGGTTCTAAGAAACTGTTTGACACTGCAAGCTGGTGAGAAAATATAGCTGTATTTGATAGTTCAAGCCAGGAGAGAATAATATGCCATCTGGAAGAACTGTCACATTCCACATTACATGAAGGGAAACACAGAGTTTATATTGTGAGTTGTGTTATTGTACTTGCTCAAATTGGTTCAAAGTGAACAAAAATATAGTTTAAATTATTTTTGATTATTCTTTTCAATGTCATTGTAATCTGACCAATTCTTTTAAAACATTGATGTTTTGTGACACTGCTAATGGCAGGTATTGGATTGATTAAAGGTGGGAACAGTTTATTTTCTTTCAGGAAGTTTAAGGATTAAATGCAGAAGTCACCATCACTAACAGAAGTATCTGAAATCCCTGTCTGCTGTCCAGTTTTGTGCTTCGAATCACAACTCAATAATAACAAACTGATTAAAAATAATAAATGATTTCCCTCAATGGAAAATAAACTGGTATTCACACCCATACACGATTCTCCATTCAATTAGTGTCAGCTGGAAAGTTCAGTACGAGGGTAGTGGAAGTGTAACCCAGCCATATGGAAAGAAACAAATCGAGGCCTAAAGAATTAAACGTCTGATTGTTACCATCATATGAAGAAACAATTGCTTTGTTAAGACAGATAGCAAAAATGCAAGGTAACACTTTAGTTTGGAGATCAATTCTCACTATTAACTTGCTTTATTATTATGCTTTTTTATTAACCCCTTAGCATTTCTGTAAATTTGCTTAAAACGCCTAAAAAAGACTTACTCAAAGTAAATTGCATGCTGTTCTGATCCATTTGGAGTTTATGCATGGTTTTGTTCTCTTTTGAAAGGTATGTGTTCTGTGGGCGGTACAGTGGAACACTAAAAGGTTAAGGCAAACGTCATAGTTAATAGTGAATATGTGTTCCCTAATCTAAAGTGTGAGGCAGTCGAACAGCTTTGAGGCCTTTTTTTATTTTTAATGTAATTTTAATTATTACTGGTCTAAGTTTGAACAAAGCCCTGACTTTAAATTATTTACAATTGTTATAACATCATTATGTAAATTAAGATGGGGGTCATCCTTTGTATTCTGAGCTGGATATGTGTCATATGGCAAAGCTATCACATGGCTTCATGACTCTTGCAAAATATGCGTGTGGTTGTCCATTGTGATTCAGTGATGACCATATGATGACTATGTGGCATATAAATGTTTGCTTTGAATCGACATAAAGCTTTTCTCTTTTCCTCCCTTCACTGGAGGCATTGATTGCAATTTTCCTCCATTTGGGCGATCCTCTTCATGCCCGTAGATCGCCAGAGCATATGGAAAGCAATGCATGGTGTTCTGTTTTTGAAGGGTTAAAGCTACATCACTTCAGTGTGGACTTAAGCTGATTATGTATGAATTTGATGCTGATTCTGTATATAGTGCATAAGTTGTGTGGGATTTGTTGTATGTCCCTAACATTGTACATGTTAGCATGTATTATTTGCAGCATAAAAACAATAACTTGACCATTCTTTTTGATTTTGGATCTTTTTTATGTTTTTTAGCCAGGTTGGAATTCACTAATAAACGTAAAATACAATGTCTGTTTTTATATTATCTGCAATTTATGTGCAATTAGAAAATATAATGTCTGTTTTTGTATTATCTGTAATTTATTTGCAAGTAACAAGTACAAGTAACAAAATATATAATATATACATTAAAACATTTCCACCTTCTTCCACCTTCCACCTTTTTCAAACTTGTTCAGTTTCTGCCTTAATTTTTAAAGTATGATCAAATTGGCTGTACAAGTCATTTAAATGTAAATTATAATAATGAAATTGAGTTGAATCGCGTATAAATTAAAAAAAAAAAGTTGAAATTGCTTTATTTTGATGAGTTCCAGTAATGTAAAAACATTTGTTGCTGTGACTTACTGATAATATTCTTTTTTTCTTTTTCTTTTTTTTTTTTTACAGTGTAGGTTTTAAGTTATTTCTTAAAACCTTTTTTGGTCTTCCTGTCAACTCTATTATGTAATTTATTGTTTATGAAATTTGTTATTAAGTCATTAAATAAAATTTCCTTTGAAACTCATGCAGAAAAAAATAAAATAAATAAACCATAAGTCATGGGTTTTTATTGTCGTACAATCATGAGCATATCCTAACAGGGTGGAAATATTGTACCGTTCATTTCATACAGATTACCTAATAAAATCTGATATGCTCGAGCTTTGAGTCTTGTTTCTCTGCACAATAAACATGCAATGCAATGATGCAATGTTACAATATTCAAACAATTTTTTATTCAACATTCTATGAGGCGGGCGGGGTGTAATTCCCACCACCCTAAGGACGGCCCTGACTGCTTCTATCCTCCTTGATCTTCAACTTCTTCCTTTCTTACTACGTTATTGATTTTACAAAATGTACATTAAAATTACCAAAAACTTTAGAAAACACATTATATATATATATATATATATATATATATATTTTTTTTTTAATTGAATTTATATGTATTTCCTAGTCTTAAATGAACTCACAATGGAGCCTTGACAGTTTCTCTGTGTCATTTATAAATGATGATACACCATAGAGTTAAATAATTGTAAGACGTATTGGTGGCTCTCCTGGAAGTTTGCTGAGGCCCCCTGGTTGAGAACCACTGTTTTACACCATGTCTAAATATAAATAAGATGAAATGTGCCATTTTTGTGCCAAATGGAATTACAAAAATAATGACCGATGTTGAAGAGGTTTAACAAACACTCCTCCTGTCTGTAATTAGTCAGACAAATAGATAGTCCCGGCATTAACGCACATCAATGGTTGACCCAGAGTGGCTATGTCGGGCTGCTCAAACAAAATTTTTTTTTTTTTTAATAGCGACAGATTCAGTTTACACTATTCAGAAATTACAATGGATTTTCCAAAGGCTCATTGCTTATATTATAACATATCTTTTTTTTTTTTTTAAGCTTGGAATAATATGAATAATTTTAAGGCCAAACAAATTACATACATCACCTTTAAATACATAGAAGTGGCATATTTTATTTTTTATCTCAATTACATATGAAGATAAATTACATGAATTTAAATGAATTAAGATGTTTTGTGATTTCAACGTCAACATTACAGTTTAGAAACAGTGCTACAGGCTAAAAAATAATATCTAAGCCCACATCAACACTTGAATAATCTACATGCAAGCTCTTATTTTACAAGAACATGAAGCTTAGCAACAATGCCCATTAAGCCTGTTTCACATAACACACTCACACACTGAGCATAAGCAATGCTATACAGAAAATATTGTTTCTTAGTTTCAGCCATGAATTATAACATGGTTATTGCAGTTGGGTCATTAAAAATTGTTACAAACTTGATTGTGAAATCTAATTTGCATGATGAGGGGTAGCAATACATTCAAATGGCAATTAATCTACTCAGAATGGAACAACAAAGAGCAGTTTAAATAATCTGGATTCAGTCAGATTTACTGAATAGAGTAAAAAACAAATGGTTTCACAGGGTTTAGATTAAGCCAGACCTTACTTCAATTAGAATATTTAAGTAGCTTTTATAAATGTGCCTTAGAAAAATACATTACTGGTGTGTGTCTTAGGACAAAACAATGGCACTGACATATTTTAAGATATGCATTTTAGTCTGAGACTAGGCTTAAACCTCGTCTGTCAAACCAGCAATTGTGTTTTTTGTGTGTCTGTATGTGGCACTTGTGCCAAAGCAGAAAGAAGACTTTTTTTTTCAAACAATGCATTGCACAAGAAATGTTGCAAAAATAGGCTTAGTGACAAAACTCTGTTTTCATCTATGCTTATATGATTGTACTGCTTATACACATAGTTTACATGATTTGCTAGTTGTTAAAATGGGTGCTGGAATAACTATGCATTGCTTTTGTGTGTGGTGTTAAACAGGCTTTAGATTCCACAACCACCAGTGGTTCTTCACCCTGGTCCTGGACCCCCCACCCCACTGCAACCCCTACCCCCGCCCCACCCAACACGCTTAGTCTCTACTAATGAGCTGATAACCTGAATCAGGTGTGTTTGTTTAGGGAGACATACAAAATGTGCAGTGTTGTGGGTGGTGGGTTCTCCAATAACAGGGTTGAGAACCTCTGCCATATACAATGGCCCTTAAAAAACTCAAGCAGAGCAAATTTCTGTTTAAATTAATTCTAAAACTGTTCTTAAATAAATTTAAGTGTTTTGCATTGAATGCAACTATTTACAAAACAACTGTTTTATGAAAAATGTACACATTTTGTTATGCTTGTGTTAAATGAACAAAGCCCAATGATCAAGCATTGACTTTTACCAGTTCAGCATAATATATTAAAGGTGCAATAGGTTCTGTACAGAAACATTTTTTGTTATACTGGTTGAAAGGCTCCTCATATCCTGATAGCAATCACTATGTTAAACAGTCAAAATGTATTTTTATGTAGTTCCAAACGTAGGTTCGGGAGGGGCCTAAACATTCAGTCCTGTCAATCATCATTACGAGCGTATATAAGCAGCAGTCACTGCGTCATCCCAGTGCAATTCTTCCAGCAATGATATCTTCCCCACTGCTCTCTAAACTTATTTCTCATTGCCGAAGCAGTGATTTCAGCCTCCACTCTCGAAGCAGTTCTCCAACTGATCATCTGTAGGAACAGAAAAGTATCCCTTCACTACCCCAGCAGTGATTTCTCTCTCTGTTCCTGCAGGAGCCTTCGTTTTCTCTTTTAGCTCCCGCAGGAAATTCACCACACAAGCTGCCTTATTTTTTCCCCAATATGGCAACAGCAAAAAATATTCTGCTCATCTTTGGGGGGGAGAGGGATTAATTCCTTAAGTCTTCTGTACTTATATTGCTGAACTACTCTTAGTTGACTGCCCAGCTTGCTGTCCTTGTAAATATCTTTTTGGGGGGTTTAACTTGGAGCTCAAGCTGAGCCTCGGGTTCGAGCCTCCTTCGAGGACAGCAAGCCAAGTTTGTTTTACCATTAACCATTCAGACTGAATGGGCAGGTGAACTTGTGAAATGTAGTTCCAAACGTAGGTTCTCCCAAAACATTCAGTCCTGTCAATCATCATTACGAGCGTATATAAGCAGCAGTTACTGCGTCATCCTAGTGCAATTCTTCCAGCATCCCTCCTCCCCATCTCCTCCTCTATTTCTCTTATTCCCCCTCTACACAGTACTGTTATAGGGGGGTTTAACTCAGAGCTCAAGCCGAGCTCAGGTTCGAGCCTCCTTCGAGGACAGCAAGCCAAGTTTGTTTTACCATTAACCATTCAGACTGAATGGACAGGCGAACTTGTGAAATAAATATATATCATCTGTGGAATGCAAAGGACCATAAAATATTCATCCAATCACTATATTCGGTCTGAATGAAATAATACGATGTCCTACCTGCCTGTCAACATATGTTTTTACATACCCTACATACATAGCGCGTTTCATGCTATGCAGAGTTTATGTAGACAGACGCAGTCACTGAGCACCGCAAACAGACAGCAGCCACCTTTTACAGTCCCTACCAGATCAAAACAACAAGTTTGTGCTGCGTTCACACCATAACTACCGTAATTAAGAGGAAATCCCGTTCTAACGGGAGCTGTTCATGTCCTCAGACTCGGAATTATGCGTTGCCATGTATCGACATCGAAATGAATGTGCAGCAGTCAGGTACAAGCTCTCTAAGTTGTTTACGTTCATTATTATTGTAATGTTATGTGCTTTGAGACATGAGGTAGTTTAACGCCATCTCTTGTGACGCTTTGCAGAGAGCAGCTGTGTGTGTGTTCCTTCATGTGTTTTGAAGGAGGCGTGGCTTTGAGACACTCTGAAGGAAGGGTGAGATCTTATAATTTGAAAGCTAGCTCTGCTCGCTAGCCTCTCCGAAAATGTCCTATTGCACCTTTAAATATACAACCTAAAATTTTTTTCAATGCAGACCTTTCAAGTAATTTGTTCATTTTCTGTCTTGTCTGTGCTGCAATTTAGTTTATTGGACTCCAGTCTACATTCCAGTTGTTGTTGCCTGGACTCATATACAGTGCACAGCATAAATGGGTACACCCCCTCTGAACAAATACAAAAGATGTATTTTCTTTATGATCACTAATACAATTCATGGAAAGACGCCAAAACTAAAATGTATTAAACATATAAATAATAAAAAATGAGAAATATATGTCATTAATAGCCACAAAATAAGTAAATTAGCCAATTTTGTTTAAATTAAGGATTGCAGAAATGAGTACACCCTAGATTTAATTCAACAAATGTATAATATTCTAGTACTTAGTATGCCCTCCATAATTTTGAATATACTGCTCTGACCCTTCTTGGCACGGAGTATACAAGTTCATGACAAATTGTCACATCTGTCCTGTTTAACTCCTGGATGATGAGCTCCTTAAATGCCCTGATCTTTAATGGGGAGTGTTGCTCAACTCGTCTCTACAGAATCCCCCACAGGTGCTCAAGAGTGGTAAGATTGAGTGCAATACATGCCCACTGAAGGTTTTTCACCTTGGGAGAATGCATATTCTCATTGTCATGTTGAAAAAATGCCCAACAATGCAGGGAAAAAGGAAAGGGTAACATCTTCTGTTTCAAGTTTGTGTATTAAATTACACAGTGGTGTGGGAATTCATGACAGCATTGATAAAGCACAACTCCCTCACACCTTCAAAACTCATACATCCCTATATAAGAGCTTTACTACCACTGAACTTTACTGTGGGAACCAGGCACTTCCCAGAGTATTGATTCCCAGAATCTATATTTTGTAAATATGGGCTTTGGAAATGGAAACTGACTTTATTGTGCTTTGGCTACAGTAGGTAGTTCCAGTGAGAACAACAACCATGCATGTCTTTTCTGCAGGCTGCATCTTACTCTGTGAGATAAACAGTCACTCTTTTCATAGCTTTTGCTGGCTCTGAGACACTCGCCTGATTATTTCAAGGGCCTTGTCACAAGTATCTCTAAAGAACCCTAACATGTCTTCTAAGTAATTGAGTAACTTTCAGAAGTTTTAGTGACTTTCAGAAGTTTCAGAGGGGGTGTACTCATTTATGCTGTGCAATGCAAATTGTAGGCTTCAAGTGTCCTGCCCATCACTGTCCTCTTGCTGTTGTGTGGCTGGTGGGTTGCCTGGATATTCTAGAAGGGAAATAGGGGTCTCCTTGGCTCTTGTTTGCTCCCTCTCACGTCTGGTGATTCCTCTGCTGCTTGCCTTCGAAGACACGGTCTGACCTCGGAACAGCTGAGCCTGACGTTGACAGAGACCCACTTTACTGAGCAGTATAAAGACATCTCCTTGGAAGGCCTTGGTGAAGATAGCATAGAGGAAAGGGTTAGCACAGGAATTCAGAGGATAAAAGAGCACCAAGAGTATCTTGGAGTTTGACACAGTGATGAGTGGGTGGTCCAACGCAGCTGTAATAGCATACATTGAAATGGGTGCTATGCAGAGGAAGTCAGTAAAGATGAGTACAGCCATACGCTTGGCAATGTTGGTGTCTTTGTTGGCAGACTGATGACTTGGGTTGTGAATAGCACAATAGATCTTGATGTAACACGCACAAATTACTACAAAAGCCAGGATGTTCATAACAAGTACACATAGGATGTAGATCTGGTCCACAAGTGTCTGGGTGTCCATGGGCAGACAAATGCTGACTTTCTGGTAGCTGCTGACCCCAATGAGAGGCATAAGAGCCAATATGAGGCAAAAGATCCAGCCCACTAGCATGATGACTGAGGCATGGGACAGACGCAACTTTCGGTCCAGCCGCATGGCGTAGGTGATGGCATACCAACGTTCCAGGGTTATAGTGGTCAGTGTGAAGACCGACAGTTCACTAGCAAAGACGGAGAAGAACCCAGCTAGGTTGCATCCCGGACCTGTCTGCCAATCAATAGCATGATTATAGTATTCAGAACGTGTGTGGAGGTCCACGGAAGCAATGAGCAGCAGGTAAATGCCCATGAAAAGGTCAGCAAAGGCCAGGTGGCACATTAAAAACCTTGAGACAGACAGTTTGTAGTGGCTGGTGAGCAGCACCAACAGTACAAACAGGTTGCCCAACACAGCAAGCAAACTGACAAACCACACAGATACTCTTAGAAAGCTGAAACCCATGATGTCCTCACAAGGGTTGAACTCATCAGGAGCAGGGAAACAGGCAACCTCCTCTCCCTCCTCACACACAATGTAGTCATAGCGACTGTCAAACTCATGGCTGGTGTCTTCCTGGGGGTTCTTCAGTGTTTCACCAAAGCCCACATCATCGTCTGGGTGTCCACCAAAGTATGTGTGGTAATGCAGGCTGCTGTAAAAGTCCTGGTGGTCGTAGGTGTCCCTGAAGATGTTATCTCCTGAGTCAATGCCAGGTTCCATGCTGCTGTGCAGGCCAGGAAATTTAAAAGTTCCAACAGATCTCTTTTGAAGTTGATTATACCTGGCAGTCAGGTTACAAATGATGTCCTCTAAGTACCTGCCAAAGAGCAAAAATCCTTATGCTTGCATGCTAGAAAATACACTTTTAAAAGGAAGGTCTTATAGCTTTTTGCATTCTCACTAAAACTAGCCTAATATTTAAAATCTTTCATAACATTAGACAACCACTTATGTGACACCACAGTTCAGTCGTAGTCAAAAATACTACAGATCTTTACTCATATAACAAACACTCATATTTTCTTATTCTTGATTATTGCAATAATAATCAAAGCCACAAACCCCCTTTTTTTCTTCAAGTTCTTGAATGCACAGCAGTGGCTGGGGTAGGTCAGGTCTGCTGTAATTAGGTGTCTGAAGGTCTTGATCGGTGGTAGTTTTTTGAGGGCCCAGACATTCCGAGCACAGAGTTCCCGAATTGACTCCAAGCCTCTGGTTGGGAGGGAAATGACAGCCGATTCTGAAACATCACTAATTAGAAAAAAAAAAAAAACAACAACAAAAAACAACAGACTTTTTTAACCCTTGTATGGCCTTTGATGTTTCCCTCATTAAAAAAATGTTCCCTTCATCTCAGTGGCAGAGATTTTGTGACTTTTGTTGCATTATCTATCTAAACACACACACACACACACACACACACACACACACACACACACACACACACACACACACACACACACTTGATCCGGTTGTTCTGAAGGTATGTTAAAAAAAAAAAAAAAAAAAGAAAAAAGTCTTCGGGGTTTGAAAAGGACCCCCATTAAAAATAAATGGGAAAGGTGAAAAATGAAAAGTTTTTTACTTTTCATTTTTCAATTAAATCAATAAATCTGGAGGCAATGATCACCTCGCATTTTTATGTATTATTATTTCCTTGCCGACACAATAGCGCTGTGTGACTTTTGTAGGAAATTGGTTTTATTTCATTTTTTATTTCATTTTTCTTTTTTTTATTCAAAACATTTCTAAACTTGTAAACTATATCATGAAATATCTGATATTCCCATTCTCAAATAAGCCTACATGTAAGAAAACGTATTTTGTCATTTAAAACACCAGTTGATCTATAACAGGCGATGGGCGCCGCTGCAATTCAGAATCAGAGTTGTCAGATTTACAATATGTAGGCCTACATTTTACCATTTCTCCCGAAAGACATGAAAGTAAGTGGCCGTTGAACTAGGAAAAGAATTGAGTAAAATTTATAATTACATACACAGTGTGTAGCTGTAAAAAAAAAAAAAAAAAACATCATCACAATATAGCTATTGGAAAGGATTAACATTGCTGCTTCCAAAGACATCATATGTGTATTTTAACTTTTTTTTTTGCTAGTAGGCTTCTGTGTATTTAAATATCAGAAGCCTTGTATCTCTCACGGAAGAGCTCCGGGAGCAGATGACGGTGAAGGAGGAGAGAGAACCAGGCCTGGATTTTTGTTTTGTTATGTTTGTTATGTTGTTTGTTTATTTTATATGATTAACATTTGTGAAACATTCACCAGTTCCCACCTCCTTCATCCCTGGATACAAACCGCTTTACACTTACTTAAATAAACAACAACCATTTCTGATGTTTTCACGATCAGATCTTAAAGCATGTAAACAGCAAAACAGCTTTATGAGATGAGATTTTTATGCATCCAATTTGAGCCTTTTTCAAATGTGGTTCGAAATTGAATTCATATCTGGCATCTGGTCTACATGTAAACAGTTGTATTTGATTCTCAGCTAAGGTGGAGCATCATAAGGAGGGCAGTCAGTGGAGCTCTGATTAAGACAGCTGTTTATTCAGTCTGTGGGTCGATGTAACAATTACAGTACGTTAAAGGGTTATATCTTGCTGTATATGAAGACATGTCACTTTACCAAATCAAAAGCAGTGGCTTTTCAAAAGCTTTTGTCAACCTCTTGACTTTTTGTTAACCTCTTGACTTTTTGTCGACCTCTAAAGATATTTTTTAAGACCATGGACATGCAATAAAAACAAAATTTTTATTTTGATTATATGAGTTTGTTGTTGTTTCTGTTTTAAATTGATGTTCCAAAGAGTCTATTGTGCAATATGAGTTTAAAATTAAGTTAAAAACTCATGATGACAAAAAAACTTGCAGCCAGCTTGTCTGATTTTGTCATTTTGAGATAGTTAGCCAGTGACCTCATAGCAATGATTTCACACTGATCTGACTCCTGAGAGGGTAGCTGAGGGGCCACATTATTAACTTATTAAAGAACTATGATTTCAGCAGGCCCACATTAGCAGTCAGATAAGACATTACTATGGTCGACATTCAGATGAGAAGATATTTTTGCACTTTTTTAAATTAGTAACACCAATGAATAGTAGACTAGCTTTACATAGTCTGTATTGAACGGTAATACATAATCTTTGTCTAATCGGTAAAACAACTAGTTGTTTTGATGTTCCAAGAGTGCAAGCATTAGAAATATGTTTTCCATTAAGAGTCAAAGAATAAAAGTATTGTTTTGATGCATTTTAGTGCTATGACACACAATCTAATCTCTAAATGACTTTTTTAATAAAACATATACCAAATATTTAAAAGTCATCTTTAACAGCTCTACATTCCAATCATAATAGTAAAATCTCATAATTTTTTATAATTATTATCTTTTCTAATCTTATAATTTTTCAGAAACCTGTTTCCCAAAACACAACAAAATCATTTATGAACAAGGGCTGCAAACTCTGAGTAAAAGATCTCAGAGGGACCTACAGACACTGAATCTCAAGTGCTTTCAGGAGAAACAAAAGGCACTCACAGGAGCATTGGCCCACTGCTAGTCCCAGCAAACATTCTCTCATCTAGCCTTGTCAGCAGCTTATTTCTATGCAGGTACCTGGAAAGAAAAGGAGTGAAAATGTCCAGTTTGAGGATTACAATATATAATGTCATTAAATGTTACAAGTAAATATTAGATTTTTCTGTGGTGCTTGTTAAGGCACAAACAATCCCACAACCAATCCTATAAGTATTTACTAGGGTAATTGTTCCTACATTATTTGTGTAATATAAATGAATAATACCTGTGCTGCTTGTGAGAAGTGCAAAATAAGAATATCATAAAGACTCTTTGGGGCCAGGAAGAAACTACTTAGCAAAATGCCACAATATCTTAGCATCACATTTTCTTTAAAATCTCCAATAATGTTATTCTAAATAAACACACTATTAACAGCTGCTTCATTAAATGCACTACATAAACATTTTAGGATTTTTAGATTCTTTAAATAAGACAAAAATTCTGAATACAAGGCTTGCTAGAGGGGCCCACCTTTACAAGCAAATTAACAATCTAGAAATTGAGTTTTACTATTGCACTTTCATTGAGTGCCTTTGTCCTGGTTTAGCAGTCCAATGTCAACATGCAAAAGCACAAAGACATTAGCAAGAGATTACAACCTAAGGGAGATTGAGATATGAGGGGGATTGACACTAATATCCCATATTCTCAGCAGAAAGCCCTTAGGAGCAGAGGTTAATGACACACGTATCCAGATTTGTGAAACCTCAATAGTGAATAATAGTGCCCCCCAAAGTGTTCTTTACTCAAGTAGGCCTTTACACTTTTCTATGGTTCTACTTTTCTATCTTTTTCTCTCAATTACGAGTTTACATCTCGCAATTCTGACTTTGCAATTATATTTTAAATTGTTTTATTCCATGGTGGGAACAAGCTTCCATGCTTTTCCTATGGGAACTGATTGAGAAGAGAATTGCATGTTATCCAGACTACTGAATCAAGTGAATGAATAGTTCAACCAAACATGAAATTTATATCATTATTTAGGCTATTTTTTCAGGTGGGATACAAAAACAATATTCCCTCAGCTCATACAGCGACAGTTTAGTTACAGTAATTATGAAAGCTACAGTCCAAATTTTAAGTTGTTTTGGGTCTGTTTCTCAGAAAACTTGGAAGTTTTTATGGACTTATTTTAGGATATTTTATTGCTGCTTTTGGTGTTTTGGAATGATGTATGGCAAGAGCCGCTTAAGGATTCTTCAATAGTTTTCTTTCAAAAATAAAATAAAATTTTGCAATGAAATTAAGGTGAGTAAAATAATTATATAATTTATTTTTCATTTTTGGGTAAAGTTTTGGTAATTCTGTTAATGATCAATGCTTCATAAATGTGGTGCATCAAACTTGTATTTATATGGTTTTAGATAAACTTTCAGCATTTTTGTGTTATACAAGTTTTATAAAGAACTTTACACTGAGTCCAGCTTTGTGCCATTGAAAGCATGATGTTGGACCTTTGTAAAGCCATTGCTGTAGAGCCTCCTGTTGAATGAAAAGCAAGAAATAACAGTCATGACCTCATGCACAATTCTTGCTAATAACAACAGTAATAACTATAATAACAAGTAATAACAAATACTTGGCTCAGATTTTGACAATATATGTTTAAACATGTAAACATTAAAGAGCTGACATGGAGATGCTAGAGTCACTCAGTGTACAGCAAAGCATTTATAATTGTACCAGAAACTAGAACAGGATTACAAATAGCCTTCTGCTAAAAGGGTTTATTTTCGTTTAATCAACATAATCCCTCTAATATACACTATATAGTTTTTTTTTTTTAAACAATAATGGAGGAAATAGACAAATGACAGTTTAAAACATTTTTCTCTGTTAGTATGACAAAAATGTGAAAATGAGGGAATTTGACAAGACTTACACTGACAGCAGATCATTGGTAATGCCAAGAAAAGCATTAGATGGAATTTCAGCAATATAGGGATTATCGCTAATTTCTCTGCAGGAAAAGCAAAAATAAATGAAAAAGAATACCTTCAAAAACACTGTTCTGTATGAAAACTGCAGCATTAGAACACTTCTCACAGTAGGAAGTATGAGTCATGAGCCTGGATATTGGTCAGGTCAGGGAAGATGGTGAGGCCTGTGTTGAATAAGCCTCTGCAAACACAACACCTCCTGGTTATCATTCTATGGTCTTATGCACTGTCCACAAAGACATATTGCTGGAGATAACTGTACATTTAGTTTGAGTGCCCTTATGTTATTTGGTGGGGTGCATAACAATGTAACCAATGTGGTTCAAACGACGGAGGTGCAATGCAACGGTTTCAGGAAACAGCTGTCACTAGCAAGTTAAATTCTCCAGCGAGGCATTGTAGTATGCCAGTTCAGCAGCGAGTTACGTCGTTTTACAGGAAACTCACCCCAGGACAAGAAAATGTTTGTTTATAAACTATATCATAATATCATGTTGTCTATTAATTTTATTACATGCCTGCATATACAGTATGTGTGCAACATGTCAATGAAATTGAACTAGAACTTATATAGCCTCTGCAGTGACATCATTGGAATGCACACGAGTCAGAGGCTATAATTAGACGTGCCACATGTGCATCGACAAGATATTTCTCAGACATAAGCTTGCGATGTCGACTCATGGACATTAGAGCCCAGAGTGGCATGAACAACCTTATTTAAACCATTTCACATGATCCCATGGATTTTCACCCAAAATCAGCACAGAAAATTTGGAGACTGTAGATATGGGCATATTCATAACACAAATAATAATATGAAAAATAATTTTGTCCTTAAAGACAAAATAGATTTACACTATATTGCCAAAAGTTTTGGGACGCCTGCCATTATGTGCACACAAACTTTAATGACATCCCATTCTTAATCTGTAGGGTTTAATATGGAGTTGGCCCATCCTTTGCAGCTATAACAGCCTCAACTCTTCTGGGAAGGCTTTCCACAAGGTTTAGGAGTGTGTTTATGGGAATTTTTGACCATTCTTCTAGAAGCGCATTTGTGAGGTCAGGCAGTGATGTCGGCGAGAAGGCCTGGCTCACAGTCTCCACTCTAATTCATCCCAAAGGTGTTCTATCGGGTTGAGGTCAGGAGTCTGTGCAGGCCAGTCAAGTTCCTCCACACCAAACTCGCTCATCCATGTCTTTATGGACTTTGCTTTGTGCACTAGTGCACAGTCATGTTGGTACAGGAAGGGGCCATCCCCAAACTGTTCCCACAAAGTTGGGAGCATGAAATTGTCTAAAATGTCTTGGTATGCTGAAGCATTCAGAGTTCCTTTCACTGGAACTAAGGGGCCAAGCCCAACCCCACACCATAATCCCCCCTCCACCAAACTTTACACTTGGCACAATGCAGTCAAGCATATACCGTTCTCCTGGCAACCGCCAAACCCAGACTCATCCATCGGATTACCAGACAGAGAAGCGTGATTCGTCACTCCAGAGAACATGTCTCCACCGCTCTAGAGTCCAGTGGCGGCGTGCTTTACACCACTGCATCCAACACTTTGCATTGCACTTGATGATGTAATATGATGAATATTTAGTAGTGAGGAATTTCACGAATGGACTTATTGCACAGGTGGCAACCTATCACGGTACCACGATTTAATTCACTGAGCTCCTGAGAGCGACCCATTCTTTCACAAATGTTTGTAGAAGCAGTCTGAATGCCTAGGTGCTTGATTTTATACACCTGTGGCCATGGAAGTGATTGGAACATCTGAATTCAATGATTTGGAGGGGTGTCCCAATACTTTTGGCAATATAGTGTATGTGAAAAGCCAAAATGTGAATGATTAAAATACATTTCAGAGAAATAATTTTATTATTTGTATTTTTTGGGCAAATCATTTTCTTGATTTATGCATAAACCTCACTAAGATATTTAAAACAAGAAAATCAAAACATGATGTGCAGGCAAAACAAATGACAGTATGTGTACAGTCTTTTGCTCACAAGTATTGTAAATTAGGGAGATTCTTTAAAGCCTCTGGATGGATGAATGTCAGATTCCTTGTGTTCCTTATTTCTCTGAAGAGAGAGGGAGAGAGAGAGAGAGAGAGAGAGAGAGGGAGAGAGAGAGAGAGAGAGAGAGAGAGAGAGAGAGAGAGAGATTGATTGATTTCATGAATTGAAAATGTACTTCTTGAAGTGCAGTGTGTAATGTCTTCTTTCACATGACTGAATGAAAGAGATATGAGCCTGAAATATTTACAGTACCTTTTTACCTTGGTTGGACATTATGCTTAAATGTAATAGAATTAATTTCACAATATTTTTGCAGATGATGGGAATAACAGTTCTTTGACCTCATTTGCTCATGTTCAGGTTACTCAGCCACATATGGTAATTGAAAGCACATTTTCTGGTACAATAAGAGAAAACCCCAACAAAGAATGGGTACGGAGGCAAGACAAGTCACTGAAACCTTCTTTGATGGACAAGATAATACCAGATGGGTGTATTTAATCAGGCACTCAAAAACAACAACAACAACAAAAAACAAGCTTCAGTCATTCATTGAAATTAAATTAAAATGTAATTTACTGAAAACAAATGAGATGTGATATTTTTAACAAACATACATCGAACTGAATGTGTTCAGTGATAATTAAGGATTTTTAAGGAAATAATTAAGGAAATAAAATTACTTAAAGTTTAATATAATTGTTACACATTATAGTACATTATACTGTATTTATGTAACTGTGATGCCAGGTGGGTCTACTGTCAAGTCAAGTCAAATTTATTTGTATAGAGCATTTTACAATACACACTGTTTCAAAGCAGCTTTACAGAAAGTCATACTGTGTATAACGTCTCAGTGCTTTATAATATAGAACAAGTTTTAGGGCTTTTATAACTGTGATCCAATGGCAGTAGTTCACGTGTCTACAGTAGTACACGGATAATAGTTCTCTGTTGAGTCAAGAGTTGGTTAATGGTTACAACAGTCCTGGTGACTGTTGTAACCATTAACCAACTCTTGACTCAACAGAGAACTATTATCCGTGTACTACTGTAGACACGTGAACTACTGCTTACTCTGAACCGAGGAAACAGTTTGGACTCGAAGACACGATGAGCTGCTGACACAAGCATGTGTAAACCAAGCAGTTAAACCAACTTAAATGAGGGAGTGAAATGAAAGAGTTTGTCAAGGTTTTATGAAATATATTGCAGCTGCGTAGATTTATAATGTAATGAATTGTGGGTCCAATATGTGTTAATATGTCATAGATATGGCCAAGAGAAATTTACGGAGAACAATAGGTATAGGCCATAAAAACACATTAGTACTCACTGAGAATAACATACAAAATTTTGTAACATGTAGCCACCCACAGCCTAACCACAAGCTCTACTCTTGAGCAATGGTAACCTCAAAAATCAACATTACAGAAACTCTTTTAAATGTGAAACATAACTGAACATTAAACACTCACAGGTATTTCCCTAAAAAACTGATCCAGCCCATCCACTGCCCAGATTCAGTTAATGCAAAAGAAATAATTAATGTAGTCCCAACACAAATGGATTAAGTTAACACTTTACAAATTTAATTTATTTTGACATAATAAAATTATGTGCAGATGACAATTAAGTAAAAAAAAGATTTGTGTTACTTTAGCTCCTCAAAAAAAAAAAAAAAAAAGTATTATAAAATATGATTGGTTGTCACAGGTAGAAAGTCTGAAAAAGTCTGAAAAGTCGGATGCTCTGGCACACGCCTGACCTTTCACAAGTAATACAAGTTAGTAACGTCTCTGATTTCAGGTAGAATTATATTGTGATGTCGTTTCTTACCGGGTTGAAAATTACTTATATTGAGGTAAAAGATTTTGGTTACAAATTACTTATATCATGTTAAAGACTACTAAAATGGAGGTAAATTACCCCCACTTGGTAACACTTTATAATAACGTTCAGTTATAAGTCACTTATAAATTATTAGTTAATGATGAACTAATCATTTACAAAACATGACTATACATTCATAAATGAGTAATAAGTGATATACTAACATTTTATGAATGTTTTATTAAATCAGTTATAAGCCATTTATAAATGATTAGTTAATGATGAACAAATAATTTACAAAACATGACTATATGTTCATAAATGAATAATAAGTGGTATGCTATTGATTTACAAATGTGTTGTAAGTCTTAAAAAATGTGTAAATCATGAAATAAATCAAACAGATCATTAGTAGATGGTTTATAAGTTATTAGTTGATAGATTATTTATCACATATATCATTGAATTATTTATGTCAGTTGTTTTAGTTTCATTATCTCAATAAACAATTGTTAATCATGAACAAATGATGAACAAACCATTAGTAAACGATCAGTATATGATTTATTGATGAAGTTGTAAGCTGGTCTGTGTTCAAAAGCACAAACATGCAGGTATGCTAAAGCACTATTTTTAAGAAGAGTAATTTATTTGTTTGGATAAACATTTATAAACATTTGTTTGAATAAACATTTATTAAATGACTTACAGTCAGGTGATTCCAGTGGGTTATGTTAAATCCTTTCACTCATCAGCACAGACTTGTGTTCTGTGTGGAGCGTGTGGATCTAGTGATAAAGTGAACCTCTGAACCAGTTTTACCTTCCACTGAAGCTCACATCAGGTGCACAGAGTTAAAGACTGTGTCAGAGAAGACAGCTTCCTATACCCTCACCAGTCAGCACAGTCAACACTGCAGTACACACTACAAAGTCTTCAACACCTGTTATAGATGACGTGTAAACGCATGAATAAATCATTTACAAAGCTTTCTCATCCCCTAATCTAAAGTGTGAACTATTCATCACTTGTAAATGTGTTACATATCATTTGTAGACCTTTCTTACTTGTTACAAATTATTTGTATATGTAGTCATTTATAACACTCTCTGCATCCCCTAATCTAAAGTGTAAACTATTCATCACCTGTAAATGTGTTACATATCATTTGTGCTTTTGAACACAGACCAGCTTCATCAATAAATCATATAATGATCATTTACTAATGGTTTGTTCATCATTTGTTCATGCTTAACAATTATTTATTGAGAATGATACAAAACAATTTTGACATAAATACTTCAATGATTTTAACTTACAACACATTTGTAAATCGTTAGCATACCACTTATTAATCATTTATGAACATATAGTCATGTTTTGTAAATGATTCATTCATCATTAACTAATAACTAATAAGTGATTTATAACTGAATTAATAAAACATTCATAAAATGCGTAGCGAATTACAGGTATTTAATCAATTAGCTCAAATCATGGGTGAAATATATATAATAAATCATAACGCGTTATGATTAACTATAATATAGATCGACCAAAGAGGGAATTATGCACATATATAGTGAATTAATTACAACGGATTATAATTAATTACATATATGATTAGTTCTAGTTTAATAGTTGTTTAGAAAAACTATCCTAGTTTGTCCAGCAAACTATGGGTTTTCTCATAGACTATTATAAAAGAAATGTTATTCTCTGGCCACGAGAATAACTTCCTATGATAGCTTTAAAGCGTAAAGCAGTGTTGCAGAATTGAAACGTAGAAGCGACTTTTTGAATGAGCAGCAGAAACAATCGAGCATGAATATAATGTATTTAATATATGAAACTACGGATACAGAGGCTATACGGCTAAATATACACAAATAATACACATATATAGAAAATCAAATCAAAATAAATGATCAAAGAAATGGCAAATTACGAACTGTTAAAACCTTTGAGAGCCAGCAAGAAAACTCAGCTTACACATCGAGCTTAAAACGCTTCGAAAAGAATGGTTCTATACTTGCATAGGTTCAGGTGCTGTGGTTGTTTCGTGTTTCTGCAGGAGTTTCAGTTCGTGCGGATGGAGTGATTGGTCCTTTTCCGAGAAAGGGTTCTTCGGCGGGATTTTCAAACAAGGGTTTAACTTAAGAGTAAGATAACCGGAAAATAAAGAAGAAAGAGTCCGTCTCCTAGGCGATGAAGAGTGAAGACTTCGGGCGACGGATGAAGAAGGCTTGACAAAAGAAAACTTGTGCCAAAAAGATGGCTCTTCTTGGCACAAATGGACTTGTGCCAAGAAGAGGAGCGCGTGATGGAAGCGCGGTCGCCGAGACGTCCGGGAGAGACGTGCGTGAAATGGCGAGGGACAATCGAGAGACAATCGAGAGACAAAGGGAACGTGCTTGTGGTTGTCTTTTTAAAGACAAACAAGCCCAAAACGCCTCCTTGGGTGAACAGCCAATGTCCAGCGTGGATTTTTAGGAGGGAAAAGTTCTCTTTGTCTTGTCTTGCGGCTCACTTTGCATAATTTATGATGGTTTCAGAATTGGTAACTTTTACTCCAAAAGACTTTAGAAATTGACTAATGCATGGTATCGTAACAGAACATGCATAGTTAATTAAAGCATCCTGACAGAATTCGTTTAAGACCAAACATGCCAGGGTGCAAAAGACATAAAGACAGATACAATCTTACACTCGCATATAAAGGTTTGGGGTATAATTCACACAACTATAGTCGTAACTTAATATTAAACACATGATTAAAACTGGAATACAGGCTTACAGGATTACATTTTAATCCTATTTTAATGAATGTGACTTAAAGAGAGTCCTGGTATGTTACTCTGTGTGTGCGCGTACGTATATTGGAGTTTGACGATGTCTGGAATGCGGCCGCATGGCTCGCAGTAATTCGATTTGAGTTGAACATGATCGTTTGAAGTCACAAGGGAGAGAATCGGGGATCCATCGATGTGGCCATAAAATGTGTCAAGTGAGCTGTTAATGTCAGCCAGGCCGGAGCCAATGTGAGATTTAAAAACAAAAGATCAAGAAGGTAACACTTGAACGAAGTTTAGTTGACTTGCTCATCTGATCCTACACAGACGCTACAAATGTTAACATCACTTAATAATCTATGAACGTATAGTCATGTTTTGTAAATGATTAGTTCATCATTAACTAATAATTTATGTGACTTATAACTGAATTAATAAAACATTAATAAAATGTTAACATATCACATATTAATCATTTATGAATGTATAGTCGTGTTTTGTAAATGATTAGTTCATCATTAACTAATAATTTATAAATGACTTATAACTGAGCGTTATTATAGTGTTACCGCCCACTTTTAAATAGTTTAAAAAGGCAGCTGCTATAGAAAGTCAACACATAATGCATGCCAGAGTCGACAGTGGCAAGGCATGAAAAATTTTATTTTGGTGGTAGCAGGAGGAAAAAAGAGAACCCAGGCTACACCGGGGAGTGTCCCATCATGCATCTGGAAACCAAAACCTTTAATGTAAATAATTCTCAGTTTGTTCTGTAAGTGAATAAATCTCTTTTGTGTTACATTTGTGCATTATTGCAGTTCCTGTGTGTATTTGTTTCATTTTACCCTGTGTGTTAAAGTGAAGTATGTAATTTATAAACCTATAAATGGCTTAATTTTAAGTTTCTGCATGATATGCTGGGATAGGATAAGGATGTTACAGTTTTTTCAAATTGCTTAGACACTAAAAATGGTACATGAGGCCCATGCAGTGAAACCATTCATTCATGTATTCAATCTTCAGTCTAAGTCTGCAAAACTACAAGCACATTATGTGTTTGCAATTGTAAAACAAACTTTTTGCAAAACCGTAAACACAGTTCAGTGTTTTGAGAAAGAAAGAATTTTTTTACCCCCCTGCATTTGTTTATAGTGTAAATATATGTGTATATACAGTATATATATATATATATATATATATACACACACACACATACACTGAATGTGCATATACAGGTCAGAAAGTCAACTTTATTTCTAAAGCACTTCATACATTTTAGATTGTTTCACAGCATCTTCACAATAGGGTCATTCCGTGTCAAATCAACCAAATTTCAGAAACTCCCCCCAGCTCAAATTTTTGATTTTGTTAATATGTAGTTTTCTGTAGAAAGACAAACATAAATGTGATGAAAGCCAAAATATTAAATGTATATTTACCGAGTAATCCACTATTTTGTAGAGGGGGGTCAAAATTACCATTTTCACTTAAGATTTGTAGCCAATGTACAGGGGTGTAAAAATTACTTTAGAAAGATGGCATCAGAGATTGGTAGATCTATTAGTAAAATCTATTGACTTTAGCAATCTTTGTTTAATTATATGCCAACAGTGACAGTTCAAAAATGGCAAAAAGCACTTCTTGTATTTTTGCCTCATGTTTGCATGCCTGTAATTCAAGAAGTATTAAAGATACACGGTAACACTTTATTTTAAGGTCTTTTAACTAGTTGCTTATTGGCATGCATATTACTGGAATATTGGCTATTTATTAGTACTTATTAAGCAGATATTAATGCCTTATTCTGCAAGACCTTATTCTACATTCCTAATCCTACCCAATACCTAAACTTAACAAGTACTTTACTAACTATTAATAAGCAGTAAATTACGAGTTTATTGAGAGAAAAGTGACAACCGCGTTTACAGAAATTCTATGCAGTGTGTACGGAACCAAACTGAACAACTAGTTGTTAATGACGTTTTTTAACGCACAAAACGATGTGTCTCTCTTCTGTATGCGCGGTGAATCACATGGAAAGCACAAGCCTTGACTCATCGAGTTGCCAGATCTTGCTAGTAAAATCAGCGAACAAGAATAAGCCCATAATAAACCGAAATAAATCCAAATTTATGTTGAAAATAAGACCAAAATATCACGATTCATGTCTGCTCACTTTAATAACTCCATAAACCTGTTTGCTTTATGAGATGAGCTTAAACAACAAGCCCAATGAGTGACCATGGCAACAGAGAAAGAGCACGCTCTGTGTGAAACAGGCTGTACAAGCATAAAAAAAACACGACGCCTCCATCGACTAGTTAAATTGCTGAAAATAAGTGTTTTGTCACTGTATTACTAAAAAAAAAAAAAAAATAGTGTTTTATCACTGTAATATTACTTTGTAATTTTACTCACAATAACGGATACCAAACACAAGAGATGCCAGAACGTCACTATGGTTTCCAAGCTGTCAATCATTGCATTTTCAAGAGTGAGTCGTGTTCCGTACACACATGTAATGATAATTTAGGGGATTCACTCCTGCATTTAAATGCAGTTGTCACTCCTGAAACTTACAGTGTGTACGTAGCCTATATTGCCAAAAGTTTTGGGACGCCTGCCTTTACGTGCACATGAACTTTAATGACATCCCATTCTTAATCTGTAGGGTTTAATATGGAGTTGGCCCACCCTTTGCAGCTATAACAGCTTCAGCTCTTCTGGGAAGGCTTTCCACAAGGTTTAGGAGTGTGTTTATGGGAATTTTTGACCATTCTTCTAGAAGCGCATTTGTGAGGCAGGCAGTGATGTTGGCGAGAAGGCCTGGCTCACAGTCTCCACTCTAATTCATCCCAAAGGTGTTCTATCAGGTTGAGGTCAGGACTCTGTGCAGGCCAGTCAAGTTCCTCCACACCAAACTCGCTCATCCATGTCTTTATGGACCTTGCTTTGTGCACTGGTGTGCAGTCATGTTGGTACAGGAAGGGTCCATCCCCAAACTGTTCCACAAAGTTGGGAGCATGAAATTGTCCAAAATGTCTTGGTATGCATTAAGAGTTCCTTTCACTGGAACTAAGAGGCCAAGCCCAACCCTTGAAAAACAACCCCACACCATAATTCCCCCTCCACCAAACTTTACACTTGGCAAAATGCAGTCACTTGGCAACTTGGCACAAACCCAGACTCGTCCATCAGATTGCCAGACAGAGAAGCATGATTCGTCACTCCAGAGAGCATGTCTCCACTGCTCTAGAGACCAGTGGCGGTGTGCTTTACACCACTGCATCTGACGCTTTGCATTGCACTTGGTGATGTAAGGCTTGGATGCAGCTGCTCGGCCATGGAAACCCATTCCATGAAGCTCTCTACGCACTGTTCTTGAGCTAATCTGAAGGCCACACGATGTTTGGAGGTCTGTAGCTATTGACTCTGCAGAAAGTTGGTGACTTCTGCGCACTGTGTGCCCCAGCATGCGCTGACCCCGCTCTGTGATTTTACGTGGTTTATCACTTTGTGGCTGAGTTGCTGTTGTTCCCAATTGCTTCCACTTTGTTATGATACCACTAACAGTTGACCGTGGAATATTTAGTAGTGAGGAAATTTCATGAATGGACTTATTGCACAGGTGGCAACCTATCACAGTACCATGCTTGAATTCACTGAGCACCTGAGAGTGACCCATTTTTTCACAAATGTTTGCAGAAGCAGTCTGCATGCCTAGGTGCTTGATTTTATACACTTGTGGCCATGGAAGTGACTGGAACACCTGAATTCAATGATTTGGAGGGGTGTCCCAGTACTTTTGGCAATATCTTAATATCCTTTTTAGATTCTGGTTCTTAAAGGGGGACTCAGTGATATTTCAAATCCACTGTTTGGAAGTTAGTCGGGCCAGGTCCAATAACAAACGTCTAATCAATCAGTATCAGGGGGCGTATAACGAATATCACTGGAATATCATTGGAATGAAGTTTTATGCCTGGGCAAGTGCTTTAGGACCCGGTTATATTAGAAAAGCTTTCCAGTGCTGGAGAGCTAAGAGGGAAGGCCTGAAAACTGCTTTGATCCTGCTTCTCATGTAAGTACACTGGGTTTTGCTTGTCGGGAGTTGCTGTGCTGTTTGTGACTAACAACGAACACTTTGTATTTACTTGTGTGTACTGTATGTTAATTTTTTGAGCTTTCTTGTCGTTTGTTCATCAACTGCGCTTTATTTTCGTGAAGCATTTTGTTGTGCGCCAGCTGTGATAAACAGACATCCACTCGCATTGCGTGTGTAACAGCAGCCAGACTGTGAGAGTTTTGTAGTTAAACGACTGCGCGCTGACGGCCGTTAGAGAATGAAGTGTTTAGCGTTATTGGTAGTGCATTCGCCTCACATGCCAGCAACGATCGCGCAGCGGTTTGAGACTGACTCAGAGCAGGGTGGTTAGAATTGGAGTGTGAGTTTTGGAGGCAGAGCAAAGAAGAGAGGGGTGTGTTTTTTTGTATACTGTATGCAGTGCAAGTATAGTATTGTACTGAATATTGTATAGTAGGCCTACTGAATGTCTGTATATTCAGCACTTGCATACTGTGAAAATACAGTAACCCATCTGCAAAAGCCAAAAAGGTTAAAAAACTCTAAATGAAAAGCATGTTACTGTACGCTCAAAAGAGTTGTGCAACTGCAAAATCAAGGTCAATGAGAGATTCATTCTTCCTCAGCATCATGATACTGAGGCAGAATGACCGGCCTGAGGACTTTGTCAACATCACACCTCTTACCAGGCAAAGGGAAAAACCCTCTAGTCTGCCAGATCCAACACTGTCCACACCTAGCTCTTTCTTGTTCTCAACCTCTTCGTTCACCATCTCTTACATACACTCTTCCTCCTCTCCCTCATATATTGTCACCTGAACTTGTTTAATGTTTTACAGAAAGAGTGATTTATTTGACAAACTGGTTTAGGCTATTGAGAATTTGGTTCAGAGAATGGGATGTAGTGTTTTGGCAATTCAGAAAAACTGTAAATTACGGTGGCCAAGAGAGCTCAATGCGCTGCAACTGAAGAAAACACATGCAAATAGAAAAAACACCAGCAAATAAAGAAAACATCTTCATCAGTTTGACAACACATGTGCTGCAAAAGTTCACAACACATGCAAATACAGAAATGCGCTGCAAAAGTTCACAACACAACCAAATACAGAAACGTGCTGCAAAAGTTCACAACACATGCAAATACAGAAACGCACTGCAAAAGTTCACAACACATCCAAATACAAAAACGCGCTGCAAAAGTTCACAACACAACCAAATACAAAAACGTGCTGCAAAAGTTCACAACACATCCAAATACAGAAACACGCTGCAAAAGTTCACAACACATCCAAATACAAAAACGCGCTGCAAAAGTTCACAACACATCCAAATACAAAAACGCGCTGCAAAAGTTCACAACACAAGCAAATACAGAAACACGCTGCAAAAGTTCACAACACATCCAAATACAAAAATGCGCTGCAAAAGTTCACAACACAAGCAAATACAGAAACGCGCTGCAAAAGTTCACAACACAACCAAATACAGAAACGCGCTGCAAATACTCACAACACATGCAAATACAGAAACGCGCTGCAAAAGTTCACAACACATGCAAATACAAGCGCTGCAAAAGTTCACAACACAACCAAATACAGAAACGCGCTGCAAAAGTTCACAACACATGCAAATACACGCGCTGCAAAAGTTCACAACACAAGCAAATACAGAAATGCGCTGCAAATAGCACATACCAGATACAGTGGTTCAATATTAATATTATAAAGTGACAAGAATATTTTTGGTGCGCCAAAAAAACAAAATAACAACTTATATAGTGATAGCCAATTTCAAAACACTGCTTCATGAAGCTTCGGAGCGTCATGAATCTTTTGTGTCGAATGAGTGGTTTGGAGCACCAAAGTCACGTGATTTCAGCAGTTTGGCGGTTTGACACGCGATCCGAATCATGATTTGACACAAAAGATTAATAACGCTCCGAAGTTTCATGAAGCAGTGTTTTGAAATTGGCTATCACTATGTAAGTCATTATTTTGTTTTTTTGGTGCACCAGAAATATTCTTGTTGCTTTAAAATATTAATATTGAACCACTGTACTCACATGGACTGATTTAAATATGTTTTTAGTACATTAATGGATCTTGAGAGAGGAAATGTCATTGCTGGCTATGCAGGCCTCACTGAGCCATCGGATTTCAACAAAAATATCTTCATTTGTGTTCCGAAGATGAACAAAGGTCTTACGGGTGTGGAACAGCATTTTTGGGTGAACTATCCCTTTAACATCCTGATCGTATGTGCATTGTGAGCAGGCCTATTTGCAGCACGTTTCTGTGTTTGCTTGTGTTGAGAACTTTAGCAGCGCGTTTCTATTTTTGGATGTGTTGTGAACTTTTGCAGAGCGTTTCTGTATTTGGATGTGTTGTGAACTTTTGCAGCGCGTTTCGGTATTTGCATGTGTTGTGAACTTTTGCAGCGTGTTTTTGTATTTGAATGCGTTGTGAACTTTTGCTGCGCATTTCTGTATTTGCTTGTGTTGTGAACTTTTGCAGCGCGTTTCTGTATTTGCATGTGTTGTGAACTTTTGCAGCGCATGTGTTGTCAAACTGATGAAGATGTTTTCTTTATTTGCTGGTGTTTTTTCTATTTGCATGTGTTTTCTTAATTTGCAGCGCGTTGAGCATCGGTCAATACTTAAGCAACATTTTCAAAACTCAGCAAACTTCAGCAAAGCAGAAGTCTATGCGGACCAAACTGTGAATAATTTTTCATTGCTTTCACACAAAATGCATTCAATGAGCACATTTTCCAAAATCCATGAACACTTATGTATTTCATACTTCACCATCTGCAAAACACAATATACTATATTTGCAGCACATTTTTCGATTGCTAACACACTGCTTTCAAAACTGATAAAAGCACGATCAAATCAGAATGTTTGCAAACTTTGTGCATTTTGGCAGGAATTATACTGAAATATAAAATCACTGGTGCAAGAGTGGTTTGAGCATCACCAGCATTTCAGGATGGTGTTCCTTCCAGCATATTCTCCTCTTGGAGATAGAAAGTATATGGTTGCAACCCATATGAATTCTTCAAGAAGTTGTGAAGAAGTTGAGGCACAAGGATGGATCCAGCATTCACAGCTTTTTTTTTTTTTTTTTTACCTATTCTCGGCCTTCGAATTAGTTTTCAATTTCATAAAACATTTTTTGCAAAACACAACACACAATTCTCTATGATACACACAAAAATCTAACAGGAAGTATCTTGATTTCCTTTTTCAAACAACCATTGTTTCTGTCCAACTACACATGGTTGATGTATTTCTTTTCTTTCATACTGTGTAATACTGTATTCACAACCACAAATGCTTACAGTAAAAAAAAAAAGAAAAAAAAAAAGTTTGGTTTTAATCTTGCTTTCATGTTTACTGTGAATTTTTCAACATCTCTCTGCCAATTACTTTTAATCTTGTACAGAAATGTACATAGGAGCTCATGAAAGAAGAGCTTTAGGCTTTGAATAACTGTGTGTATATGATATATCCAAAATTAGGATATTATGGCAAAGGTGTTTGCAATGTAAGACATGTTTGCTTTTGAGATGTGTTTGTGATATTTTGAATGCAGTGCTTCATTTTGCAAGAGACGTAAGGCGTTTTGCATTTTGTGTGTGCAATTCTTGGATTTGTGTGTAAAGTTTCAAAAAAAAAAGGCAAAGTTTTGAAAATGTGTGTAAGCAGTTGAAAAAAAACTGTAAGTGAAACAACTGAATATAAGCTAGCAAATCCATCCACTAGAGGGGGCAATCTGATTAGTCCCTGTAACGATTAGTCCATACTGAAGGCGAGCTTGATGAACCCAAGTGCAGTTTATTGAAGTAAAGTGAGCAAACAAACAAAGCAACCATTAGACTTGAACTTGAACAGACTTGAACTTGAACAGACTTGAACTTGAACAGACTTGACTTGAACACTCACCGACAGCAGGGTTACATTAACAATGCACGACAAAGTAACATGGGGAAGACAATGGCTTTAAATACAAGAACTAAGAGAACATGACTAAGACAACCAATGGGGAAGTGACACAAGGAACAAGAGAACCAATGACAGAACAGAACTCAGAAACACATGACCATAACCAACCAATGAGAACATGACACATAGACTAAGGGAGAACATGAGGAGCAAGGGAAGCATGACACAAACAAGTAACATGAATCAAACTACAAAATAAAAGACATGAAAACTTGAACATGAAAACAAGAACATGAACAAAACTCAAAACTAGACATTACAGAACCGCAGCTAATCAGGTGACCTTTACATATTATTGTTGGCTACGGTTAGAGCAGATGCGATTGAGTTCGAGCAAAATAACTAAAAATAAAATGGGCCGGTGAAAAAAACCTCATACAATTACAGAGAGCCTCATTTGTCCAGCAGCAATGGTCATCTGTAGAACTGTGTTTGGAGATAAGTGTACCAGTGATTCCACACTGGTTCCACTATCAGACAAACACTGAGATCACTGAGATGGCAACTTACATAAAATGTCAACTAAATGAGAGAATAAGAGATGGAAAAATTGTTTCATTGCAATTAGACAGACATCTAGACAGACATCTTTCATTGCATTTAGATGGACATGCAATTAGTCGACAGACATCAGACATCTCAAACCCCTCCCAACTTCTTGTATTTGTCAGCTACCGTCATGATGCCATATTTTGCTCAGCACTGTTAAAACACATGCACTGGAAGAGATGTTTTTGAAAAAAACTCAATGGTAAACTGGATGAACTTGGTCTTTGTTGGGACAACTGTGTCGGTGTGAAGCGGGAGGCATGTTAGGGAAAAATAAAGGTCTCACTGCTTTGGTTCATTAAATAGCCCCGCATGTTTGTTTCACCCACTGTATGATTCCCAGGGAGGCCCTTGCAGCAAACACTCTCACAAACATTTAATCAAGACGCGTCCAATAAAATCAAGACTGTTTGGCCTGTTGTGCAAAGAAATGGGTTCAGAATATGAATTGTTACTTTTGCACATAAAGGTAAGGTGGCTCTCAAGTACTGCAGCGGATATTTTCATTTCATTGTCACTGCGTGACGAACTAAGATTTTTTTCTGCTTGATTGCGCATCTTACTTTGCAAATTATTTTACTGACTCAAAGTGGCTCACAGATCTTCCATACCTGCCTGGCATTTTTGATAGACTTACCCTTAATTTGTCTCTTCAGGGCCCGAATTCAAACCTACTAACAATGTCCGATAAAATTATGGGGTTTGTGAGGAAACTGGAGCGATGGAGAGGGCAGGTTGATGGGGGTAATATAGACATGTTCCAACCTTGGATGAATTTCTCACGTAAAAAGAGCTTAACTGGGATGCTACAAAAAATAAAATAAAAAAAAATAAAAAATCACTCTCCATCTGTAAGCCCTGTTTGCACATTTCAATAAGTATTTTCCTGAGCAACATAGTTGGAACCAGTATGACAGTGAGTCTGTCATCAAATCTGCAGTTAGTGAAGACGGCATACAAGTTGGACGTGAAGATGTCAAAGAAGCGTGTCTGCTGTACTTTTAACAAGGATCTTTTTAACAAGGAAAATTTTATCAAGATATTATGTGCAGTAAGTTGTGAAAAAAGAACTCAATGTGGTATCACGCTGAATAACATGCACCAGAAGTGCTCTCTCAGCGCACAATCCCGAATTTAGTTCTCTTTGCGCCTGAATGATCAGATACAGACACAGTTGTCAAAATGCCCGTCATGTGGAGTATCTCACGAAAATACCCTCTGGGGTCTGAGGTGGTTTTGGGGCACTGGAGATGTTTTGACATGCCCTGACATTTGTGTTTTTTACTTAACTTAAAATATTTTAATGGCTTTATATATGACTACATTATGTCCAGCACAAACTCTGCTATGGTAATATCTAAGTATCATGTCATGATAGCTTGTATTTTTGAGAAGTTATTTTTTTAGTCACTGAAATAAGGCCATAAAACGCAAACTGAACCTATTTTTACAAGACTTTTGAGAACTGGCTCTTGTAGACTAGAATTTTTACTCTAAAATGATGTGAAAATCCTCCTGAGCACTCATTCACATAAAATAATAAGACACATTTTGTGTCAGAAAGACTGTATGTGAATCATGAATCATCATGAATATTGAGTGTTTCACACCTGGGAAAACAAAGACACTCCCCTAATGGCTGGACTGTAACAAAAAAAAGAATGTGAGGAGATATTTTATTAACAACACTATATATATATATATATATATATTGGTATATTAGGTCAGAGTCATATTATTGAGCACAGAGTCACACAACTTTGTGTCATTCCTGAAACAGTTCCTGTTCAACTGGAGAAATAAGCAAACATATCTGGCATTTCCAATGTGTTTTTTAGGCTTTTTGCTATACACTGAAAGAAAAAACAGCCCCACCATGAGTAGTAAGCTTGTTTTACCATGTTTATCTCAGTCCAGTATAGTTAAACTTGTTGATGTAGGTACAGTGCTCTCAAAGAAAAATAGTTTGAAGAGACTTATATGAAAGTTTGTGTCAGCAGGACTCATCTGTGGTGCAGGCATCTGGTCACTGTAAAAAACAAAAACAAATTATATATATATATACAGTATCTCGCAGAAGTGAGTACACCTCTCACATTTTTGTAAATATTTTATTATATCTTTTCATGTGACAACACTGAAGAAATGACACTTTGCTACAATGTAAAGTAGTGAGTGTACAGCTTGTATAACAGTGTAAATTTGCTGTCCCCTCAAAATAACCCAACACACAGCCATTAATGTCTAAACCGCTGGCCACAAAAGTGAGTACACCCCTAAGTAAAAATTTCCAAATTGGGCCCAAAGTGTCAATATTTTGTGTGGCCACCATTATTTTCCAGCACTGCCTTAACCCTCTTGGGCATGGAGTTCACCAGAGCTTCACAGTTTGCCACTTGATCCTCTTCCACTCCTCCATGACGACATCACGGAGACATTACAAAAATGTGAGGGGTGTACTCACTTTTGTGAGAAACTGTATATATATACTGTAACTGTGAGCATGCTGATCGCAGAAGCAACTATATTATTAGCAATCACCAATATTACTCACTCATAACAAAACATGATTTTGTTATAGACACATGCTTTATGTATTATCATACTGTATAAAAACATTTTATAAACTAAATTACTTTATATAAATTACTATATACATTATAAACATCTGCATTTGAGCAGATATTCCTGAACACAGTACTCTGTTGCACAGCAAACATTTTTTCTTTTTAACATTCATCATGTTACAGTATAAACACTCATATTTTATATCATATGATTATATTATATTAATTATATTATATTATATTATATTATATTATATTATATTATATTATATTATATTATAGAGCATGAAAACATCCCTGTGTCAATGCACATTTACATGCATTGAAATTATGTACAGTAAGTTGCATATCTCTATATTTCATATTTCAACGTTTCACTTGTTATCACACATTTCACTCTGGGAAAAGCCAAACTAGTAAAATCTGTACATATTAATATTTTTTTAAAAAACCAAACAAACAAAAAAAAAACCAAGGGCAACAATAGATCAACTTACTTGCTAAACGATGCCCTCTGCTGAATCAAGCCTTGCATTGTGTTCTTCTGAGGGAAATTCGAGGCTTATTCCACATTGTGTGTTTGTCTTCCAAACTCTATGAAAACTTGAAGAGACTGATGAAGTTGCGTTGTTTACATTGAGAATAGGGGCGTTTACAGGATCACATGGATGATTAAGGTATGAATAGCGGTGGGAGTGGGACATTAAAAATAATTAGTTCAGACAGAGAAGAATGAACCTACATAACGAGAGAACATTTGTTTTGACTTGACTTATATAATTTAAAATAAGACATTCTAAGCTTTCTAGAGACGTGTTTCTCATGTATATGTGACAAATATTCGCTGAGTTTTGGATCGTTTTTGAAACACATTTTTATCCACAGAGAAATCCACAGAGATTTAGACAGCAGACAGCACACCTTGTTTATTTCCTTTATTTTATAAAAGCACATCATTTTGCTGTTATTATGAGTGCACACAAATAAAAGTAGACATTCTGTAGTTTCAATTGATGTATTACTTTTATCTGTATGACAAAAAATGACTTTTTTAAGTCGATTTTGCTGCTATGTGAAGAAAATCAGCGCGTTTGCCAACCCCAGAGTTTTAAGTGAACGTTATAAACAGCTTGGTGAAAAAAATGGTTGTGGCTAGAAGGGATACAGCTATGGCAGGAAGTGACGCAAAATCCCGCCATAAAATAACAATAAATTTAATTTGCTACTTATCAAATTGTGTTTTATTAACATCTACACCTACCCCAACCCTAAACCTACCCTTACAATAATGCAATTACAGTCATTCATTTTTGTTCAGAGTGACAAAAGTGATGCAATATTGATGTGCACATGCCCAGTAGGACAATCTGGCCATAGATGTATCCCTTCTAGCCCCAACCGTGAAAATGAATATGTGTCAGTATATTAGATCTAAGTTCGGTTTTAAAGTGACAGCAGCCTAAAATACCTGTCTGTGTCATTAATGTTAATCAAATAACAAAAGATGTTAAATAAATGTATACATGTTAAATAAACCTACTGTACTTGAAATACATAGTTTATGTAATTTGTATCTTTATTGTATTTGTCCTATTGTTTGTAATTTGCTTCTTTGTTCTTTTTTATATAATAAAATTAAAATAACTGTCTAATATATATTGTTATCATGAAATAAAAATTCTCATATCATGAAATAATCCATCCTGTATTCCACAATGACAAATCTGGTCACCCTATCCATATTGTATGTCTCAGCATCTACCCAAAAACACGCAAAAAAGTATGTTTTTGTACCTTAAATGTTACGTACAAATACCTATGTATAAACAATGAAACCAAGCTGTAAAAAACAAATGTTTTCAAAATTTTCCATAATTTTATGGAAATACTTTTGTACACGGTAAATCTGATAAGACATCAGATTCTACTGCAAAAAGGCGACCACTGTAGCTCAGCCTCACAATGAAACATGTACCTATTTCAAAAGTAATTTCAGTGAAAGAGGATTTATTAACCAGTGACACTGATATATGATTTATTTGAGTGTGGTTAACTGGAATTTATATATGGACTTTATATAATTGACTTACATATGAGTAAGCATTCTCAGGTTGTAGAAGGAATGCCTTTCTAACCTGCTCAGAGAGACATCCACGGACAGATATCTGAAGAAAGAAGGGAGAAAATGCTGGTAAAATCCAGAGTTTTATAATCATACTAGGTTTTTTCAAGCTAAAATCCCTCAGCAGAGAGAGAGAGAGAGAGAGAGAGAGAGAGAGAGAGAGAGAGAGAACTCCTTTGAATCTTAATAATGAAATCAACCCATGTTTTTAGTCTTGGCTAGTGCACTCTCCATCATGTATTCATGTAGGGAAGAACAAGAGTAAATGTAGCACATTAAATTTCTTCAAACACAAACATTCTAGGGCAGTGGATCGCGATCGACTGGTAGATCTTTATCACTGTTCCAGTAGCTCCCAAAAATAACAGAAATATGAGTACAAAAATACATTACATTTCTCCAGTCTTTGTACTGTATTCTTGTATTTATTTTTCTGTTATTTTCAGGAGCTACTGGGACAGTGATAAAGGTAAATAGCCCACATCATGCCTGAGTCTGTAAACGGCCATTAACAGAGGCCAGAGATGCTGAAGACGGACGCAAAGAGGAGAAAATTCTGTAGCAGGCAGAGCAGCTCACTGTTCACAATGCTCGAAATATAGGAAGAAAATATAAATATTGAATTGGGGGTGAGGGGTTATATGAATGTATCTCTGAAGGGAATTTACTGTCTTCAGAAAAGTTTTTATGGCAACGGCATTTCATTTTCCTCTTACCTCTGAATAAAGTAGCTATTTATAAGCGCAGTGCTGCTTTGTTTAAAGCGGTAACAAAGGAAACGCTGTATTACTGCTCTTCCATAAGCGCCACCTGCTGTCAGAGTGTCAGAGAGTGAATTTGTGTAATGTCTAGTTTTGGGTTTTGTTCATGTTCTTGTTTTCATGTTCATGTTTTCATGTCTTTTATTTTGTAGTTTGTTTCATGTTGCTTGCTTGTGTCATGCTTCCCTTGCTCCTCATGTTCTCCCTTAGTCTATGTGTCATGTTCTCATTGGTTGTTTATGGTCATGTGTTTCTGAGTTCTGTTCTGTCATTGGTTCCCTTGTTCCTGTGTCACTTCCCCATTGGTTGTCTTAGTCATGTGTTCTCTAAGTTCTTGTATTTAAAGCCATTGTCTTCACCATGTTGTTTTGTTGTGTATTGTTATTGTTAATGTAACCCTGCTGTCGGTGAGTATTCAAGTCAAGTCTGTTCATAGTCAAGTCTGTTCATAGTCAAGTCTGTTCATAGTCAAGTCTGTTCATAGTCAAGTCTGCTTATGTTCAGTTCAAGTTGGTTGCTTTCTTTGGTTTGTTCACTTTGGATAATTCAATAAACTGCACTTGGGTTCATCAAGCTCACCTTCAGTTTGGACTGGATCGTTACAATTTGCGTCACATTCCGCCTGTCTACTGTTTTTGTTTCATGATTTTTTTTTTTGTGTGTAGCATATAATTTCACAAAGATAAAGTCAGACCATTCTGTTTTTTCTTTAAATCTTGAAATTAAATCTAATTCAAATAAAAAAAAACAACTGCTTATGCAATGTGTGTAGCATCTTTGTTTGGATCAGGATTAAAATGCAGTGGTTACCTCTAATTTGAAATTGCTAGATATTTTTGTTTAAGGCCAATTTGCTTGTTATAGAACAAATAAACTAATATATATATATATATATATATATATAATAATCTGCAACCAGTATCGGAATCTGCCCATTTGCTTGTAAAAAATAAATATATCAGAATCTGAATTGCCCATGAAAAAATACTGAATACAATCTGGGCTGTTTTTTTCTATCAATTCTTCAAGGTAGATCTTGTCTTTCATAAAGGTCGAGGTCAGGGATCAAAAGGTCGAGGTTTGGGCTTAAAAAGGTTGGTGACCACTGTTCTAGGGTGTCAAGACACTTAGCATATGCACAGTAGAGAAGAGAAGTAAAAGAATTGTAATCAAATAACTTTCTGAGAATTTTTTACAAATGGGGGCAATTATAACTTCTGTATGACTTCCTCAATTAAGTTAAATATTAGGATCAAGTGTTTCTCAATGTAAAAAATTAAAAAAGTTATTTATGTTGCCACATATGTTTCTTCAATTGAAGTATGGCAGCTAAAAGTTGTTTGAATTATGAAGGAATATTTAAAAAGAAAAAGAAAAAAGAAAAGAAAATACAATTAATGCAGAATTCTCCTTTACTTTCCTTAGTTTGAGTATTATTTTAATCCAGCTCTTTACCAAAAAAAACTTTAGTTGAATGTTGAGGAATAAGTAATCACAACCCTAATATAGGAGTAGTTGCTAATGCCTGTTTAGACAATAAAGGTAAAAGCAATGAGCAAAAATCAAGTGCTGATGAATGGCATTTCAGTCTACACTACCACCAAACACCCATTATTTTTTGTAGCATCGCATCCTGATGCTCGCTCTCAGTGGCCACTTACACACTGCAGTGTTTTCGGAATGACAATCCTTTAAATTATTATTCTGTGTATGTACGGGATATAGGAGTCACTCTTGAAATTGCATTTATGCCATGTAGTATTCATATATAACATTTAATTTTGCAGATAATGGAAATGTTTAGGTACCATCAGGTTTATTAATTCTGCAAACACTAAAATCTATTCACTTACAAACAGCAAGATTTTAGTGTAGTATTTTTTTTAAATAAATACTCTAATGTCAAATGGCTTTGTCTCTAAAAAAAAAAAAAGTACTTACATTCTTGAGATATTGACCATATTTGCAAAGGCATCTTGGGGAACTGTCGTCAAGCTTGTCTCGTAGAGACTTCTAGAAATGAAAAGATAATTACAAATACATATAGATTTGTCTGATAATTACAACTTATATTTACATTTACATACAATTATATAACAATCATACATACATTTTATAATAATCCACTTGTTAAGATGTAACGAATATTGTTTTTTTTTGTCACCACTCTGTTTCAAATGAGAATAAAGCTGTTATGAGCACTATTTATTTTTTAGCACACATTCAAGTTATAGCTCTTAAAAACACGGTGCACACTAGTCTCTGGGTTCACGGCATCCCAGACACCAATATTTTTTGTCCAATCTGTAGTCACATTTTCAAAACTCTAAAGCACAACATTCGTCTTTTGTGGCCATACCATTAACACAATTCATGTCGTTTACACACAAAATGCAGTCATTTAACACGTTTCTAAAATGCTTAAATTTTCTTTTCATATAAGCTTACCCCATACCAAAATCATGGATCTTTCTGATCTTATTTACAAATGCTTAAACACAGCAAGTCAGAAATGAAGACAGAATGTTCCAATCATTAAATATAGTATAAAACCTATACTTCTGCAACAACAGCAGCTCAGAGTATTGAAAAAAATAAATAAAACAAATACTGAAACAATTGATAAGAATTTTTAATTAGCAGATCACTGAAATATTGAGAAATAGCAGATTCCAATCTTAGTTGGAGGCATAGTCAAGTGTTGAAGTTCTTTTCATTACATGGACATAGAGTAAAATAGGACAGTTTGAATTGGATTTGTTCAGTGTGCATGCAGAACAACACAGAGAAGCAGAGAGAAAAAAAAAAGTCTGGGTGAGGGAGAGGAATAGATGAAGGAGCAGAGGAGTAGTTGGATCAGGACAAGGGAGAATAAGAGGTATATGGGAGAGAAGAATATGTGTTGGATTGTACATCTTTATGGTTTCCCCCTTACACATGTGGAACCTATGAAAGCTTATTTCTGCCATGCATAGAATATAAAAAAGGTAGTTGTGTCACAATTGCAAGAAAAAAAAGAAAGAATTGTGAGATAAAAAGTCACAATTACCTTTTATGCCTTTTTATTCTGTGATGGAAAAAAAGCTTCCATAATAACCAAAGGCCATGTATGTTGGATTTGTTGTTGATCAATGGCAGCAATTTCATGTTTTCATTTCAGTAAAAGCTTCATACTACAACAATTCCACTACCACTGTTCCATATTTGCAAAATATGTGGTCTGCACAGGGTACTGACTACCAAGGGGACACCATCCCATCTTCTATGGGGGCACCATCAACACCACACATCCACCCCCAGAAAGACATTTCAACCAAGGGGGCAACTGAAGTTCTGCATAGGGGACTCATTTGAACAGTGGCTGCCCTGAGCAATTCTGTTACTTTCTTCTTCTTCCTTTTTTTTTTTTTTTTTTTTCTACTGCACATTCTATAAAGTAATGACTCATTCACTTTTAGATAATATGTTGCCAAGAATGCACACATTCAACACTCAACCAAAAATGTAGAATGGCTTACATGTAAGCATTCTACTTTTACTGCAGTAAAAGGAAACTGAATTTTAAAAACAATGGATTTCATATTTTTTGCAGGTAGAACTGAAACATGACAAGTAATGCAGTTTTCATAATTCCATCAACTGTTAGTATTTTGACAGTCATTGTGCTGATTGACTACATGTTCATGTTGGATAGAAAACTAGTGCTAGTGTTTTGACAGAACGACTCGATTTTGAATCAAGTTTGCTGTTTTGATAAAGTTAGTATATGTTGAAAAAAGTTTTTTTAGCATTTTGAAATGAAGAGTTTGTATTTATTTAACAAAATATGATTTTGGGCAGAAAATTAACTATTTGGCTAATTGTATGATGTATGTACGTTGCTGTGTTAAGAGTTTAGAAAAAGTACTTTAAGTATTGGTAAACGCTTGTTAGCAATTGTAAAAAACTGTAAACCTATTATTTACTGAAAATCTTTTCTTCCATCATAGCTCTCATATCTCATATCACATCACAATATTTTTGAATATAAAGTGCAAGTAAGATATGAAATATATGGGAGAGGAAGATCATCAGTAAATTTAACTTAAATTTTGGTGTGATTTTGACGGAAAGCTATTATATGGTTTCAGAAGTGCATGAGTCGTATGGGTTTAAATTGCCACTGGAGTTTTACCAGACTGTCCTCCAAAAAAAGAACCTTATTACGACCTATATTTACATTTTAAAGTCATGCGCCCTCTAGCTGGCGTAAAAATAATGACAATGTCATGTTACGTCTGTTGTCATGAAATGATGTATGACCGTTGTTACCAATCAAAATGCGTGTTCATTTAAATGCAATGTGTGGACTTTTTACACCATTTGTCCTATTTCCATTTAGCAAAACTCATTTTTTTATTAACGACTACACGTGATGACAACACATGACATTCTATTTGGAGCTGTTCACTTTCTGTGGCAACACTATCACTGCCTAAATGTACCTGCAGTGGTCAGGAGGTACAGCGGTCATGTTGTACAAGTCCTCTCAGAAAATTTCTATCTCACAAGCTGTAATTACGAGCTCTATGGGAACATGAAAGCTTTTTACAAGTTGAAATCTCGTAATTAGGTAATTATAACATGGCGTAAACACACCTAAAGGCCTGCGATATTTTCCAGTGCAGATATAACTACACTCGGATGTATGTCTGCAAGACTTCCATTCTGGAAAAAAAAAAAAAAAAAAAAACCTCTGGATAAAGTCTGGATAGAGCTTCACAGAGGTCTTGAGGCAATTAAATTGTGATTCAGGTTACTGCCTGTTTTCTCCTTGAGTGAATGGAGCAGGTCTTGTAAGTGGTAAGTCTAAACAAAATTGTGTGGATTTAATCATGGCCAAATCAAGCAAATATCTCACCTGTTGTTGCTATAGACAGGAAAATGCTGTCTCTTTAACTTGTTTATGCAGACTACAGCTACAACTCTAAATGGCATAGAAAACATAATTAATCATGTTGTCGAGTTATTGTTGTTTATAAAAGTATATAAAGAAACTGCTATATGGTATGATGTGCCCTTGTCAAAAATGGGCACTCATGGGTGTTTAAACAATAGGCTAATTCACAGCCCAAAGCTGGAACAGGTAGATAAAGGAAAAAGGAGAAAAGACCACCCTGACAAAATAAACAGACTCTATGACAGTGAACAGACCGTTACTTTACACCGCACTCCTGGTTGGCTCACCTCAACCTCAATCCAAATGATTGCACCACATTACAGTGGACATGCATGTGCCAATCCTAGGCTTTAAGAAAAGCACTCCCTCAATTTGCCTTTCAAGGAGCAAAACCTTAAAAGCAAACTAAGAAAATGAGTTGGTTTGGAGGCAAGTAAACCAACACAGTTGATGAAGCTAGTATAAGAAGGCTGGTTTTTAAAAAAAAATCCAGAACTGATTTTCACAACTTTCGGATTTATTTGCAGCTCCTGCATGTGCATTCTTATGTAATACCATATCAATGTATCCTGTAACCTGGAACACCAAACAATGTATCCTGTTGTGACCCACAACACTACTGAATCTACAGCATGAAACAAACATTCTGACTCCCAAAAAAATGAATCCTTGAAACCTTTAACCAATGAATAAAATACATACACCGACTAATACAGTCAGATTCTCGAACAAATGACTATTATGAGCTGGTTCTTCAAGTGAATCAAACATACAGGGGCTGGACAATGAAATGAAATGCCTGATTTTAGACCACAATAATTATTAGTATGGTGTAGGGCCTCCTTTTGCTGCCAATACAGCATCAATTTGTCTTGTTGGGAATGACAGATACAAGTCCTTCACAGTGGCCAGAGGGAATCTGAGCCATTCCTTTTCCAGAACAGTGGACAGGTGGAGGAAAACGTTTTCTGACTTGATCTGGTGATTGTGCAGGCCATGGGAGATGTTCAACTTCACTTTCATGTTCATCAAACCACTCTGTCGCAAGTCTTGCTGTGTGTACTGGTGCATTATCATTCTAAAACATGGTACCCCCTTCGGGGTACAATGTTTGAACCATTAGGAGAACATGGTCTTCCAGAAAGGTTCGGTAGTCCTTGGCAACCATCATTGATCCACCCCTGGGCACCCCTGTGCCTCTTTGGGGCTTCTCCACACCGGAACACACCGAAAGACAGTGAAGGTGGACTCATCAGAGAACAATACCTGTATAACATAGTCCACAGCCCAAGATTTATACCGTTGGCACCAATGAAACCAACATTTGGCATTGGCATGAGTGACCAAAGGTTTGGCTATAGCAGCCCGACCATGAATATTGACTCTGTGGAGCTCCCGACTTTTGGTGGAAACAGGAGAGTCGAGGTACGCATTTAATTCTGCAGTGAGTTGGGCAGCTGTGGTTTTATTTTTTTTTGATACAATACAGGTTAGTATCTGGGTATCCCCTGCAGACACCTATATCTTGCATCGACAGTTACTACTGTTGAATGTGGTTCGACCTACGTGGTGGTATGCCGACATTATCCTGGATACCATAGCTCTCGATACACCACAAAGACTTGCTGTCCTGGTCACAGATTAGCCTGCAAGATGCACACCAACAATTTGTCCTCTTTTGAACTCAATATGTGTCCCATTATGTTCTGTGGATTGCAATATTTTATGTACAGCTGTGCTATTGCTTTACTGATTCAACCTTCACACTCTGCTCTTGATGGAATGTAAAATCAGTGAAGATTGGCCACCAGGCCATGCATATAGGCGCAAAACCTCTAATACTATATTGGCTAGTATTTCAGTTTCATTGTTCATTTTCATCCATTCATCCATCCATCCATCTATCTATCTATCTATCTATCTATCTATCTAGTCAAGTCATATTTATATAGCACTTTATACAGATTGTTTCAAAGCGGCTTCACTGTAATAACAGGAAAATAACAGTGTCAATGTTGCAAAGTTCATCAATTATGAAATTACTTCAATTTCAGCTATAAAGCAGCTCTACAGAAGACAACAGTGTCATTATCCAACTCAGTTACATCTCATTCAGTTCTGTTATCATCCAATAGTGTCAGAACAGTGATATTAATAATATTTTCTGAATAATTATTGTCTTTTAAGCCCCAACCAAGCAAACCAAAGGTGACAGGGACAAGCAACCAAAACTCCATCAGGAGATACTGGTCCCATCTGGTTTACTTTGGGCTGCAATGCATTCAAAGTTTTATTTATCTGTCCATCTCCTGTCCAGCGAGCACTCTGAGGAGGAAGGAATGTTGCGCTCCGAATTGGGGCGGCAGCCTCAATTGGCGCACTGATTTGGCGGTAATTACATGTGATGGTGCCTGACGAGGCGAGATGGAGGAAAAATAGATCGTGAAATCGAGACTGGACAGACGAGCCATGGAGGAATGTTCCTGGATGGCTAAACAAACCCGCGGAGTGTGTGGATTAGAGCATGGCATGAGGCACTAGTTAAAAGAACAGAAGAGGTCATCAATGTCCTCCTAAACAGTGAAAAACGTCTGCAATAATTTCCTACCATGAAGCACATAATGGAGTGAGAAAGATGCTTTGTGTCAAGCTAAGAATGGCTTATTTACAGCTGTCTACGATCTGGATAGGAGCAAGTATTGTTAAAAAAGAAAAAAAAAGAAAAAAAAAGACTGCATTTACCATAAAGGGTGTTCTTAGGCAGAACGTGGCTAAAAAGACCCTTACAAAGACTTTTATAGCAGCCAATTAAAATAATTTAAAATAATCTTATCTTTTGGATAATCTTATCTTTTGGAAAACTTTTGGATTGTGTCCATCAGATTCCAAATGAAAGAAATTCATTTAATTCACTGAATTATCAAAAAATAGGCACTAGTACTACCACATGTTTTTTAAATATACATTTTGGTAAAGCAAGAATAACTATTGTGATATTAAATGTTATCATGTTATACAGTTTTCTCAGTCGCTTTGGTACATTTCTCGAATCATCCTTAACATTTGCAAACCATTAAGTACATTTTGCTAAACAATTTTGATTGAAAACGCACAAGGCTTTTTCTGTATGACAAATATTACAGTTTTTCTCAGTAGCTTTGGTACATTTCTCAGAACACAACTGAAATTCTCAAAACTACTTGTTCAACCTCCACATCATCTAGTCATTTGTGCACATCATAAAAGCAATTCCTCATTCTTTTGAACAAGTTGCAAATGCTTTGGTACATTCATGCAATTGATTAATTTTCATGATTGTCTGCAATTGCAGTTGTCTGCTGTTTCCTACACTATCAGTGGCTTATGTCATGTTGCTCAAAATGTATTATATTGGTTCTCTGTTGAATAGTCTTACCCCTCAAAAAATCTAGTTCATTGCATAAGTCATTAAATAAACTAGTTGTCATAATGGGTCAAGTATATTTTCTATATATTTCTATTAGACTTTTTTTTTTGTAAATGTGTCTTGAAATGATTTATTGTGCAGGTGAATCTTGAATTTCACTAATGAAGAGGAATGTAAAGCATTAGATCAACCAATGATTAACCAGTTCTCTATAATAGCTCAGAGATGCATGTCATGCAGGAAAAACAGAGAAAGAGGTAGATAAGGCAAAGGACGTAGGCACATATCTGATGAAATAAGGACCACTATTGTGGACCATGTTCTCATTAATGGCCTTACAATGGCTGAGGCGGGTCAAAAAGTGCAGCCGAATGTTGGGAGAACAGCCGTGTCCTCAATCATTCAAGCATTTCATAGACAGAACAGGTATGTATTTTAACAATGTGCTCTGTAGTAAAATCTTGTATACTTACTGTAATGCAGTAAGTTCATATTACAGTAGCATTTTTACACTTACAGTAGCATATTGCACTTGCATTTTACAGCATATTGTAAATACACTTTATACAGAAACATACTATATCACACAAACACATGTATATATTTATTGTCCTGTCTTTTTCTTTTATATATCACAATGACATTGTACAGTAATTTGTTGACAGACCAACATTAAAAGCGTAACTGTGAATCCTGTTGTCTCTTGCAATCAATGTCCCATATACAGTAATGTGTCAATCTGTACTGTTAAAATTGATATATGGCATACAGAAATCTTGTGCATTTTCAATCATTGTCATCAAAATCGTAGCCATAGTTTACATCTGAAAATACTAATAGAGTACACTCACTGTTATATTGGCAACGTGGCTAAACATTTTGATCCTATGCTGGTTAACATTCAGATTGAGGTCAGCATCATCATTCAAAAGACAACGACTGGGATGTTTAAAGATCACCACATCACACATCTCTGTCAAGACTTGAAAAACCGTATCCCAAAATTTACCAATATGTTGACACTCGTAAAACGTGCATATACGTCCCCACAGTATTTGAGCAAAATAGAGTGAGCAAGTGAGCAAAAAGGGGTAGGCAAGCGCTTCATTTTGTACATATGGAGTAGCAACAGGGGCGGATCTAGAAAATTATTTATAGGGTGGCAAAGGGGTGGCATGAGGTCTATGAGGGGTGGCAACACCAAAGCAAGCGCCCATGCAAAGTTTTTCGAGATTTATGGCCTGACATACACAATTGTGTTCACAAACATTGCATTACCACAAAGTCATCTATACTGTTTAAAATTAAAAATAAATAACAAGATTTCAATATCCATCATGGCACCAAGTCAAGACACTATACGAAAAACATCAGCAGATTCTAAATTTAGTCTAAGCTTGTATCACTAAAGGAGATGAGCAGTTTTATTAATATTAAACAGGCTACTTCAATGGTATAAATCACATGTTTTAGTGCAAGTTAAAGAACAACAATTTTGCAAACAATTTTTGAGTTTCTGTTATTAACAGAGGTGGGAATGTCTGTGTGTGTTCACCCAGAACACCCTATCAACTACATACTCAGGCAACACCCCAGAGTTGCATAGCAAGAGCCTAGAAACCACCCAGAATATCCTAGCAACCACCTAGCAACACTTTAGCAATAACCCAGAACATCTACAGGTGCTGGTCATATAATTAGAATATCATCAAAAAGTTGATTTATTTCACTAATTCCATTCAAAAAGTGAAACTTGTATATTATATTCATTCATTACACACAGACTGATATATTTCAAATGTTTATTTCTTTTAATTTTGATGATTATAACTGACAACTAAGGAAAATCCCAAATTCAGTATCTCAGAAAATTAGAATATTGTGAAAAGGTTCAATATTGAAGACACCTGGTGCCACACTCTAATCAGCTAATTAACTCAAAACACCTGCAAAGGCCTTTAAATGATCTCTCAGTCTAGTTCTGTAGGCTACACAATCATGGGGAAGACTGCTGACTTGACAGTTGTCCAAAAGACGACCATTGACACCTTGCACAAGGAGGGCAAGACACAAAAGGTCATTGCAAAGAGGCTGGCTGTTCACAGAGCTCTGTGTCCAAGAACATTAATAGAGAGGCGAAGGGAAAGAAAAGATGTGGTAGAAAAAAGTGTACAAGCAATAGGGATAACCGCACCCTGGAGAGGATTGTGAAACAAAACCCATTCAAAAATGTGGGGGAGCTTCACAAAGAGTGGACTGCAGCTGGAGTCAGTGCTTCAAGAACCACTACGCACAGACGTATGCAAGACATGGGTTTCAGCTGTCGCATTCCTTGTGTCAAGCCACTCTTGAACAACAGACAGCGTCAGAAGCGTCTCGCCTGGGCTAAAGACAAAAAGGACTGGACTGCTGCTGAGTGGTCCAAAGTTATGTTCTCTGATGAAAGTAAATTTAGCATTTCCTTTGGAAATCAGGGTCCCAGAGTCTAGAGGAAGAGAGGAGAGGCACACAATCCACGTTGCTTGAGGTCCAGTGTAAAGTTTCCACAGTCAGTGATGGTTTGGGGTGCCATGTCATCTGCTGGTGTTGGTCCACTGTGTTTTCTGAGGTCCAAGGTCAACGCAGCCGTATACCAGGAAGTTTTAGAGCACTTCATGCTTCCTGCTGCTGACCAACTTTATGGAGATGCAGATTTCATTTTCCAACAGGACTTGGCACCTGCACACAGTGCCAAAGCTACCAGTACCAGGTTTAAGGACCATGGTATCCCAGTTCTTAATTGGCCAGCAAACTCGCCTGACCTTAACCTCATAGAAAATCTATGGGGTATTGTGAAGAGGAAGATGCGATATGCCAGACCCAACAATGCAGAAGAGCTGAAGGCCACTATCAGAGCAACCTGGGCTCTTATAACACCTGAGCAGTGCCACAGACTGATCGAATCCATGCCACGCCGCATTGCTGCAGTAATTCAGGCAAAAGGAGCCCCAACTAAGTATTGAGTGCTGTACATGCTCATACTTTTCATGTTTATACTTTTCAGTTGGCCAAGATTTCTAAAAATCATTTCTTTGTATTGGTCTTAAGTAATATTCTAATTTTCTGAGATACTGAATTTGGGATTTTCCTTAGTTGTCAGTTATAATCATCAAAATTAAAAGAAATAAACATTTGAAATATATCAGTCTGTGTGTAATGAATGAATATAATATACAAGTTTCACTTTTTGAATGGAATTAGTGAAATAAATCAACTTTTTGATGATATTCTAATTATATGACCAGCACCTGTATGTTCTGGCCTAACTGACCAAAGTTTTTACATTTTTACTTTAAGTTGGCTTTATGACAAGCCAGCATAAATTTGTCTTTCAAACTTTTCAGTCTTATTGTTTTTCTTGATTGCTAATGCACAATTCATGAAACAATTCAACATTTTCTCACAACTATAAACACAATCTCAAAACTATACACCAATTTGTACAAACCTCAAACTTCCAGGTCAAAATAAAATGTTCTAGTCAAAACCTTATTCATGTCTGACAAAATCAAACTTTGGCATCAGATGACACAAAACATAACAAATACACAGACTACTGCACTGCCCAGTGAACACTAGTCAGATCAATTCATATAACACTGTAACAAAAACCTTATCTTATTGGGATTCAGGAATTTGCAGCTCAATGTCTACTACACTATACAAAAATAAATGTACAGATGCAGATACAGTAAAATACAGCAACGACCTTTTGGAGGGAATTTTTTTTTTTTCATTTTACTATTGTAAAGTGATCTTGCAGTAGATGAAAAGTATAAGAAACATATGTATGAACTTATGAACGTATGAACCACAATACAGTAAATTCAGCATTCTCTGCACATTTGGCCAAATTTCATTACAGTAGCTATATACAGTACTATAGCAGTGTATTGGTCTTCTGACACAAGACTATATCTCTAGGCAGTCATTTCTCAGTTCTGCAAAAATACAGTAGGTTACACATAACAAATGGCTACAAAGAAAGTTGACAAGTTTGAGGGTGTACAACGTGCTACAGTTTACTGTACATAGAATAGTGAAATTTCCCTCATCTAAAGCTACTAGTAGGCCTACTGTGTAAGTTTAAAAGCCCAGTAAATTATTCTTTCAGCTCTCTCTCAGATTTTGACTGGTGTGTCATCAGTTTTGCTACTAACGTTGTCATTGTTAAACATTTTGAAAATGTGTCTGTTTTGAGAACTGATGGTTTGGGAAACTGGGCCCGGCCAACTGAATCACTTATAATGTGTTAATAATCAAGAAAAGCTAAAATACGTTTAGATTCTTACCTAACTCTGCTATTAGTTTCTGTGATCGGGATCTTCTTATTGATTTCATGTTATTGTTTCGTTGACAAAAAGACCTTTATCCATGATGAAAGTGGAGCGGGCGGTGAATCAGCTCACCAAAAAATTACGAAAATGAATCTCAGACATATTCGGATGGGATTACATTTCTCACAGGACTTCTGAGTTAGCCGGGAAGCAGTAATTTTCCGATTTACGAACAAATGGGGAAAAAAAATTTGTACGTGAACTTGGCTGCGCTGTGTGTTTTTGACTACCAAAGAACCAGTTCATAAGAGTCATTTGTTAATGAAGCTGACTACACTGGGCGCGCTGCGTGCAACCATCATGCACATTGAAAGACGTGTTTCTTGCCATTATTTTGAATTATGCTGTCTTTCTTAGGTCATCACATTGAAATGCCGCTGCTGAAAAGCAGTACTTGAAACACTGCTTACATTTATATTTTATTCTTTCTGTGATAATTTTTGGGTGGCAGATGGGGTGGCAAAGCTTTTTCTTAGGGTGGCAGTTGCCACCCCGTGCCACCCCGGTAGATCCGCCCCTGAGTAGCAATAATGGAGTAGCATATGGAGTAGCAATAATAATAAATGTTTCTTGAGCAGCAGCAGCAAATCAGCATATTAGAATGATTTCTGAAGGATCATGTGATACTGAAGACTGGAGTAATGATGCTGAAAAATCAGCTATGACATCACAGGAAAAAATTTCATTATAAAATGTATTTAAATAGACAAGAGTTATTTTTAAATTGTAAAAAATAGCATTTCTTAATTTTACTGTTTTTGCTGTATTTTGGATCCAATAAATGCAGCCTTGGTGAGCACAGACTTAAAAAAAAAAAAAAATCTTACAGGTCTAAAACTTTTGAACGGTAGTGTATATGATCAATATCACATGAGTAGCCGTGTGAAATGGCTGTATACCAGCACGGCTGTGATTCAGCCATAGGTAATCACAGTGTGCTGATATACAGCCACATCGTATGGCTACAAATGTGATATTGCGTTTATACAACAGTTCGACAACATGAGTGTGTAAATAAATAAGAAGTAACGAGCGTCTTTAAAACCCTCTTTTTGCAGAACTACTTCCTTCCGCCATGGATTCAAATCTCAAGTTGACAATTTGACCAAGGCTCCATTACGAAATCTAAAACATCACTTTAGAACTAGTAACAAAGGAATGTTGAGTCCCTCCATTGAAACTCATTGTATTTTGTACAGTATTTTAGAGAGAGAGAGAGAGAGAGAGAGAAATCACGAGCATTACCTGTGTCTGATATAACATTCATTCTTCAGGTTGATGTCCATAATATTATATCCATTATAAAAATCTGTTTGAATGTCTGAGGAAAGCGATCTTTGTATTGGTCCTCTTTACAGTTAAGGGATTTTTTCATAACAGCACTAAAACAACGTCCTTTGTTTACAAAGGTCCCTTTCATTTTTTTTTCTTTTTTTTTTTATTAAAGCTTTTTGACATTTACAGGGTTTAAACATAGTTGACACATCCAAGCTAATACAAATTGCCCAGGTTGTGAGGGACTCGACATGGAGGCAAGATGGAATCCAAATGCTGGAAGTTTAATAAATATCAGCAAACAAATCCAATACAAAAGGCAGAGACGTAGTCGATAAGGCAGGCAGAATAATCAGTGACAAGAAATCAGTCCAAACAGGCAACCACAGCAAAAACGATATCCAAAAGGCAAAAATCCAATAAAGCAAGCACAATGGTAAGTAACAAGAAGGCAAGGAAACAGGCAATGAAAAACACTTGGTAAGGCAGTGATAAACTGGCAATACTTCGCAAAGCAGCAGTGGAAATGTATATCTATTTATACAGGAGAGAGACAGGAAGTAACAAACGAGCAAGAGTCCATGTTAGTATTCAGGAGAGGGCTCCCTCCGGTGGCTGGATGAATGAGTACCAGCCTCATCCATTACACAGGTGGCCATTCATTTGAATTCTCTACAAAATACACATTAAAATACATTATTACTAAATACATTATTACAAGGAGAAAGAAAAAAATAAAAGAAAAAAAAAATAAAACACAATAAAGAAAAATTAAATAAATAAAATATATATATATAAAATTACATCACAAGTTGAGTTGTTATTCATTCCTTCCATGCCAGATTCCATATTCCCAGCGCTAACAGATGTCTCTCTCCAGCCCCAAGATAGATAAAGAAGGGGTCCCATACTTTATAGAATTTAAAAGGTTTGTCTTTTAATGCTGTTGAAAAAGCTTTATATGGAATAAGACCTTTGATTGTGTTAATCCACTGTGCAATTGACGGGACTTGTTCTGTTATCCAGTGTACAAGTATGCACTTGCGGGCACAGTGGAGTAAAATTTGAAGAAGGTGGGTCTCTTGGAATCTGGACGGGAGTTCCTGGCTCATGCAAAGCAAACAAGTCATTGGTCCTATTTGTAATGAGCAGCGAAAAATGTTCTCAAGTTCCTTTAGGATGCCCGTCCAGAATTGTTGTATTTTCGGGCAGCTCCAGAAACAGTGGATGAGGGTTCCTTCTAGTCTTTTACATTTATTGCAGAGGTTGGAGAGCTAATATCTTCATTAAAATTTTTGTATCCACATTAAGCAGAGAGATAGGGCGATACCATCCGCATTCCTCAGGGCATTTGCCTTTTTTTTTTTTAGAAAAACACAAATGTTGGCTTCTGTCATGGAGCCGGGAAGCTTATTAGAATCAAATGAATACTGTATCATTTCATGCAACTGGCTCGCTAACTCCATTTTACATTTCTGAAAGAATTCCACTGTAAACCCATCGGGCCCTGGTGCTTTTCCTTTGGGGAAACTATTAATACAATTCAAAATTTCACTGAGTTTAATGGGTTTGTTTAACCTCTGTCTTTGCTCCTCAGTTAATTCCCATAAATGTAAGTTTGCAAGGAAATTCATATTATCACCAGAAGAAAGGCCCGATTGGGACATGTAAAGCCTCTTATAAAATGCCCTAAAGATTTTGTTAATTGCTTTGTTATTGTAATGGCACCTGCCATCTTTATCTTTGATACTGGATATGACCTGCCCTTGAGACCGGCTCCTCAATAAGTTTGCTAGATATTTGTTAGGTTTATTAGTGAATTCGTACATTGTGATTGCCACTCTGTCTCCTTGGAAACATTACATGACCGAAGCTTAGATATAACAAAGAAAAAAGTGCGGTATTCAAAAAGACCACTGCAAGGTCAGAAAGCTTTGATATGATTCTCAGCACTCTGCTGCGGCGACAGCCTTCTATATATTAACTTTATATTGGTTCAGTCTTTGAGTCACACCATCGTTATATTCTCCTTATATTTTTCCCCTCAATCGTCTACCCCCTGCAATCGTCTACCCCCTGCAAAATGCATTTTACAGTGATGTGACATACATTTTCAATTAGGGCATAACGAAAGCTTTACAATGAGACCAAACTTGTCAGATGGCAAAGACATAAAAGGGGAGATACAGTTTATACTTGAATTTTATCGTTTAGAATAAAACTAATACAACTACAGTCATAGCTAAGCTTCTATACTAGGGATACATACGTGTACCTTGAACTCACCGACGGGTACACTTTGGCACAGTCATATTTGGAGGATAAATGTATATTCACAATCTCCATGCGTGTTTGTGAGTGTCTGTATGTGTGTGTGTATTGGGGTTGTGGCCGGTGTCTGTGACCACATGGCCCTTAGCCCCACCCGGGTGACTTTTTGAAGTCCCTGGAGCTGGTGAGAATATGTTCTGTTTTTCTTTACTGGGGTAACAAAGGTGCCAATGGGGCAATTGGTCCCGGACTTGCCGGATCCGATTCGTTATTTACACGCACAGTTCAGGAGGCTAAAAGCATTCTGAAGATTCTAAAGTTGACGGGCAGATCCGATTTTGAACAGACGCTACAACGGGGAATCCGTTTACTGTCAGGAATTTGTTGTGTCGCGTCACATCCAGTGTAGACAATATCACTGATTATAATGTGGTCTATTGTCTTTTGACACATTGCGTTGCGCCACTCGTGCCCAGTGTAGACACAGTGTAACTTTCACTTTTACGCATTAATGGACCCTTTCTCAATACCAAATACAGCATTTTATATAAAACAATATTTATTGAACAACAATATTTAAATGAACAACAATAGCCATTATAAATGACAATAGGAAATAAACACAATTGTACAATTCAAACTTACAAAAGCAGTGCTCTACAGGATGCAAGTTAAATATAGCCTTAATATTAAATTATTAAATTTAACATAGCCCAATTCAATTTGCTCAGGAACAAGTAATAGATTAATAAGACAAAAGTTTGCCCGTTTTATGTACACAAAATGAATTATTTCTCATGTGTAACCACTATAAGAGCCAGCGGCAAATCCCCAAAGCACTGGCTGAGATGAAGCTGTACATGGCGGGTACACAAGCACTGAACAGCCACTGACGACCTGGAGCTTGCATCTCCGAAAACGTCTAAACAAATTGTAAAATGGGAGCTATGATTAAATATGAGTCACATATTTCAGGTCTAAACAACTACATCTGTGCCTAAAAAACTCTTAAAACTAGACTGTGGTACAATAAGTGTAGTATTTGTAAAGAATATGGTGGATTTGCTTGGCTGCCATAACAGTTGCTTTAAGCGGAGTGATATAAATGGTGAAAAGATAGGAGTGCTGTTATCATAGAATATCGCACGGCTCTCAGCCAATCAGATTCGAGAACCAGAAAGAACTGTTGTATATATATATACAAATATATATACACACACACACACACACACACACACATACAGTACATATACATGTGTGTATTTGTATGTTGCAGTATGTACTGTATCTGTATCAAATATATGTACTGTATATGTACACTATAAGATGCAAGTGGATTACTGTAACATGAAGCATTACAGTAAGTACTGCATGTATTGCAATATAGTACACATTGTTGGATTATATATCTGTTCTGTCTATGAAACCTTTGAATGATGGCTGCACCCTTCAACCAGCCTTGGCTGTTGTATTGAGATTGTATGATTTAGAACAGGGTCCACAAAGTGGCCCTTATTTCATCAGAAATGTGTCTGTTCTTGGCCTCTTCTCTGTTTTGCCTCTCTACTCACTACACATCCTTACTACACATCCTTGTTCTTCCATCATTAAAAATTGTAACACTGTGTTGTGCTCTGTCTAAATATGCTTGCTGCACCTCTGAGCTATTACAGTTGATCTCAGTCACTTTGGTACATTTCTCGGATCATCCTTAACATTTGCAAACCAGTCAGTGTATTTCTTGATAAAATTTGTACAAACAGCACTAGACAAATGGATTGCCTGCAAAAGCAATGCTCAAAATCCTTAGTTCATCTCTCAAAAGTAAGCATTTATGTCAGTGAACATATCAGTGCCATCAGAATGACCAGTCCTTGTGTCATTGTTCACAAAAGCATTAGCCATGTTGTCAATAAAACTGTACTCTGGCAGTATTTCTTGATGTAGAATATGGCGACAGCTTTGATGACAGTGATTGAAAATGAACCAGACTGCACTTTTTCTTTATGGAAAATATTCATTTCAACAGTACAAATTTGCATATTACTGTATGTGAGATTTTGATCGCAAGAGAGGGCAGGATTCACAGTTACGCGTTTACTGTTGGTCTGACAACAAATTAGAGCGGTGTTTCCTAACCCTGTCAACTAAACTCTCAGTTGATTAACCCAAATCATTTTTCAATCTTTTTGTTTAATCTTTAATAATTATATTGTTTGTTTGATGCTAAATATAATAAAAAGAAAGACTGATTAAACTAAAAGTCTGTGCTTGCAAAGGTAATATGGCTGTATTTATGTATGTTTTTTTGTTTAGTCAATTTGCTTCCACATTGCCTGAAAGGTAAGATGTATCAAATATGTATATATCATAGAAAATGTTGTTACCAAAAAAATAAAAAAAATAAAAAAAAATAAAGTGGAATGCAGATCCACAATGTGTGAGATGAGAATAAAATAAATATAATATATTAGAATAAAATAACCTTCCTTGATATAATAGCGCTTTATAATTAGAGTTTTTCTTGATTGCTTTTGCACAATACATGAAACAATTCAGTTTTCTCACAACTATAAACACAATCTCCTAACTACACACCAAGTTGTACAAACCTCAAACTTTCACATCAAACTCAAATATTTCAGTCAAATACATATTCTGTTTGGTCAAAATCAAACTTTGGCCTTAGATGACAGATGACAAAAAATAACAAATACACAGACTACTTTCTTGCTCAATGAACATTTCATAATTTCATAATTCATACAGTTTTTTACGATTGCTTACACACTAAAATTAAACTTTTCCCACAATTAGCAAAACCTTACACTCAAGGAGCAAAACACACGGCTAGATTTGCACAACTGTAAGCACACTGTCAGCTTCACACTATTTGCAAAACATTACACACAGTGATTTGCAAAACACTAAACACACTTGTATACATCAGACACAGAAGTATATCATGATGTCACTTCCTTGCAATTCCAAAGCACTGACTGTCAAATTACCACACCTATGAGCCAATCTGTTAAACACAGCCATCAGGTGCACAAACACATGATTGCTAAATTGTAGACACACCAATCAGGTTTAAGCACTATAAAAATGCAGCAGGTAGGTTCACCTGCCTTCAACCAAAATGGAAGGAGTCAGAAGAAGAGTGAGGGTGAGAGGAGGAGTACACAGAGGAGGAGAAGGAGGTAGAGGAAGAGGCAGAGGTAGAGGAAGAGGCAGAGGCCGAGGAAGACCTGAAGCAGGAGGAGAACGTGCACAAAGAAGAAGAGGACCAAACTTATCAAATGACATTCGTGCAACACTAGTGGACCATGTTGTGAACCACGGATTGACGCTGAGGGAGGCTGGACTGAGAGTTCTGCCAAATCTTAGGACTTAGGCCCATATTCACGCAAGAACAAGAGAGAGAGATAATAAACATGGTTTTGGCCAATAATGCTATCAGGCTCAGAGAACTACAAGCAAACATTATCAGTGACCATGCCATTTTCAATAATGTCCATCAGGTCTCTCAGTCAACACTGGCACGCATCCTGAAAAGACATCAGGTTCAAATGAAACAACTTTATCGAGTGCCTTTTGAGCGGAATTCAGAGAGGGTCAAACGGCTGCGGCATGAGTATGTGGAGGTTTGTATTGTTCACTTTAGCACTGTGATTTTGCATACTCCACACATTACTTTTTTACATTGACTGTAATATACTAGATCTATCCTGGGGCGCGTTTCCCGAACAACGATGTAACTCGCTGCTGAACTACCATAGTACGATGCATCGTTCTATCAACTAGCTAGTCACGACTGTTTCCCGAAACCGTATTGTCGCAAACCTGTCGTTCAACCACGTTGGTGAATGACGTCACGCAGGTGGTGAGTAATAACTTCTTTAAATTAATCCATTTGAGATCGAATTAATGCTAGATTTTCTGCTATAAATTACGGACATGGCATTAGAGAACTAATTCTCATTTTCCTCAGTTATTTTGCTTTATTTCCAGATTAAATCAAATGCTTGTTCTTACGTACTAGAGCACATACGCACATGCACACTCTTCAAAAACGGTGCTTTAAATCTCTTGACAAACTAAAATATATAAATGACATTTGTATATATTCGAAATAAAAGATATACATTGTACTTAATGTCAGCTTGCTTATTTTGCTCAAGGTAACGATTTATTAAGTCCACATGTCATAAAAACAAGAAACTATGCTTCTAACCACAGCTTGAGAGCTGTCGTTCCAACCACACAAGTTTGCGATGCAGTTTGCAATTGTTCGTATGAACTATGGTTTCGGGAAACACCAAATCGTTGAACTATGTTAGTAACAATGGAAATTGCGATGTTAGTTGGCTAATGATGCTTTTGGGAAACGCACCCCTGAACTACACAATGTTGTCTTTCACTGTATTTCAGAGAGTTTTGCAGATGGATGCTGAGGAAATCCTGCATGAATTCATATATATAGATGAGGCAGGGTTCAACCTCACAAAAGCAAGAAGGAGAGGCAGAAATATCATTGGCCACAGGGCTATAATCAATGTCCCAAGGCAACGTGGGGGTAACATCACCCTTTGCGCTGCCATTTTGTAGCATGGGGTTCTCCTCCGTCATGCCAAAATGGGCCCTTACAACACACCTCACATTCTTGCATTTTTGGACCGATTGCACCACATCGTCACAGCAGGTAATGAAATGCACCAGATACAATACACTGTCATCTGGGACAATGTGTCATTCCACCGCTCTGCTTTGGTCCAGAACTGGTTTCAACACCATCCACAGTTGACAGTACTATACCTTCCACCATACTCTCCGTTTCTAAACCCTATCGAAGAGTTTTTCTCTGCATGGCGGTGGAAGGTTTACGATCTCCAGCCCCAGGCTCAGGTACCCCTCATTCAGGCCATGGAGGACGCCTGTGACCAAGTCGACGCCGCAGCTGTGCAAGGATGGATTCGACATTCAAGACGGTTCTTCCCGCGTTGTCTTGCTAATGAGGATATTGCTTGTGATGTTGATGAAATTCTCTGGCCAGATCCAGCTAGGCGAAGAGATAATGTATAGTATGTTTACTGTAGTATTTTCTGTACAATATTGTCAGTTTTTTCAGATTATTTTTTATGTTTGTTGTTGTTATTTACTGCAATTGTAACCTGTACTGGATACAGTATTTACGTTTGTCTGTTGTTTGCTGAGCTAACAGTGTTATGTAGTGGCATGACAACTGGGACATGTTTTGTTGTGATTCTCCATGTTGACTGATTTGGATAAATGGAGAGAAATCAATGATATTTTCCTCAGTCTGCAGCATTGGTCTTGTGTAGTGTTTGGTGAACTATTGTATAGTTGCACTTTCTCTGTGTACTTCATTTACAGTACTCTAATCACTGAGAATTAGACTTGCTAAAAGTGTTTTAGGTTAGCAATAGCAGTGTGTAACTGGTTCAAAAAGATTAAAGTCATATGAAATGTGTGTGTTTCGTATGGTAACAAAATATTGTTTTTATAAAGTTGTGTATAGTTTTGACAAAAGTGTTCCATTTTGCAAATGATCTGAAGTGTTGTGCTACTTTGGTGTAGGGTTGTGTTAACTGTGTGTAGTGTTTTGACAAACTGGGCCCTGTTTTCAAAATTGTGCTTAAGCAATCGTAAAGAACTGTAATACTGTTAAAAAAAACCCTCTTATTGGGATTCTGGAATGATTTTGCAGCTCAATGTCTATTACAGTATACAACATAAATGAAAGAGTGCAGATACAGTAAAATTAAACAGCTCTATTACACAACTGTAAAGTGATCTTACAGTAGATGAAAAACACTGGAAAAGAAAAGTTAAAATCCCAAAGAATTGAATATGAAATTGGTATGCAACACAATACAGTACAGTAATAAATACATAAATAAATTCAGCATCCTCTGCACCTTCTACCAAATTTCTTTACAGTATACAATACTATAGCAGTGTCTTGGTCTTCTGACAAAAGAATTTCTCTACCTCCATTAAATTTGACAATCATGAGTTTAAAGATGTACATGTGCTACAGTTTACTGTACATAGGACAGTGAAATTTCCCTCATATAAAGTACTGTTACTGTTTGCTCTAATTATACTGTATGTGTAAGTAATAGCCCATAAAAACCTGTAGATGATTCTTTAAGCTCTCTCTGAAGTGTTAGGGTGCATTTTCTAAAGCACATAATCACCTGTGCTTCTATTTATATTATCCTGAGATTCTGATTGGTGTGTCATCAGTTTTGCTACTTAATGTTTACTCATGGATAAATGTGTGCTATTTGAGTTCACACTGTGATGCTTGAGTTAATTATATTATGTGTTTGTGTTTTATGAATGATAACTTGGCTAAACCTGTGTAAAATGAAAGCATTTTTGTGCAGAGTTTTGCAGAAATCATTAAGAAAATTGAAATGTGTTCAACTTCTGGTAACACTTTATTTTGATGGTGACATGTAGTTGCAAAATTACTTATAGTTAGAAGAGTGTCTAAAGTGGACCATTGAAATAAAGTGTAACCAAAGTTTTGAGCAATGTGTCTTTGTTTTGAGAACAAGGCTAAGTAAGTAAGCTACTTTTATACCCTGAAAGTGACCTCCATTTTTGGAAGCTAAAGCTTACTTACCCTTAAAGATACCTGGGTATGTCACATAACCTGCTTTCTGGTAATGAGATGCACCTCTGAGCTATTTTATAGAACTGGTTGTTATAGAATTGATTGATCTAATATGCATTAGACAAATTCAAGATTCACCAAGATTCATAGAAATATATAGAAAATATGCTTGATAAATTATGACAACTATTTCAACCAGTTTACATTTAATGAACTATATAACGACTAGATGTTATGGGGGGTTATTCAACAGAGAACCAGCATAACATATTTTGATAAACATGACATAAGCAATTGATAATGTAGAAAACAGCAGACAATTGTACATAATCAATTGCATGAATGTAGCACTGGCAATTTGTTCAAAAGAGTGAGAAATTGCTTTTATGATGTGCACAAGTGACTAGGTGATGTGGTGGTTGAACAAGTAGTTTTGAGAATGTCAGTTGTGATCTGAGAAATTTACCAAAGTGACTGTAACTCATTGATCATTGATTGATCTAATGCTTTATGCTCTCTTTTATTATAGTGGAATCATCTCGGTAACGTATGTAACCTTGGTTCCCTGAATAGGGAGCGAAACACTGTGATAACCTTCGCTATGGGAACACTTTTGGTGTGACGAACGTCTGAAGCCCTTATACCATCACGCCATTTTATTGGCCAGTAGCGCTTTGCACCGCCCTGAGAATACGTCACATATCAGCGTGCTACGTGCTATTTCATCAGATTTCTATGACGAAGGAAGCACTTATCGAAAGGTATGGGAACAGCCGGTGTCGCAGTGTCTCGTTCCCTATTCAGGGAACCAAGGTTACATACGTAACAGAGACGTTCCCTTTCATAGGTTCTCTCAACATTGCGATAGCCTTCGCTATGGGAACGATATACCATAACGCCTTCTTATACCTGAGGATAGCTGGAAGACCGAGGAAAGAGTCCGCTCAAGCAGATTAATCTTGGGAGCCAGGAGCAATCCTCACATCCAGACCCAACGCATAAACAGTTGGTCAGATCTACGCCACTGGACTGTGTGGTAGACATAGATCTTCAGCGAACTCACCGGGCAAAGGCCAAGAGGCTGTACATCACTCCCATGTGAAATACTCAGCAGATAAAGCTGCCACATAAACCTAAAGAGTGGCAGGGGCTGCCCCTGCCGAAACAACTCTGCATGAGCTCCAGTACTGAACCTACAGGGCAATGACTGGGTCCAGGCCACAATGCCTGCCCAAGAGGCAAAAGCTTCCACTCAACAGCATACAGGTGCCTCGTAGAGGGGGCCCTAGAGCTAAGAATACATTAATGTGTCCTGCTCAGGGGTCACACTCACAGTTTCTGTAAATTAGGACGGGGGGCAGGTCGGGCCTGAGGACAGACTGACCAGATCGGAGCCCCATATCTGAGTGGGCCAGAATAGGGCCACCAACAACACATCTCACTTCGGTGACAGAGGAGACAAAGAGGACCAGACTGGGCAAAGCGCAGTCACGCTCAAAGCAAATAATCCACTTCAACTCGGCCAAACCTCTGCCATGAGTCTCGCCACTTGAGGGTGTAGCCTCCTTGGTCTGCGCTCAAAGAAGGACACACCTCACCATCAGGGGTGAGAACGTAGTCCTCCCTGGTGATTCAAGTACAAGCACCATCCTGACCAGTATATGGCAACTCCTCAAATAGGGTAAGAACCATTTGAGTGCCAGAACACTGCCAGCATCTCTAAACTGTTTATGTGCCACGATGCAGCTCTTTCCAAACTTCAAAGTCAGGCAGCCCTGATAGACTGCCTCCAAGCCTGTGAGGGGTGTGTCATGATAGTTTTGTGTTGTGATAGTTTTGTGACGACAAACGCCCCTAGCTGGACTCCTTTGAGCCTCTGCGCTTAATCACGACTCTGCAGAGGGTGACACTGAGGCAAGATCCCTTGGCTCTTGATCCACCACTGAAATGGTCTCATGTGGAGCAGGCCCAACTGAACTACAGGGGACGCTGCTACCAGAAAACCCATCAGTCTGCAGCATAAACCTACGTGGACCTAACGTCGGGTTCTGAACTGGATCAGACAGTGTTGTAATGACTGAATGCGTGCAGGAGGCCGACGGGCCCACATCGTGCAAGAATCCAAGTCCACGCCTAGAAAAATTGTTTGCTGACTTGGCAGCAACACACTTAAAAGTTGGTAAAAGTTTAAGTGTAAGACTCCTCAATGGTCAAGTATGAAATCTCGATGAGCTACTGCTGAACCCTGTGATTGAGCTAATATCAGCCAATCGTCCAGGTAATTAAAATTCGGATGCCCTGGAGTTGCAATGGGACCAGAGTCGCGTCCTTACACTTTGAGAATGTTTGAGGAGTCAGAGCCAGTCCGAACAGAAGAATGCCGTATTGGTAAGCTTCTTCTAAAAGCAAACCTGAGGATCTTCTTGTGTCTCTTGATGATCTGAATGAGGAATCACGCATCCTTAGATTGATGGGCACGAAGCAGTCTCTGGTTTAGATTGAGACAAGATGGACTTCATGTCAGCATCTTGAACTTGCGTACTCTGAGAATTAGGTGACGCAAGTCCAATCGGACACCAACCAGGATGCTTCTTGGAAGTGACAGCATTTCTTGTCAAGATCTCCCAGACAGCATCATCGTGGGAAAAATCCTGCCGAAACAGGTGGTCACTACAGAAGCTGGATGGAGTAACCATAAAACAGACTGATCCTCGAGATCACTCGATTGGGCAAGCCAGCGCCAACTGCAGAAGTGGGGGCTTGGATGCCAATATAGACCCTGTACACACGCCCTTAGGGCTATCTTCTCAGACTCAGAAAGCTAAAGCGCGGAGAGCGGTCAAAATCAGTCCGAAAAGCAACAAGTGGCGGAACAGGCTGACAAAGAGGCAAATAACTTAGAGATTGCTATAGGAAATTACTCTTAAGCGTGAACACATTGACACAAATGTTCTGGCTCAATGCAACAGCGGAGCTGGCAAGAAGAGAGTAATTAGTCATGCAAATCACTGTTTTGTAGCATGAAGCGTCAAAGCGTCAAGTGTTGTAGTACACGATAACGTAAGTAGCACTTAAATGCAACCAGTCATGTGAAGCGAGTTTTGGTAGCATAAGCGCCGCATCAATCACATGAAGTGAGGATGACCATGGTAAAAGATCATGCAGAGAGAGATAGGGAAAACCCTGTCTGCTTACTCTGTAGCTTGCCATAAGAAATTACTCTTACATGTGAACTCATTCACACAATTGTTCAGCTAAACATTTCCAGTTGGGCTGACAAAAATAGAGTAATTAATCATGCAAAATAGTGTTGGCAGCATGAAGCGCCCAAAAACCGTGTTGCACGATAAATGTGTGCTGCGGATCTCTTCAGAGTCTGTGCCTAAAGCAGTCACACGAAACAAGGGTTGGAAGTGCAAGCGCCAAATCAGATGCACGTGCCTGCATTATGCAGTGCAGAAAAATAGAGAGAGAGATAGGAAAAACCGTCTGCTCACTCTGCAGCCTGCAGCCACTATGGCCTTATTGTTAAAACAACTTTCCATAGGAATTACTCTTAATTACGTGAACTCATCCACTCGTTTCATCCAGCTCAAAGCAGCAGTGGAGCGGAACAAAATAGTAATTAGTTGGGCAGACTATGCTTGGTAGCATGAAGCATCAAAGTATAGTGCACAACAAAATGTCTGCTGCAGAACTCCTCAGAGTTTGCGCCTAAGCTGTGACACAAAACGAGTTGGAAGCATAAGTGCCAACTCAAATGCATGTGCCTGCATTAACGCAGTGCAGAAAATAGATAGAGTGTAACGAATTACAGGTATTTAATTAATTAGCTCAAATTATGGGTGAAATATATATATAATTAAATCATAACGAGTTATGATTAATTATAATATAAATTGACCAAAAAGGGAATTATGCACATATATTGTGAATTAATTACAACGGATTATAATTAATTACATATATGGTTCAGGATTAGTTCTAGTTTAATAGTTAATTTAGAAAGACTGGTCTAGTTCATCCAGCAAACTATCAGCTTTCTTATTGACTATTATAAAAGGAAGTTATTCCTCGGGCCATGAAGAATAATTTCCTATTCTAGCATTAAAGCATAAAGCAGTTTGCAAAATCGGAACGTAGAAGTGACTTGATTTTCTGAATGAGCAACAGAAACAATAGAGCATGAATATAATGTATTTAATAGATACGAACTACGAATATATGACTAAAAATACAACAAACGAACATACACAGAATAAAACGAAATTAAAGTCAAGAAAACAGAGGTGATCAAAGAAATGGCAAAATTACAAACAGTTAAAACCTTTGAGAGCCAGCAAGGAAACTCAACTTACACGTGGAGCTTAAAACGCTTCGAAAAGAATGGTTCTATACTTGCATAGGTTCAGGTGCTGCAGTTGCTTCGTCTTTCTGCAGGAGTTTCAGTTGCGTGCAATCTGGAGCGATTGGTCCTTTTCCGAGAAAGGGTTCTTCGGCGGGATTTTCAAACAAGGGTTTAACTTAAGAGTAAGATAACCGGAAAATAAAGAAGAGAGAGTCCGTCTGAAGAATGAAGGCTTTAGGCAACGAATGAAGAAGGCTTGACAAAAGAAAACTTGCTGCAATGAAGAGACGCGTGTCGTTGCCTTTTATGGACAAACAAACCAGAACGCCTCCTTGGATGCGCCAGCCAATGGCAAGGGTGTAATTTTGGCGGGCAAACTTTTTCTTTGTCTCCATTTACGACCTAATTTGCATAGTATATGACGTGTCAGATCTGAGTACATTTTCTTCGAAGTACTATTAAAAATAGAAAAATGCATTTTACAGTAATGTAACATACATTGTTAATTAGAACATTCAGAGAGGTTTACAACGAGACTAAACTTGCCAGGTGGCAAAACATAAAGTATAAATTCAGTTTATACTTGAATTTATGATTTAGAATAAAACTAACACAACTACAGTCATAGCTAAGCTTATATACTAGGGATACATACATGCAGCTTGAAAACAACAACAGGCAAACTTTGGCATAGTCATATTTTGAGAATAAATGTACATACAATCTCCATGCGTGTTTGTGTTTGTCTGTATGTGTGTGTGTGATGTGTATTGGGGTTTTAGCATAGCCTTAGCCCCACCCGGGTGACTCTTTGAAGTCCCTGGAGCTGGTGAGAATATCTTCTGTTTTTCTTCAATGAGGTAACAAAGGTGCCAATGGGGCAATTGGTCCCAGACTTGCCGGAGCCGATTCGTGATTTATATGCACAGTTCAGGAGGCTAAAAGCATTCTGAAAATTCTAAAGTTGGTCGGCTATTCTGATCTTGTACAGACGCTACAAGAGATAGGAAAAACCGTCAGCTCACTCTGCAGCCTGAAGCCACTAGGGCATTAGTGTAAAAAATAGCTTGCCATATGAATTACTTTTAATAGGTGAACTCACCCACTCATTGTTTCAGCTCAATGCAACAGCAGAGAGAAATAGTAATTAGTCAGGCAGACTAATGCTTGGTAGCATGAAGCGCCAAAGCATAGTGTACGACAAAATGTCTGCTGCAGAGCTCCTCAGAGTTTGCGCCTAAAGCTGTGACACGAAACAAGAGTTGGAAGCGAGGCGCCAAATCAAATGCACGTGCCTGCATTAATGCAGCGCAGAAAATAGAGAGAGATAAGAAAACCGTTAGCTCACTTTGCAGGATGCAGTCACTATTGCATTAGTGTTAAAAACAGTTTGCCATAGAAATTACTCTCAATACGTGACTCGGCCACTCATTTCCAGCTCAAAGCAGCAGCGGACCTGAAATGAGTAGGAGTTCGTCGGGCAGACTAGGGCCTGGTAGTATGAAGTGCCAAAACCATATCGCACAACAAAATGTCCACTGCTGAACTCATCAGAGTTCGTGCCTAAAAGCAGCCACACGAAACAAGAGTTGGAAGCGTAAGCGCCAAATCAAATGCTTGTGTCTGCATAAATGCCTCTCGTGCGGTTTAATAAATAAGAGAAACATTTGATCCAGGGAAGGGGAAGAGCAAGAGAGGAATGTCTGTCAGCTTGCCCATTAAAACCCCTAGCTTATATACTACAGTGCATGTCACCACATCCAATAACTCATTACAGGACGGAGAAATGCGTCTCTCGTCTCCACTCGGAGGGAGAGCATCATTCAAATTGTCTGCGAGTCCAGGGCCGCTGTAGAGCACGCGTCATCCGGCCCACAGCCGAAAGAATCGATTTACGAGCTTCCAGAGCAGGAATCAGATTTTTATAAATCATCGGATTCACGAAGCACTCCTCTGTTGAGGGCATGTAATCCGGGGGGAGAGAGAGAGAGAGAGAAAGGGAATTCCGTTCGCTCACTCTCCATACACTCGGGCTCATGTTGCACCCCAAATGTCCAGCTCGTGCGGCGCCTAAGCAACCGCAGAACTACAGTGAGGGTTGAACGACCACCTTTCTTTCCTCAGAAAGAAAGCGAGCCTACTAGAGTGCAACACTTACAAATACAGGTTATTACAGAGACATCAATCAGATAGGCCACTATAAGCACCACTCAACTGACAATTAATCAATTCTGGACACAATTAAAAAAAAAAGAAAAAAAAAAGAAAAGAAAAGCAATGTATTGGCAGATTATGACAACTACTTTAACCATATTGCATTTAATGATTAACTAATGAACTAATGAGATAATGAACTAATGCCTAGATGGGGGGGTGGGGGTATATTTTGTATATACCGTATATTTTGATCAGCATGGCATAAGCAAATGATAATGTAGGAAACAGCAGACGATTTTTTTTTACAGTAAAATACAGTTGATTGTACAGTTATTTACTGTAATCTACAGTATGTTACTGTAAAGATACCATGCACTAAATTAAAATTTGTTACCTCATTTCACTTGCAAAAACCGACTGCCTAAAATTGCCCAACTGCCATTTAAATTTATAAACTAATATTTATTATATGCTAGTAATGTGAGCATATTATTACTATGAGCTTACTTCATTAGAGCCCACTAAAAACATTTTAAATAAAGAGATTTTCACTGCATCAGCAACTACACAGTCACCATCTGTTAAATAAAACAACATGCAATATATCATCAATGTTTCTTGATGTTCTCCTGAACTTAAGCACAGGCTCTACTCTTCAGCACAATGGTGACCCACAAAACTCAATTTTACAGTAAACTACTGGCAACAATGTTAAAACCTTTGAGCAAACATTACTAACAAACTAAAATTTGACATCACCATGAAAGTACAGCAAGACTTCCAACAACAATCAGTTAAAAATATTTTTTTAAACACCACACATATATAAAAAATCAGCACATCAATCTCAACAATGGTGGCAATAAAAAAAGAAAATTCAGCTGCACAATTTATTCATGCTGCAGTGCATGCTGGGAGTTTTGTACTATGCTGGCACCCAGCATGCATTGCGACATTAAACTTTTCAATGTCACCATTGTTGAGATTCATATTCTGATTGTTGATGTCTCTGCTGTCCAAGTTATGCAGGAGCTCAAAATATTTTATACACTATATGACTTCAATATTCTTCTAAATAAAAAAATGTTGTTGGTTCTTACACTGTTGAATCACAGACATAGTATAATCAATAAACATAAAATACCCATTAAATCGAAGACTACACAGAAAGAGTTCAGTGAATTAGACAAGTCCAAGATGATTACAGCATCACCACAACAGCCAAAAAATCCTGATCAACTTCATGTTGGCTTTTTCCTGCCATAACAAATGTGTTTTATAAACGCTCAGTTACAGCAGCCAGAGAATGCTAATGTTAAAGAGTCAAGAGTCCAACTAAAGCAGACACTGGTCACCACAATGGTGACTGCTGTTACATACAGAAGGGGACGGAGACACTGATGGAATATAAACCAAGTTTATTGAACAGACCGAGAGCGTAAGCAGAGTGCAAGTGAGTAGTGGCTGATGCAGTTCGTGGCAGATGTGACCGTAGAGCTGATACTTGTCTTGTGATTTCCAGGGATCGTGGATGGCGGGCAGACGAGGAGCAGACCAGACACAGAGACACTCACGGGAGACGAGGAGAACACTGGGAGACGAGGAGAACGCTGGAGACAGGTGAGTATTCTTCAAAGGAGTCCTTAAGGTAAGCATAACAGGTGAGTATGCATTAACGAGACCGGACAGTGACTGTGTGCGCTGCTGTGTCTTTTGTAGTGCTCTTGTATGTTTGCTCCTGAAGGCCGTGGACCCCGACGTTGTGGTGGTCGGCCTCTGCCACGCAGAGCTGGTCTGTTGGGATGGCTGGCATGGAACTCTTCTAGTAGACTTGGGTCAAGTATATCATTTCTGGGAACCCATGACCGTTCTTCGGGGCCGTACCCCTCCCAGTCCACCAAGTATTCCAGGTGACCACCACGGCGCCGGGAGTCCAAGATGTCTCGAACCAGGTATGCTGCTCCGTCGTCCACGATCAGAGGAAGGGGGGGTTCCTCGGGCTCGCCAGGCTCTGTGGGGAGAGGAACAGAGGAGTGATGAGTTTTTAACAGAGAAACATGGAACACGGGATGAATCTTGTACTCTGGGGGAAGCTGTAGCTGGTAGGTGACGGGACTGATCTGATGGAGAATGGTGAAGGGGCCAATGAATCTAGGGTTCAGCTTCCTACAGGGCAGGCGCATCCTGATGTCCTTGGTCGACAGCCAAACCTTCTGTCCTGGCTGGTAGTTGGGTGCTTCAGAACGCTGAAGGTCAGCTGCCATTCTGCGCCTGCGTAGGGCTCGTTGGAGTTGGAGATGTGCTGAGTCCCAGACCCTCTCGCTCTCCCGGAACCAGTAGTCCACCGCTGGCACGTCTGATGGTTCCTCGGTCCAGGGGAACAGTGGGGGTTGATAGCCGAGTACGCACTGGAAGGGAATAAGCCCAGTGGTAGGTTGACGGAGGGAGTTCTGGGCGTACTCGGCCCAACCCAGAAACTGGTTCCAGGAGTCCTGTACAGTCCTGAACAACGGCCGATCTCCTGTATCTTCCTCTCCCTCTGCCCGTTTGTTTGGGGATGGTAGCCGGAGGAGAGGCTTACGGTCACACCTAGGAGCTTGAAGAACGACTTCCAGACTCGGGAGGTGAACTGTGATCCACGGTCAGATACAATATCTTCGGGAAGTCCATAGTATCTGAAAACACAGTTAAACATTATTTCCGCAGTTTCCATAGCTGTGGGAAGTCCTCGCAGGGGAAGAAAATCGATCCACCACCACCATTACACAGGCGCATCCGTCAGAGACTGGAAGGTCCGTGATGAAATCTACTCCTAGGTGTGACCAGGGGCGATTAGGAACGGGCAGAGTTTATAATTTCCCGGAGGGAAGATGGCGTGGGCTTTTCGAGATGGCACATTCCCTGCACCCTTGCACGTACCTCCTGACGTCAGCTGCCATGTTCGGCCACCAGAAGCGTTGTTTTAACAGCGAGAGGATTTCATTGACCCCTGGGTGGCCAGTGCCCAGTGACGTGTGTGATGCGTGGATGAGGGGAGTGCGCTGTGTCCAGGTGATGTACTGCAAACCTTGGGGGCAACCCAGCGGGGGGTTGGTGGAGGCATTGGACTCGGGCAGGGTCTCTTCTGACCAGACGATAGGGTCCACAAAGAGTTTCTCAGGGAGTATGGGTTCTGGGTCTTCGGTGCTCTCATCAGGTCCATGAATGCGAGAAAGAGCATCAACGTTCTTTGATCCTGGTCGATAGGAGATCATAAAATTGAATCTGGTGAAGAAAAGGGCCCATCTTGCTTGACGTAGGTTTAACCTTTTGGCGTCCCGTAGGTACTCCAGGTTCTTATGGTCCGTCAGAACCACAAACGGATGTTGGGCCCCTTCGAGCCAATGCCTCCACTCCTCCAGGGTGAGCTTGATGGCAAGAAGCTCCCTGTTCCCGATGTCGTAGTTTACCTCCGCCGGGTTGAGTTTGCGGGAGAAGGCGGCACATGGGTGAAGTCTACTGGGGTTCCCCTGCTGCTGGGAGAGGACCGCTCCCACTCCTGTGGTGGAAGCATCAACCTCGACGATGAAGGGTGTATCTGGGTCGGGATGGACCAGGAGGGGAGCAGAGGTGAATGCTTCCTTCAAGGTGTCGAAGGCTTGAGTGGCGGCTGGGGACCAGGACAGAGACTTGGGCTTACTGTGTAACAGGTTTGTGAGAGGAGCGGTGATGGTACTGTAGTTATGGATGAATCTTCTATAGAAATTAGCAAAACCCAGGAATCTTTGCAGTTCTTTGACAGATGTGGGGATGGGCCAGTCTTTGATAGCGGAGACCTTTCTCTCGTCCATCCGGATGCCACTGCGATCGATGTTGTAGCCAAGGAACTGCACTGAGGGCTGGTGGAAAATACATTTCTCGGCCTTGAGGAACAGGTTGAAAGCCCTCAGGCGTTGCAGGACCTCCGCAGCGTGGCGGCGATGGTCGGCCAGGCTCCGGGAGTAGATCAAGATGTCGTCGATGTAGACCAGAACTGACTTGTACAGGAACTCCCGGAGCACCTCATGCATAAAGTCCTGAAATACGGAGGGGGCGTTGATGAGTCCATAGGGCATAACAAGGTACTCGTAGTGACCGGTAGGGGTCACAAAAGCTGTCTTCCATTCGTCCCCCTCACGTATTCGGATGAGGTTGTAGGCGCTGCGGAGGTCCAACTTGGTGAACACAGTGGCACCTCGGAGATGTTCCAGCGCTGATGGGACGAGAGGAAGTGGGTATCTGAATTTGACAGTTATTTTATTTAAAGCTCTATAATCTATGCAGGGCCTCAAGCCTCCGTCCTTCTTCGCCACGAAAAAGAAGCTGGAAGCAGCAGGGGAAGTAGACGGACGAATGTAGCCTTGGGATAGAGCTTCAGTGATGTAGTCCTCCATGGCCTTCTCCTCCGGCGCAGTCCCATGGCCGGTGTGGAGGCAGCGTGGGGGCCTTCTTAGGACAGAAGACATCGCTGAAGTGGGAGTAACATTTAGGAATGTCTTGAACGATTTTCAAGGGGACTTTCCACAGACATAGCGCAGACTTGAACTTTCTCAGAACGTGGAGAACTCGGAACAGGGAACTCAGGAAAACAGTTATTAAAACATTGGTTACCCCACTTCAGGATTTCTCCTGTCCTCCAGGAGATGATGGGGTTGTGCTGCTCCAACCAGGGGTGCCCTAAGATCATGTCAGCGGTTGAGTCCTCCAGAACCAGCAGGTGTATTTCCTCTACGTGAAGGATGCCGATCTGGAGTTGAATTTTCTATTTGCATGGGATCGTTGGCTGGTTCTGGGGAGCTGACGGATTCTGGACGGTGGAGGATGGATGGGAAAAGTGGCTGGCCCTGGTGCTCTTCGAGACACGACTGCATACGAGTGGCGAATCTGACGGAGAGTTGGATAAACCATTCGAGCCCGATGGAGTCCTCGTATGCAGCGAGATGCAACCGCACGCGGGGGTCCAGACCTTGACGGTAAGTGGTGATCAAGGCTTGTTCGTTCCAACCACTTGATGCAGCAAGGGTTCTAAACTGGAGAGCATAATAAGTCACAGACATGGAACCTTGTTTTAATTGATATAATCTCTCACCAACAGATGAATCCCAGGCAGGTCTTCCAAAAACTTCTTTGAAATGAGTTATGAAACTTGACAGAGACTGAACAATGGGTTTTTTCTGTGACCAGAGTGGCTCAGCCCAGCGAAGAGCTTTTCCGTCAAGTTGAGAGATTATAAACACCACTTTTGAGCTTTCGGTGGGATACAAGTGCGGTTGCATCTCCAGGACCAGCGAACACTACAGCAGGAATCCGTTGCAATCCTCCGCCGAACCAGAGAAGGGCGCCAGTTTGGCCATGGGACTGGCGACCGCTGGTGGTGAAGGAGAAGCGGCGGGGAATGCGGAAGTAAACGCTGGCGGTGTTGTCGTGGGAGTGCTGGAGAGTGTGCGATGAAGTGCATCCACAAGATCTTGGAATGGATCCGGAGCGCTCATTCTGGCTGCTCAGACGGTTACGGTCCGGTCTTCTGTTACACACAGAAGGGGACGGAGACACTGATGGAATATAAACCAAGTTTATTGAACAGACAGAGAGCGTGAGCAGAGTGCAGGTGAGTAGTGGCTGATGCAGTTCATGGCAGATGTGACCGTAGAGCTGATACTTGTCTTGTGATTTCCAGGGATCATGGATGGCGGGCAGACGAGGAGCAGACCAGACACAGAGACACTCACGGGAGATGAGGAGAACACTGGGAGACGAGGAGAACGCTGGAGACAGGTGAGTATTCTTCAAAGGTAAGCATAACAGGTAAGTATGCATTAACGAGACCGGACAGTGACTGTGTGTGCTGCTTTTGTAGTGCTGTTGGTAATGGTGCTGATGCGTGGCAGGTGTGGATGATTAGTATTCTGGTGAGGGAGTGCGCTGTGATTGGGTGACTGTGGAGCCTGGCGTGTCTGTGACAACTGCAAACTTCAATAAATTTTTATTTTCAATAAAACATCAACATCCAAATCTGTTAATTCTCAACAAGAACCTCTGTACATGTATGAAAGAATAATGTCAAACTGGTTTGTAAACTGGTTTGACACTCAGCGTGGCTGAAGTCAGTTGTAGTTGTGTGTCTGCTCGTCTCTTCTCTTTTTTCTGGTCTTCTTTCTCTGTCCTTCAGTGATTCTGCTTATCAGGTGTTCATCAGTGTCTGATTTCACTTATTTCTTTTAATTAACTCTGTCAAGTGGACTATATTAGTGAACTAATGCAGGGAATAGTGAATGAGGGTATAGGGTGTGATTTAGAACACAGCCTCTGAGTGTCGACTTTGAGCGCTGTTAACTCACAGTATATTCCTGTAGGCTACTTTCTCGAAAATGACAAATATTACCCAGAATGCATTGTTTTCTACAGTATATTACTGTTTTAATGGAAAATGGCTTGTTACTGTCAGAATTTGGCCGTTTTTTTACAGCAAGGTTTAACAGTGTGCATAAATGTACATGAGCATTGTAAATTTGTTCAAAAGAATAAGAAATTGTTTTTATGATGTGCACGTGATGAGATGATGTGGAGGTTAAACAAGTTTTGAGAATGCCAACTGTGAAACGTACCAAAGTGACTAAGAAAAACTGTACATTTATATAAGATTCACTTTCACTTATGTATATTTTTACATATACATAATATAGGCTATGCTTGTATAAATGGGTAGAAATGTCGAATCTACAGGTTACATCAAAGGCTCATTTATTGTCTATGTTAAAACCCCCAAATTTATCATCACTTAATCTAGCACTGAAGACAATGCTGTTTAGTAACACTGCTGTTTGTTGTACACAAATTCTTTGTCTTTGTACCCTAACCCTTTGGCTTTGTACAACAAAAGCCAAATTACAAGTTTTGTTTAAATGCATAGCATTTAGGGTTTGGTTTCCTAAGGTTCTCTGTCCTGCTAAATGTTTGGACAAAATCCTAATTAATATCAATGACTGAAGGTTTTGTTTGTATGTGCTATATTCATGATAAATATCTTATTGCTAGAGACAATATATTTTTACAACAGGGCTGTGTGCCATTAATATGAACAGGTTCAAACAGGATGCAGAATTGTAATTCTAATTTAAATTTAAAGAATACAAAAAAATTTAATAAACTTCAAATATATTCATATAACTGCTAGTAATTTTTAATACACTATTTTTACAGTATTAACACCAAAATACACTGAAATTTTTAGAACCATTAGATAGTAATAATCAATGTTTTACTGTAATTACTAGTACAACTTAATGAAGTGAGTGAAGATCAGCATTAGACCATTATGAGTGTTCTAACTAAAGAAAAAAAAGTCTAAAGTCTCAAGACGTAATATAGGTGAAAAAAGATGTCTATAAGGTGAAAAAAGGTGATAAAAATCAGAGCATGTTGCCACTTGGGCAAAATGGCAGTTAATTTCTGTGGAATTGGTGGCGATTTACTGAGCTGAGGGTAAGAGGTCTGAATTTTCCTCTGGTATTTCAAACTCAACCTCCCAAGACCTCACTTGCTAATCCCTCAGCGTATAGGGAGAGAGCTGATCAGACCTGACGAGGCCCCACCCCCACCCTGGACCGGACTGTGAATTCACAGAGGAGGGCCACACAATAAACAATAAACAGTCCTGGGGCTGCTACAATCAGGGAACCCCCTCCCCCCACAAGCCCAACAACCCTGAACAAACTTTAGGTGGGAAGCACTTCAGCATCCCCTTCAAGGCACTAAAAGAAAGCATAAAGCAAGAAAAGTCTGTCTATCTATCTATCTGAATTGTTTTTTAATGTTAACCTAAAACATTTACATTATATAACTATAATGCCACTAAAATGTCACACTGTAGGTTAATTGTTTCTGTACATTATATAATTATATAGTACCAATGGTTTATTAATAAAATTGTTCAATAATATTTTAATTAAATTAAAATAACACACTCATGATCTGCGGTTCTTATTTATGTGAACATCCTCTGCCAAACTGCCAAAATGACCATAAAAGCATAACTATAATAATAATAATAATAATAATAATAATAATAATAATAATAGCCTAATTAGCCTAAATGGTCCTAATTTAAATTAAGTGTTTTAACTACTATGTACCATCTAAATGAATCATTTGATAAAATGCACTTTATTGTGTAGATGTTTTCGTTGTACTATATTTAAAAAATACCTTATGTAATTACAGCTGTAATTTATTTCTGTAATTACATCTATAATTACACTGTTGATCCTGACACCTTAACCGACCCTTAAACCGAACATACCACGAAACCTGTCCCAATATTCGTATTACACCTCAATAGCAGCAAAAGTGTTTACAACATGAACACAATGAGTACATTTTACCTAACTTTTTTCTCATTCTGATGCAAGTAGGCTACTATAACAAAGTGACCAATAAAAAATAAAATTATAAATACTTACAAGATTTCTGTCATTGAGGGAAACGTTGGAATAACATCTATGCCCATGCATGAGACAGCGAAGACTTTCCATTGGGAACACTCACAACCATGAGGACATGAATTCGTATGTCCGATCACACACACAGGTGACAGCATCAACAATAACAGCACACGTGTCGCCATGATATAAAGAATAAATGTATTTTCTTCCGCTGGAAAACTGCAATCGCTCCACTCGGTTTGGACGGTAAATAGTGACACAAACACTGACGAGCAGTTTAAAAGCTCAAACTTGCTTGAGTGTGAGAGTCAGCAAGTGAGTAAGAGAGCCTGTGAGTGAAGCGGACTGCTGAGGCGCCCTTGCGGTTGCTATGGGAACTGAATAGTTATATGCGACATAAAAACGTCTCTCATTTAGGCTCTACTAATAATTGCGTGTATTATTCGTACAGGTAGGCTACAGGTACAAAAATATCGAAAAATCATAAATAGTCAGGGGGAGTGTTGGGCAATTGTCAGTTTTCATTTCAGTTACAACATACAATGGATTATCAAAATTAAAACACAAAGAACATTTTTCAGGAAATTATGCAGTCTAAAGAATTTATTTCTTTTGTATATAGGTAATATTTTATATATTTTATATTTCATTATATTTGTATAGCCAAATATATAGGCCTAAATCCCGAAGTCGTGACAATTATATAGCCTATGATGACAAATGTAAATGACAAATATGTAAATGTTTTAAATGTGTCAATTATGTGTAATACATAACAAAATGTGTAAAAAGAGCAATACACAAACTTTATATATGGGCTACTGATAAAATGTTGGCAGATCTTCTTTGTGATCAGCCTAGTTCAATTTGAAATCGTTTATAGCTGATTACAAAACTACCACAGGTTAGCATTAGTTTGGCTAACTGTTTAATATGAATGGATAAATGAATATATTATGAATTAATTAATTATTTTAATTTACTCACTGTATTCCAAATGAGTAAAACAGATCAGTTACTCACAACATCACTATGCCTCTTTTCGGATAGGCCCTATCTGAATAATGCCAGCAAATTAAGCTGCATTTTCTAAAATGCTAAACTTTTTTGTCTTCAGTCGCGGAGATCTGCGCAATCAGGGCTGTTCGTTTACGGCGCACACTTGTGAGGCAATAAAATAATTTTTTTAATATTTTTTAAAACACGTACTATTTTAAACAAATTATTAAAAATGTGTATAATACACATTATAATATAATATAATATAATATAATATAATATTTAATATAATATGAAGGAGTTCTGAAACGTAACCTGTACGGCGCCGATGGCAAAACTACAACTCCCATGATTCATAGCGTTTGTTGTATTCCTGTTAGGCGGCCAGTTCAAGTTGCCATAGCAGAGGATGGCGGTGTCTTACATTGATCCCCTAAGATAACCATCAAACCGCTGGGCTCACGGGTAGGGGTAGTTTTATGTACGTTTCTTGTAGTTTTACAATTCTGTGATTCGGTATTATATTATACAAACGGACAAGGCTTTGTAACATCTCACAAAGAAAGGCTGTAAGCACAAAGCTAACTAGCTTGATGGTTCTACGTCAGTTCTCTGTGCCAAGCCGAGTGTTTACAAGATCTTGATTTTCAAAAAATTGACGATTTAATTGATTAGACCAGTGATCATCAGCCTTAAACATTTAATTAATCTGAATACTTTCTCGCTAGGTGTAACTTAATTACACACGTCTAATAGTTAGGCAAACATATCATGCATGTGTCAAGATTGGAAATGTTGTTTCTGATTTCAGTTTAGTGCTGTTGCTTATTTTCAGCCATTGGCTCATGTCAGCATGGACTCCTCCAGTGAATCTGACACCTATGACAGACCCAGGGGGCATCGATCGCGGGTCAGAGAGAGACGAATAAGGCCTGACAGCAGGTTTCCTAGGGATACGCATGTATCAGACATATCAGACAAAATTGACACTTTAGCAAACACTCTACAGGTAAGCTGCCCTTTTCTTTACGTGAATGCCTACTCTGTTGTGTACAGCTGGGATCACTGGGGTCTTTTGACATGCAAGCTTGTGCTTTTGTGCAGGATACAAGCCGAAATCTAAACAAAGTGGATCAGATGTTGGGACAGTATAAGGAACACACAGACGACCAAGCTGAAGCCATGGCGACGGTGAGTATTGCTACCCAGAGTTGCATGGGATTGTCTCTAATTTCAGATAAGGGTGTTGTTTTGAGTGCTTGTCCTGCGTTCTAGCTGAGGGAGAGCTTAGAGGAGTCCATCCAGCATCTGCAGGGGCAGCGGCTGAGGAGGACCACCGGTAGGTGGAGCGCCTCCCTCTCTACACTGCACACCAGTGACCTGGAAGATGGCAGCGCCTCAGGTACAGCACAGGCTATAACTTGCTTGTTTAAATGAGTGGAGGCTTGTCTATACATTTATTATTATTTGTACAAATGATTATTAGTAATAGTGTGAATGCTAATACATGATGCACAGTATATACTTCCCGCTAAAACTACTAGTATCTTTTCCAGGGGCTGACTTAGTGAGTCCCTAAGCAATTCCAGGTATGGGGCCCTAACACCCTTTTATTTTGTAGCCCTATACCCTAAGTTAACATGAGAGGGGAACAACTAAGCCTAACAAATTTACACAGATGCTCACTAATAAAGCAAATAAAAATAATATAAGGAACACATTTGTAAATCTTAATGTAATGAAATTATGGTCATCATGTTAATGTATAAACCATAAAATATCATGCACTATACGCAGGTATATCTCCCAACTAGCCCTACACAAACTATTCTTAGGTAAAAAAACTGCCCTATTTATTCTTAACTATATATCTTTACTGGTGATTGAAATCTCAGTGCATTATTCTTAATAACTATATTTATTTACACCAAACATTTTATAACACATCTCTGAAAAGCAGTCATTGTACTCCCTACTGTTGCTATAGTAACGAACGCAATTTTTATGCGAAGCTAATTAACAGATAAATGGCACACTCTTATTTCATTGTTGTTCACCCAAATATAAGGATTTTTATTTTTATTACTCACCCTCATGTCGTTCCACACCCGTAAGAACTTCGTTCTTCTTTGAAACACAAATTAAGATATTTTTGTTGAAACCCGAGAGGTATATGAGTCCTCCATAGACGGCAATTTAACCACCAATTTCAAGGTCCAGAAAGGTACTAAAGACATAGATAAAAAGTCGACATGACTGCAGTGGTTCAACCTTAATGGTATGAAGCGACGAGAACCACTGCAGTCACGTCGACTTTTTTAACAACGTCTTTAGTACCTTTTTAATGTTGTTATTTTTTAGCAAACAATTTACTTCATACATTAAGTTTAACAGCATTAAGTTAAAGGATTATTTCACTTTAAAATGAAAATTACCACATGATTTACTCACCCTCAAGCCATCATAGGTGTATATGACTTTCTTCTTTCAGACGAATACAATCGGAGTTATATTAATAATCACCCTGATGCTCCTAAGCTTTATAGTGGCAGTGCACGGAAACCACCTCTTTGAAACTAAAGAAAGTGCATCCATCCATTATAAACTTTCTCCACACGGCTCCGGGGGGTAAATAAAGGCCTTCTGAAGCGAAGCGATGCATTTGTGTAAGAAAAATATTCATATTTAACAAGTGCTCATATGCATTTTAGACACATTATGTTCTTGCTCCCCGCATGCAATAAACGTACGTCCATGAATGAGCGGGATAATGTCAGTGGTATGACACATTTCAGAAATTTGTCAAAATGACAAATTAAAATAATCAGAGCTAAATGTATTTTAATATTTTTTATAAGCAAAGCTCTGCTGTTAATGAGCTCACACTTGCTGTAGCTCTAAACCTTCTGTTCGCACATGTGCAGTACTAATGGAACGGTCCACTCTAACCCATGATAGGGGGGCCTGCATTTGTGCACATGTAATAATAATGTTAAAACTTTAATGGTGATATCCTGACCAAACAAAATATGATTAAAAAAATGAATAGGTTATGATTTATATAGGCTTCTGGGAATTTAATGATTCCCTGGGGCCCTTATCTTCTAATAATAAGAAGAAAGGTTTCTTGAGTGCCATATCAGAATATTAGAATGGTTTCTGAAGGATCATAGTAGTCACTGGCCCCGTACACTGTGCAGCTAAATTCGGTTGTCGGTTCACCTTTTGGTGCTTAATTGCGTTCTGTACACACACAGTTCAGTAAAATATGGGAGTGACAACCGCATTCTACATTCTACAATTCTATGCAGTGTGTACAGAACCGAACTGAATGTTTATCTTCTGTATTTGTGGTGAAGAAATCACAGGGAAAGCAGCACGAGCACTGAGTGTTGCCAGATTTTTCTAGAAAAACAGCAAATAAGATCAAGCCCATTATAAACTGAAATAAATGGAAATGTGTTATGCTGAAAATAAGACGAAAATATTGCGACCCACTTCTGCTCACTTTAATAACTCTGTAAACTCGATCGCTTTATGAGCCAAGCTTAAACAACAAGCTCAAAAACTCTTGAAATAAGTGAACATGGCAACACCGCGTGAGCGTGCTCTGTGAAGAAGCCTTTACAAGCATAAACAAAACACAACACATCCGTCCTCTCTGCTTTGTTTAAAACTGCTGAAAATAACGAATATTTTGTCACTGTAATATTAATTGGGTGACAATAACGGACCCCAAACACACGAGGTGCCAGAATGTAGCTATGGTTTCCAAGCGGTGAATCATTGAATTTCGAGAGTGAGTCATGTTTCGTACATACATGTAGCGATAATTTAGGGGATTCACTCCTGTATCTAAATGCGGTTGTCATTCCTGAAACTTACAGTGTGTACGTGGCCACTGAAGCCTGGAGTAATGGCTGCTGAAAGTGGAGCTTTGCCTTCACAGAATTAAAAAACAAACAAAACAACAGATAATGGTCAGTGAATCTTTTGGTCTTTCGTTTTTGATTTAATATAGAAATCGGAAAATGAAAAAAAAACTGCACCTTTTTCGTTTTTCATTTTTTTTCCCCAAAAGAATTTGGCTTGGTTTTTTTTTTTTTTTTTTTTTTTTTCCCATTCAGGGGTAGAAAATGAATAAACAACTTGAATATTTGATCTCTACATGTGGGCGGGAATGAAACACCCCTTTTCCGCTGATTGGTCAGCCAAATTAAACCGTGCCGTCATCAGTTCTTCCGCAGTTCAGTGCAGCAGAATAATAGTCCTTCACTGCTATGGATTCTTAACGCATTTATTGCAACTACATTTAATCTCTTTCTCATCAAACAGCCAGACTAATGAATGGCTTGACACATACCATACCGAGGCAGAGCCTAGACAAGGCTTTCTTCTGTGTGTCCATAAATTCAGCAACCTTTGCGTGTTTATCTCAGAAATATTATTGTTATTATTATTATTATTATTATTATACTATAGTAGTCAACATATGAAGTGGATCAAAAAAGTTCATCAAAGTTGTCCTAAGAAGAAGGTTTTAGGATAACTTTGATGAAAGGTTTTGATCCACTTCAAATGTTGACTACTGTAGTTTTTCTCAGAAATAATAATTTATTTCGCACCTGCACTCACAACTACCTAATAGCCAACACCTTTGGCGTACTGCCTGTTTTATTATTGCTGACCACCTATCAAAATCTGTGTGGCAATGCTGTGCGACTCACTGGACAGCACAGAGATATGGTAGTGAAGCTCAGACCAGTATCAATTTAAGTCATTATACACAGAAGTCATTTTTGTTTTAGGCAATACGCTGAGACTTGGACAATGGAGGAACTTGAAATAATATGACAGATATGAAAAGAAATTACATCGTATCGTAGTGTATGTTCACAGCACATCTATTATAGTTCTATTATGATTTTTATTCATACACTTTACACAGATGGATATCATAATGTCGTTATCCCACAGAATGGTTGTTTCAGTGATTGGCTTTAGTGAAATATGAATTTGATGTCATGATTTTAAGGTGAACTCGTTTGAGTTATATGAATAAAACCCTGAAATAAGATTTTGAACAATAAAGAAGAGATGAAGGGTTTTCGTATTTAATGCCATTTACCAGTGTCAGAAATTATTATTAAATATGTATGCTATCTTTAATGTTAAATTCTTAAATTTAACATTAAAATTAGTCAGATAAATTTGAATAATGTGACACTATAGGCTGTTACCAATTAAATCAGTATCAACCAACTGCATGAAGTTGCTTTCAAATGTAGCTACTTACAGTAAATACATTTACACAGCAATTACAACTGTATAATATAATGAGATTAATATTCTAAACATTTTTAATACAGAAATATGAAATGACAAAATGAAATGATACTTGGATTATGAAAGTAATATCACCACTAGGTGGCGGTAAGTCATTGTGTTAAGGAAGTCATTTATTCATTTGTCCAATCATTCAGAACGCTGATTCATTCAGGAATAAAATCAAGTGGCTGTCTATATTAATGGGTCATTCAAAGACTCTTATTCATTCAGGAATGAAACAACTCTGTGCGCCTACTGCAAGTTAATCGCACAACGGTTCTGTGACTATTTGCTTTGGAAGTTTAGTTGGCAGAGAAAATAACCATTCTGTATGCCATCAGTTAGCCAGCCAATACTTAATATTAATTAGATAATCTCAGAGTATTGCCTAAAACAAAAGTTATGACTTCTGTGTATGATGACTTAAATTGATACTGGTCTGGGCTTCACTACCATATCATGTGCTGTCCAGTGAGTCGCGTAGCATTGCCACACAGATTTTGATACGTGATCAGCAGTAATAAAACAGGCAGTGCGCCAAAGGTGTTGTGAGTGCAGGTGCGAAGTAGATTATTATTTCTGAGATAAACTAGTATAATAATAATATTTCTGAGATAAACATGCATAAGTTGCCGAATTTATGGACATGCAGAAGAAAGCCTTGTCTAGGCTCTGTCTCGGTATGGTATGTGTCAAGCCATTTGTTAGTCTGGCTGTTTGATGAGAAGGAGATTAAATGTAGTTTCAATAAATGCGTTAAGAATCCATAGCAGTGGAGGACTATTATTCTGCTGCGCTGAACTGTGGAAGAACTGATGTTGGCACGGTTTAATGTTTGGTTGACCAATCAGCAGAAAGGGGTGTTTGGAAAAAGAAAAACGAAAAAGGTGCCGTTTTTTCATTTTACGATTTCTATATTAAATCAAATTATAATGAGATATATATATATATATATATATATTATATATATATATATATTTTTTCAAATAAATTCTTGATGAACAAGAATCTTTTTTTCAAAAACGTGAGACATTGAATGGTAGTGTGATTGTTGCATACTTCTGTTAAATATCTTAGCATTGCACATACTACTTAAAAAAAGGTATGCGTTATACAGAGTGCAGTAAGCAGTAAAATAGTAAAGCAGTACATTAGTTCCGTATATCTGTCTCTTACCTTGTAGATGGGAGGCACTACCTCCCCACGTCCCCTTTGAGAGATTATGGGAGTGTGGACACAGGTAACAGAAGACGGTCTAGATCTGTCGCAGTGCATTTCAGAGACTCCGCTCAAGCTGAAGAGCAGGTATGACTGCACCCCTGAGACTAATTGTATCATGTTGTAGTTATTTTTATTCAACCCAAAATGTATGAATATATTTTAGTCATGCATATCTTTTTCCACTTAAATACTTCTCAAATTGTTGGATTACATCTTTATGTCAGAAATATCAGATTCAACACCGGATCATGGATCATCATCAAGATATCCCGTTTTTTTTTTTTTCTTTTTTTTTTCCTTCTTCTCGAGTCTGGTATCCAAAATCAGTCAGCAGTTTTTTTTTTCTAATATCCAAAACTCGTTAACAACAAGTCTTGTCTGGTACCCAAAATCAGTGTTTTGTCCTGCACCCAAAAATGTATTAATAGTCTTCTATCTGCCAAGAAGTTGACAGGACAAGCATGAGACTAAGAAGTTATAATAAAATAGATGTTATAAGTAAGGAATAATTAACGACGGGCCATTAGAAAATAATGCACACCCGAGGTAGTAATGCGGCCACGAAGCAGAGTGGCCGTTACACTTCAGGTGTCAAGTCAGGTCACCTTTATTTATATAGCGCTTTTTACAATGCAGTTTGTGTCAAAGCAGCTTTAGAGTGATAACTAGCAAATAATTTTGGTTGCACAGCCGCTCAAGAAGAAAATGGTGTCATTGTCCAGCTTAAGTAAATTCAGTATTGATTAATTCCTTTGTAAAAATCAATAGTTATTAATTTTATCTATACAGCGGCTCTGGAGAAAACAGTGATGTCATCATCGTGTTGAATATTAAGTGTCCCCAACTAAGCAAGCCAAAGGTGACAACGGCAAGGAACCCAAACTCCAACAGGTGACAAAATGGAGAAAAAAACCTTGGGAGAAACCAGGCTGTCGGGGGGCCAGTTCTCCTCTGGCCAACAACGAACAGTGCATGATTATGATTCAGGCAGCGTTACAGGTCATAAGTCAGATTAGGATCGCAACAGTCAAAATATTTAATCCAGTTCCATCTAGTTGAAGATCGGATTCATCACGCTGGTATGAAAACGGTTTGTTGGGGATCTGTGCCACTGGCTGTCGTGTCGATGAGGTCTTCACAGGGGATGGTCTAGTTGACACAATCTCTGCTGACACTTCAGGGATGCGTTGTGGTCGTGTCTAGGCACAGGTCCTCCATCTGACCTGGATACAGCCCGGATCTGACTGACTACGGTAGATCTCGGGATAAACGGAGAGACTAATATTAGCATAGATGCCATTCTTCTTCTGATGTAACAAGTACATCGGGTGTTATAGGAAATGTTCTCCGTTCCGGCTGACCTAATTTATGCAGCCTAAGGCCCCGTGTCCACCAAAGGGTATTTTCCAGCAGCTAGCGTACTTTTCCAATTGTTTTCAATGGAAGCGCCGCGTTTTTTAAATGCCAGGAGCGTAACGAGGCGCTGAGCGTCTTTTTCACGCTCAAGCGCTGAGAGCTCTGCGTTTTTTACCGGTCGCCTCGAGTTGAAGAATGTTCAACTTTGAGTAAAACGCTGCGCTCATCACTGTCACTTTTTATTCAGCTATCCAATCAGAGTGGAGAAGGGGCGGGACAAATACAACACCGACCAACTGTCACAACATTCTTGCTGTACAACGACATCAACAAGCAGAGAACGAAACAAAATGGATGTGAAATTAATATTGCTGGTCTCCGAACATACATAGCAAGTACTCTACATTGCGTCAACATTTTAAGTCTGAAACAAATTACCTGCAAAATCAGTTATAAGTAACAGTGCCACGGATATTCTGTATCATAGCGACAAAGCGTCTCAACTGAAAAAAACGTTGCGCTGCCGAAACGCTCTCAAGCGCACACAGATAGGCGTTTTAAGCAGAGCGTCTAGCGTTTTCAGCTGGCTAAAAACGCTTTGGTGGACACGGGGCCTAGCAATCCTTTAACGGATGTGAAAATTTAAATTGATAATGTGTTATGTATATGCCAGGTTAAAGAGATGCGTTTTTAGTCTAGATTTAAACTGACAGAGTGTGTCTGCTTCCCGAACAATTTTAGGAAGATTGTTCCAAAGTTTAGGTGCCAAATAGGAGAAGGATCTACCGTCTGTGGTTGATTTTGATATTCTAGGTGTTATCAACTGGCCAGAATTCTGAGATCACAATAGACGTGAAGGACTATAAATTCTTTCTAAAAAGGAACATAGTTGCGATGAGATCGGCCTGTAATTGCCTAACTCTCTAGGATCAAGTTGTGTTTTTTTTAATAAGAGGTTTAATAATAGCCAGCTTAAAAGTTTTCGGTAAGTATCCTAGTGACAAAGATGAATTAATGATATTAAGAAGAGGAGCTATGACCTCTGGAAGCATCTCTTTCAATAGCTTAGTCGGTATAGGGTCTAACATACATGGTGTTGATTTTGATGATTTAATGAGTTTAGACAATTCTTCTTCTCCATAGCAACGAATGATTGGAATTTTTCCTCAGGGACACTACAATGCACTGTCTGACGCGATAATGTAGTAGATGGTTACATGGTTATAATTTTCTTTCTAATATTATCAATCTTGAAAGTAAAGAAGTTACATTTACATTTTACATTTAGTCATTTAGCAGATGCTTTTCTCCAAAGCGACATAAATGAGAATAGTAGAAGCAATCAAATCAACATGAGCACAACAGTATGTAAGTGCTGTATCAAGTCAGTTTCATCAGCAAAGTGCTCGTAGCAAGGTTTTTTTTTTCTTTTTAATACAAATAGATGGAGAAAGAGAATGGAAATCGAAAAAAGAAAAGTAAAATATAAATAAAGAGTAAGTGCTAATATTACTGGGTCAAGTGTTGACGAAAAAGACATGTCTTTAGCAGTTTTTTGAAAATGGCTAAAGACTCAGCTGCTTGGATAGAGCGTGGCAGGTCATTCCACCAGCCGGGAACAGACCAGGAGAAGGTCTGTGAGAGTGATCTTGTGCCCCTTTGGGATGGCACCACAAGGTGCCGTTCACTTGCAGAACGCAAGCTTCTGGAGGGCGCATAAATCCGAAGTAGTGAGTTTAGGTATAGTGGTGCAGAGCCAGTGGTTGTTCTGTAGGCAAACATTAGAGCCTTGAATTGGATGCGAGCAGCTATTAGCAGCCAATGCAAACTGATGAAGAGAGGTTTGACATGCGCTCTCTTTGGCTTGTTAAAGAGCGGTCTTGCTGCAGCATTCTGAATCAGTTGTAGAGGCTTGACAGTGCATGCTGGAAGGCCTGCCAAGAGAGCATTACAATAGTCCAGTCTGGATAGAACAAGAAATTCTTGGACAAGAATTTGTGTGGAATGCTCCGAAGGGTCTAATCTTCCTAATGTTGTACAAGGCAAATCTGCAGGACCGGGCCGTTGTAGCAATATGATCTGTGAAGCTTAAACAATCATCCATCACCACTCAAGTTCATAAAGTCGTTACTGCTGTGCTGTTTGGAAACATCAGAAGTTGAAGCTTTTCATTATTTAGCCACTGTATCAAATAAATACCTAGGGTTATGTTTGTTTTCTTCTAAGAGATTTGAAAAATAAGTAGATCTAGCAGTTTTTAAGGCCCTTCTGTACGTGAAAATGCTTTTTTTCCACGAAATGCGAAAAACGTCTAGTTTTGTTTTCTTCCAGCTGCTCCATTTTTCTGGCTGCTCTCTTAAAGGTGGGATCAGTAGATTTTGAAAAACACTGTTGGACATTGTTGATATTTGAAAGCAACCCAAGCAAACCCAACCCTCTCTTCATTGCTCTGCCTCCAAAACTCACACTCCAATCCTAACCACGCTGCTCCGAGTCGGTTTCGAACCCCGGGCCAATCGCTGCTGGCATGCAAGGCGAGTGCGGAAGAGAAGCGGATGAGAAGCGGAATGAAAGCAGCCTCTGCATCTGTTTTCAGGCCTTCCCACTTATCTCTCTCCAGCGCTGGAAAGCTTTTCTAATATAAACACGGTCCTAAAGCGCTTGCCCAGTCATAAACCTTGATTCCAGTGATTATTCTTTTGAGCTCTTTTGTATTGTGTCCCATCTCATTCTGCAGTTTTTTTTTTCTTCAAATCTCCCTCTTGCTCGTTCTCTCTCTTCAACCGTCATACGCCCCCTAATGCTGATTGGTTACATGGGTAACACTTTATTTTAGGGTCTTTTAACTAGTTGCTTTATTAGCATGCATATTACTAGAATATTGGCTATTTATTAGTACTTATTAAACACATATGAATGCCTTATTCTGCATGACCTTATTCTACATTCTTAATCCTACCCAATACCTAAACCTAACAACTACCTTACTAATTATTAATAAGCAGTAAATTAGGAGTTTACTGAGTGAAAAATCGTAGTTAATAGTTTATATGTGTTCCCTATACTAAAGTGTTACCGTTACACGTTTGTTGTTGGTGTCGGCCCGACTAACTTCCAAACAGTGTTTTTGAAATTCTACTGACTCCACCTTTAAGGCCCCAAGTGTGCTCATTGTACCACGGCATTGGACTAGTTTCCTTAATCTTCTTTAAGCGCAAATGAGCAACTGAGTCTAATGTGCTGGAAGAGAGAGAGTCAGTAGTTTCTGTTGTAACATCGAGTTCTTCTAAGTTATCTGATATGGTAAGGAGATGAAACTGATCGGGAAGATTATTGATAAAGCAATCTATAGTGGTAGAAGTGATAGTTCTACAATATTTTTGGCAGGGAGGCAGTTTTGCAGTCTTGGCTAAATGTAGAATACACGAGACTAGATGATGATCTGAGATGTCGTCGCTTTGCTGTAGAATTTCAGTGGCATCAATATCAATTCCATGTGACAGTATTAGATCTAAAGTAGGTTACGACAATGAGTGGGTCCTGACACATGTTGTCTAACTCCGAAAGAGTTTAGAATGTCTGTAAATGCCAATCCCAATGCGTCTTTTTCATTATCTACATGGATATTAAAATCACCAACAATTAGGACTTTATCCGCAGCCAGTACTAACTCCGATAAAGTCTGTATGGTGCCCTGGTGGCCTGTATACGGTAGCCAGCACAAATGTCAAATGGCATTTGTCGCTTACATTACATAATGTTACATAAAGCACCATAAATTCGAAAGAATTATATTTGAAAGACTTTTGAGTAATACTGAAGGTATTACTACACTTTACTTACTATACACTATACTTAATACACTTTTCAGACGAGGCTCGTGTTTATAACTGTAACCTTGAGGGCTGGACTCATTTAAAGTAATGTAATCGTCTGGTTTTAGCCAGGTTTCTGTCAAACACAGCACATCTAGTTTATTATCTATGATAATATCATTTACAATAAGTGCTTTTGAAGAAAGGGGTCTAATATTCAGCAACCCAAGCTTTATCATTTGTTCATCAGTATTATATCTGTTTTTTTATTTGTTGAACATCAATTAAATATTTACCCTTAAATGGGTTTGGGAGTTTTTTGTTTTTACTAATTCGGTGTACAGACACAATCTCTATGTGATGATATCTAGGTGAAAGAGTCTCTATGTGTTGGGATTTATCTGACTTCTGTGACGTGAGACAGCTAGCAGATGGTCGGTTTAGCCAGTCTGTCTGCTTCCTGACCTGGGCCCCAGTTTGTCATGTTTCAGCTCTAAGACTTGTCTATGAACTAGGCATGTGACGGTATCAAATTTTCATGTTGCAAAAATTGCTGAAGCTTTTTTCACAGTATACATTATTATCACGATATTGAAATAAGTTGCAAAAAAGTGCTGTCATATAACAGGTTTAAGAACTCTTATTCTTGTAATAAAAAGAACTCTGAACATTTAAATACAGTTTTGCAATACACAAAAAAAGTAAAATATTTCAAACATTAAAGTGCAAAAGAATTATAAAGAACAACAGGTAACACTTTACAATAAGGTCTTATTTTTTAATGTTAGTTAATGCATTAACTAAGATTAAGAATGAGCAATAACTACATTTGTTACAGAAGGTATTTTTTGCTAATGTTAGTTAAAAAATCCAACTGATCATTGTTGATTTTAGCTCAGGTCCATTAAATAAATACAACTTTTGATTTTAGTAATATTCTTAAACATTAACTAAGAAATTAATATTAACTAAGATAAATAAATGCTTTATAAGTATTTTTTATTGTCAGTTTGGTAAAAATGAATTAACATGTTAACTAATAAAGCCTTATGTCACTAAGTGTTACTGAACAATAACAAATAATTAGAACATTTTTAGTCAGTCCAGCGTAAAATATAAAAATGTTTAAGTTTGAAAATAAGTAGCCTATTAAGTATTTGGTGCTGTGATGAACAACATTGCAAATACAAAAAACTGAATGTCAGTTTGAAGCATTTTAAATACTGTTCATTAGCTCAGCTGCTTTGTTTATGGGGTTTCAGGGGTAACTGCTGCTTTTCTGCTTTTCCATAAGCGCCCTCTGCTGTCAGAGAGTGAATGTGCACTTTCATTCAGCGCGTCTCCTTCAGTTGTTCCACCATGTGCTTCTCGTGCACGTTGGGCTTGTTTACATCTTTACAAGTCTCTTTTTCACGCAGCACACAGCGGTGTTGTGCATTTTATACGGTTGATGGGGAAAGTATTCTTAAAATGCATTATTAAAATTTGAATAAATTTGTATTAAATAATTATTCACGGTATTTTGAAGTGCCTACGATAACAATATTGTGCATATTCATTATCTGGATTTAACGTATTACCGAATATCGGCCTACTATGAACCCTATTTTATTCTGCGGACACCACTTAGACAGCCAGCCATTGAGTGATGATAGTCTGCTAAGTATCTCATCACTTCGAACAGGTAGGGGTCCAGAGCAAATTACAGTGTCTGACATTGTACTTGTGAGTTCGCACACCTCTTTAATGTTAATTTTGGTGATCTCCGACTGGCGAAGTCGGACATCATTAGTGCCGATGTGAATAATAATCTTAGAGTATTTACGATTTGTAACGATATGTAGACTCAGAGAGCACAACGGGAGAACAGTTAAACACCAGTTTATTGATACGGCAGAGAATGGAAACAACACAGACAGGTATCCAAATGCAGCAGAGAGCTGAGCGTCGATGGATGGAATGTAATAGTCTTTTCTTGAATGTAGTAGATGAGTAAACTGAATAAAGGGGAATGGATGAGAACACATCTCAGTTGCTGTTGACCAGAGTGAATCCACGAAGACAGGGGAAGTACACAGAGACGATGGTAGATGATGTTGGAGATGGAGTGAAGATCGTGGAGCGCTGGAGAAGGTAACTTCTTAGATGAATAGCAAACAGGTAAGTGGAGCATAGATTTAGTCTTGTATCCGCTAGGGAGAACAGACAATGAGTGTGACTGAGGTGTGTGCTTAAATAGTCCATGGCTGATGGGTTGATCAGTGACAGATGCAGGTGATTAATACTCAGGGGAAAGTGATCGTTGTGAGAGAGTGACGGTGGAACCTGGTGTATCCGTGACACGATTAGCATTAGCCAGCACTTTTAAATTTACTTTGATGTCAGGCACTCTGGCTCCCGGCAAACGTGACTATGGTGGCTGGTGTCTCTATTTTCACGTTCCGTGTCATAGAATCACCAATATCTAGGGCACTTTCAACAGGATTCTCAGTAGGTGCATCACTGAGTGGGGAGAACCTGTTTGAAGTTCTAATCGGAATGGAACAGTGGTGTTTTTTTTCTCTGTCAGCCTGACTGTTTCTCTGCATTTATGACATGTGAATCCCTCGTCGCTGACAGAGAAAGCCATACTAAACATGTGACAGGCAGTGCAAGTAACAATAACAGGGGAAGATGACATGACTCACCATATTTGTAGACTGATCCGACTCACCACAATTGTTTGATGGACTCGTAGAAAAAGGAGCGTGCGAAAGAAAAAGATGGTAGGCGCAGATGACAAGTTAACAGGCTACCGAAATGCTAACATGTTGTGATAGCGATTTACAACCCCATTTCCAGAAAAGTTGGGACATTTTGTAAAATGCAATAAAATCAAGAATCTGTGATTTGCTAATTCTCTTCAACCTTTATTTAACTGACAAATGTACAAAGAAAATATTTCCAATGTTTTCACTGACCAACTTGATTGTATTTTGTATATATAAACAAATTTTGATTTTGATAGATGCTACACACTCAATAAAATTTGGGACAGAGGCAAGTCTACCATTGTGTCACATCTTTTCTTTTAATTACATTTTTTAATCATTTGGGATTTGATCTCACCTCTTATAAGATAGCTTCTCAACAGTTTGTGATCATCGTTGTCTGGTTCTCCTTTTCATGATGGGCCATACATTTTCAATAGCAGACAGATCTGGACTGCAAGCAGGCAGTCAAGCACATCCACTCTATGGTGTAGAGTGTCTAAGAAACCACTTTGTTGTACCACGTGCAGAATGAGGCCTGGCATTGTCTTGCTTCCCAGGAAAGATGTCATCTTGATGGAAGTTTATGTCTCTGTACAATTACGCCTCCACATCAAAGATTCCTTCACACATATGCAAGTCACTCATGCCGTTTGCACTGATGCACCTCCATGCCATGACAGATGTTTGCTTTTGCACCTGTCGCTGATGAAAGTCTGGATGTTCACTTTCATCTTTGGGACTGAGAACTCGATGTCCGTTTTTTCCAAAAACAAGCAGAACCGTGGACTCTTCTGACCACAGCACACATTTCCACTGTTTTTTAGACCATCTGAGATGAGCTCGGGCCCAGAGAACTCAGTAGCATCTCTGCATTGAACAGACATTTAGCTTTCTCCTTGCGTAACAGAGATTCGAGTTGCATTTCTTGATGCAGCGTCAGACTGTGTTAAGTGAAAACAGTTTTTCAAAGTACTTCCGATGTGTCTATATTTAACACAGTAGCATGATGGTTTCTCATCTGAGGGCTCAAAGGTCATGCACATTCAATGGAGTTCTCATACCTTGCCCTACACAGACTGAGTTTTTTTCTGGGTTCCCTGAATCTTTTCACAATATTATGGTAGATGGTGAAAGACCTAAATTCTTTGAAATCTTGCATTGAGAAATGTGAACTTTGAATAGTTTGACAATTTTCTCATGAAATTTGGCACAAAGTGGTGAGCAATGACCCATCTTCGCTTGCAAAGACAGAGAAGCTGCTTTTAGTTTAATTTGGATATTCTATAATCTTTTCACTTTTATTTTGCCTCTGTCCCAACATTTTTGGGGAGTGTTGCAGTCAGCAAAATCTTTTTTTTTTTTTTAATATATATTTACAAAATACAAAGTTGGTCAGTGTTCAAGAGAATTAACAAATCATAGATTGTGGATTTTATTGCATTTTATGAAATGTCCCAACTTTTCTGTAAATGGGGATGTAGATTAAAAAATTAAAAGCTAGCAATCAAAAATGAAAATTTGATGTTTATCTGCTTACCCCCAGGGCATCCAAGATGTAGGTGACTTTGTTTCTTACAGTTATTAACGCAGTAGAGAGAGAGAGAGAGAGAGAGAGTGAGAGAGAGAGAGAGACCTTTAACACACCTTTATTTATAATTACACTGTATAGACATACCTCAACCACTATTTAACCATAAAAAAACCTTTACAACACACACACACACACAAAAATACATACATACATATACTTATATTCCCAATCAAAAACATTCATAAATTCACATAAATTTAACAAATTATTGAATAAAATTTTGCGATCCTCATTTGAACCTTTTTTTAAATCACAGAAACTCATCATAAATTTAATGGCAGATCATTTTTATAATCCACTGTGCACAAAACATCATTCAAAGCCCAAATTTCAGTAAATCTGATTATTCGTCAGTTTAAAATATGCAAACTCTGCCTTGATTCTGATTTCTATTAGAGCCTTTAAAACCACCTCAGGATCTGCCACAAAAAGGACATTCTTTCCCATTCTTTACAGTGGGGTCAATGTGTGCCACATGTCTGTTTGTGGCTACTGACCAGTGAACAACCCTCCATTGGAGATCCGCAGTGCATTTCTCTATAGGAAGTTTATACAGGGACCTCCAGCAGCCCCTAGGGGATGAGTCTGGTCCGAACAAATCTGACCACTTTGTCTCTTTGCAATCCTTAAAGGTGGGATAAGTAGATTTTCAAAAACGCTGTTGGACATTGTTGATATTTGAAATGAACCCAAACAAACCCACCCCTCTCTTCATTGCTCCACCTCCAAAACTCACCCTCCAATCCTAACCATCCTGCTCTGAGTTGGTCTCGAACCCCAGCCCGATTGCTGCTGGCAGGTGAGGCGAGTGCACTAACAATGACGCTAAGTACCGCATTCTCTAGTGGTCATCAGTGCGCAGTGGTTTATCTGCACAACTCTCAGTAGCTGGCCTCTGTTACAGCTGATGCGCAACAAAATGTTTCACAAAAAATAAAGCGCAGTTGATGAACGAACGACAAAGAAGCACAAAAAATGAACGTTACTCACACGTGAAGCGGAATCAAAGCAACCTTCACGTCTGTTTACAGGCCTTCCCGCTTAGCTCTCTCCTGCGCTGGAAAGCTTGCTAATATAAACGTGGGTCCTAAAGCACTTGCCCAGTCATAAGCCTTCATTCCACTGATATTCTTTTGAGCTCTTTTGTATTGTCTTATCTCTCTTCCTGCAGTTTTTCTTCAAATCTCCCTCTTGCTCGTTCTGTCTCCTCAACAGTCATACACCCCCAATGCTGATTTGGTTACATGTTTGTTCTTGGTGTCGGCCTGGCTAACTTCCAAACAGAGTTTTTCAAAATGTACTTACTCCACCTTTAAGTACGTTGTAATGAGACACTTTCACACAGATATTATATAGTGCCTTTTTTGAAACAGTCTCAAAACCTTCCAGCACAGGAGTCCTGAAATTTAGAAGAGAACCTTCCTCTGGCTCTACATCCACCACTGCTGAAATTTCCACTTGGGGAAAAAGACTCCCTCTGTTTTGTTCAGGAACTTCATTTTTCTGAGCTGCTTCTGAAGACAGAAGATAGTGCTGAAACAATTCTGTCCATCATTCTCTTTATAATCCTTATAGACTTGATGGCTGTCATGTTGCACATTTCCTCTGGACTTTTCCAGTTTGCACCATTCTTTAGGTCAGCAATTCTTGTGCACCCCACTCTTGCCATTACATTCTGTATGCTCCTGGGTTCCAGTGCTTGTGCTGGTATCAGCGGGTTATTAAAGAGTGGTTCATTCTCTGTCTAAAGTCTGATGTTTGAGAGACCCCTCTTAACTTTAAAAACTGAAGTCCATGCTCTAAAAACTGCTTTGTATAATGGGGATATATCTCTCAAGTCCATTTTAGCCAGTTTAATCAAAAACAATTGTATATCATACTTGAAAGCATTCATTTATCCTTACACAGCACAGCGCTGTATCAGCCCATCACAGTTCCGCATACCGTAATCTTTGTGCTGCTTGAAGTCCGAAAGCCTTTTCTGTTTTCAGTATCCATCAGTTTTCTTTCCTCTTATTTCTGCTCCAAGTTAAAAAATTGACATTCACCGCATTCAAAACATTTTAAACTTCCAGTACTTGCATAAAGCATATAGGACTTGCCTTCATACACGACTCGAAAAGAAATGTCAAGAGCTGTTGAATCTAAAAACATAAACACTTGACGCCTAAAAGACGTAACATGTTTCAGTGACTCGTTTTTACAGCCTAGTGGAACCATCTTAATTCCACTAGCAATTTTCCCAAATCTCAACAATTCCTTTTCAATATCATGATTTGGTATGAAAGGGGGACAATTCGAGATTGTTATATGGCTCAATTGAGCCACCAGCGGAGAATAAGACAGTATAAACGCTCACCCGAATGCCGCTCTCAACCAAACGACTTAAGTTCCATTTCTTTAGAAAGATCACTACGGCCTTATTCATCCATGAAGCTGAAACAATGTTGCTATACTCCACCTCTTCGCCTATTGCCACGAGCACTTCTTCTACGGAGACGCTGGCCTCAGGTACACATCTAACTCCATGACGAAGTGAGAGAGAGGAGCCACACCCACTCGGATGAGCCTCCATCTCAAACACCCGCCACGAGGTTAAACAAAGAGCAAACACTCCCATAATACTATCTTAAGAAAAAACAAAACACTTACAGTCAGAAAGAAAAAAAAAAAAAACTAATTTCAGAAAAAAAATTAACCCAAACTAGAAAAAAAGAAAAAGCCACATTTAGATTGCTCCTCTTACCAGTGAGACACTCACACACCCCAAACTCCAGAGTGGTTTGATGGTTTGATTTAGACTGTAAAACAATAAGGAAAAAATTAAGTCAATTATTAAATCAAAAACACAGGCAACCAAATGATACAGATTTGCGCCATCAATATTGTGAGAAACTTAAACAGTATAAAAATACACTCTGAAAAAAGAGAGAACAGTGCATGCAAAATCAGCTAAAAACTATTGAAGAATCTGTAAATTCTAACAAATTCTGGGACAATTGGAATTCCCTGAATAAAAAACATGAACAAACAGCCATACAAAATGGAGACACCTGGAAAAATCACTTTAAACAACTTTATAGCGAAATAAAAATGAACCCAGAACAAATCCAAATATATGAAAAAATGATCAATATGGTACATACAATTGGTATATACCAAAACCTATTAGACTACCCCAGCACAGAAAATGAACTGATTGATAAAATTCAGGCCCTAAAAATCAAAAAAGCAAGTGGACCAGATGGCATCCTCAGTGAAATGCTGAAGAACACAGAGCAAAAATTAAGACTAACCTTACTAAAACTGTTTAACTTGGTTCTGAGTGTTGGTCATTTCCCTGTGACACCTGGAATAGAGGACTCATAATGCCCATATTCAAAAGTGGAGACAAATTAGATCCAAATAATTAAAGGGGCGTCTGTGTGAGCAGTAATTTGAGGAAGCTGTTCTGCAGTATCATCAACACAAGACTCATACATTTCTTTACAGAGCACAATGTCCTAAGCAAAAGTCAGATTGGATTCTTACAAAATTATAGAACATCAGAGCATATCTTCAACCTACATACCCTGATTGACAAATACATTAACCAAAACAAAACCAAAATTTTTGCTTGCTTTGTACATTTCCAGAAGGCCTTTGATTCAATTTGGTATGAAGTTCTTCTGTCTAAACTTCTAGAATCGGGTATCGGGGGTGAAACATACAATATTCTAAAAGCAATGTACTCAAACAATCAATGCGCTATTAAAATTGTCAATAAACAAACGTGAAGAGTTCTTCACCCAAGGGCGGGGTGTGAGATAGGGCTGCCCATTATCACTGACCCTCTTCAATATTTACATTAATGAATTGGTGAAACAACTAGAACAATCAGCAGCACCTGGTCTCACACTACATGACACCACTATAAAATTTCTCCTATATGCAGATTATCTGGTCCTGCTGTCTCCAAAAGAAGAGGGTCTACAGCAGAACCTGGACATCCTGCATTGGTTCTGTCAGACCTGGGCCCTGACTATTAACCCTCTGGGGTCTGAGGCTAATTTGGGGCCCTGGAGAAGTTTTGACATGCCCTGACATTTGTGCTTTTTTTCAGTTGCTTATAAACACATTAATGACAAAAGTCTCATTACACTGTATTCAGCACAAACTAGGCTACAATAATATGTGAGCAACAAGTATGTACATGTTTGTATTTTTGAGAGAATTATGTATATACATGGTTTTTGAAAAAAGGAAAAAAAATAAGTCACTGAAATAAGGCCTCAAAACACATACTAAATATTTGTTCGCAAGACTTTTGGGAATTGTATATTTTAGTCTAGAGTTTTTGCTTCAAAGTGATGTTAAAATCATTCTGCCTACTCAGACACAAAAAACAATGTATTGATTTTAAATTTCTAAGACACTTTTTGTTTAGGAAGGCCGTATGCACGGAGCTGAGTCTTCATGAATAATGCCGTGATTCACACCTGAGGAGATTAAGACCCTGCCCCTAATGAGCCGCATAATGAGCCATTCAATCAGGAATGTGAAGAAAGAATGCAATGACAAAAGAAATATATCATTTTTTGTTTGTAGTTTATTTAAAATATAGTTATAAATGAGTCAAAGACACATTTTGAGTACACTGTTATACCTGGAACTAAATCAAAAAAAAAAAAAAAAAAAACTTTCCTGCTTCCAGTCAGTGATCTCATTATCATATGCATGCAGTCCATTGTGGGCCAATATCTGGTCACTATGATTCTCAAATCTGTGAGATAAAGGGGAAAAAAACCCTGTGTGCTTGCTGATAACAGGATCATATTTAAAATAATTTAAAATAATGGTTTTCTATTTTAATGTACTTAAAATATAATGTATTTCTGTGATGCAAAGCTGAAGTTTCATTATTCATTGTGGACATATGGCACTAGACTATTTCACAGTAAACACTTCATAATTGTTTAAAACAGGACAAAGAAATTTTCTAAACATTCATATTACCTCTATGACATTTTATGTATTATATTTGTTGTATTATAGAGTGTAAATGTCTGTATTATAATATTCACAGACACTATATCGCAATTAGAATAAAGAACTTAAGAATAAAAAAAAACCTTACCATTCACAATCATCGGCTTGATCAAGTTGATCCTCGATTGAAATGAAATTGAAAGTGCTCTTCCTTTGAGGTAAATTCTTCCAGAATTATTCCTCATGTCTCAAAACGATGTACATGAATCTGACTAAGATTGATGCATTTTTTTCCGAGCTGATGCGGGCGTTCACTCTCTGTTGCATTGATCGCCTCAGAATTTGCCTTTGAATAGAGCGTGAGCTCTGTGGGCATGGCCACATTGGTGGATAATGAGATGACTTGCGAATGACTGACATCTCTCTCTTTTCAAACAGATGACATAAACAAAGAATATTTGTTTTCGATTTGACTTACATGATTTAAAACCTTTCAACGTTTCTTTGGACATATGTCTGATGTTTGTGTGATTAGTATTCTCTAAGTCATTTTTAGAATGCACTTCATTCAGATAGATGGCAGGTTGCGCATCATGTTTTCTTTATTTTGCAAAAAGCACAACATTTTGTTTTTAGTGTGAGTGTACACAAATAAAAGAAGACATTCCACAGTTTTTAATAATATATAACTCTTATTTGTATGTCCAAAATTGCCGGAGTATTTCGAGTCTCTTTTGCACTGATAAGAAAAAAAAGCAAAGGCGCCGACGACTTAACCGACTCCAGAGTGTTAGCTATAACAAAACTAATGTACTAACATTCCAGAAAAGACCTAGATGTCAGGGAAAGAGACACAGTTTAACCCTTGGTATGACCAAAGTTGGGCTCGGGCTGAAAATAAGTGCAACTGGAAAGCTAAATTTGGCCGTGAATGAACTGAAAGAGAAAGCAAGAAGGGTGTTCTTTGCCATCAAAAAATCAATCCAAATTGAAATACCAATCAGAATCTGGCTCAAAATGTTCCAATCAGTCATAGAACCTATTGCACTATATGGCAGTGAAGTTTGGCATCCTCTTCTAAACCACTAATTTGACAAATGGGACAAAAACTCAACAGAAGCCCTGAATGCCGTGTTCTGTAAGAGTATCCTGAGAGTACAGAGGAACACACCGAACAACGCATGCAGGGCAGAATTAGGCCAATACCCTCTATTAATCCACATTGAGAAATGAGTCATAAAATTTTTGAAACATCTAAAAACTTGTGACCCCCAACTCCTACCATTTTAAAGCCCTTAAAGACCATGAAATGAACATTGAAAAAAGCCCCCTGATTTAGATGGTCCTGAAGCTGCAAAAACAAACTAACACGACTAACAACAGCCAGCCTCAGGACACTGACACCCTCAACCACAGAATTAGGCCCAACCAAATTATAAAAGCACAAAAAGAAAATTACCTGACCTATTGAACTGAAACAACAGAAAAACAACGTAAACTTGAATGTTATTTGGCCCTAAATAGAGACTACACAACAGCAGAATATCTGAGTACAGTGAAAGACTGTAAATTAAGAAGAAGAATGACAAGGTACAGACTGAGCAATCACACGCTGACTGTAGAGACGGGCAGATAGAGACAGAACTGGCTGCCCACAGAGAGCCGCATCTGCCCATACTGTGACCTGGGAGAAGTGGAGACAGAGCAACACTTCCTCACCAGCTGCCATAACTATGAGGAAATCAGAAAGACATTTTATCCAAAATTTGAAATATTTTGCTCTAACTTCATAAAATTAAACAATAAAACACAAATTCAACATTTATTAGGTGAAAAAAGAGATTGTATCCTACTAGTAGCAAGATACATTTGATGTCTGTCACAAAAAGAGGGATTCGACTAATTAGTAATGCACTCACGCACGCACATGCGCGCGCACACACACACACTCACATAAACACGCAGACTCACGCACATACACACTGATTTCTAAATTGTTCATAGAATTATAAAATGTTGATTAATTGTTCTACTTACTTTTTTATGTGTGTATATGTACATGTATTTTGATTCACTGTAAAAAATTAGAAATGCTTTAGCAATACATTGTAACAATTGTCATACCAATGAAGCACACTTTGTATTAGAGAGAGAGAGAGAGGGAAAGAGAGCCTACCTGAGTCTGTGTCTCTCATGGCAGCAGTGTCCCTACTAATAGCGAGACTGTAAGTTTATCTATCTCAAGAACCGCACAGTTATTACCTCGCTGGTGAGAAATGTCATGTAGCTTTTAAGTTGCTAAACTATTTACTGATTAATTCATCAGAGCAGCGTGGACAACATGTTTTTTGTGCGTGTGTGTCCATACTATATGTGTGTGCATTTGAGTGAGAGAGAGAGCGGGAGAGCGCATGCGCTTTCAGGACATAATAAAACGTATTTTGTGGCAAAAAGCATGACAATAATTTGTCGTCGAGACTAAAGGGCTCCTGATGGTTTCACACTTAATTCTTCACCTTAATTCTTAATTCTTTTGCAGTTAACATGTGTCTTTTCTTCTCCACCTGTTTTTGTCTGACCCTTCTGACCCAATGAGCATTTTGTTGTCCAGTGGTCATGCCTTAACTGCTATTTCTAGTATTGCATTAGTATTGCATCCTTGTCATGGGCATTTAATAATTTTTGACTTTTCAGTCAAAAGAAAACCTGCTTAATAATTATGCACACCTGAATATAAGGGGTTTCTCATTTCCAGCCTTCATTAACAATTATATATCACTTATAAATGATAAATACAAAATTAATAGTAGTTATTACGATTGAGGTGGTTTGGATATATATAGTACTGCTTGAAAGTTTGTGAACCCCTTGCAAAATCTGTGAAAATGTGAATAATTTTAACAAAATAAGAGGGATCATACAATATGCATGTTATTTTTTATTTAGTACTGTCCTGGGTAAGAAGTTTTACATAAAAATGTTTACATATGGTCCACAAGACAAAAAAAAAAATAGCTGAATTTATTAAAACAGACCCGCTCAAAAGTAAAAAAAAAAGAAAAAAAAAAGCACTTTTTTCTTAATGAAAGAGCGGGCGCTGCCATTGTATTGGACTTGATTGTGTAAATGCTTCTGGTCTCATTCGCTTACATTTATTTTAGCTGTACAAAAACTGTTTGTTATGCTGCTTGATATTGCAAACTGTTACTTGTTATATTATTTTAATATTGTAATCATAAACACACTGGTTTCTAATAATATTACCATTTACAACATTTTATTATTCCTTCCGTTATTTACCTATAACTGCAAATGAAACGGAAGTGCCCACACAATCACATAAAATAGCTTACTTCCACATTGCTACATAAGGTGTATACCTACAGTATGAGCACATATCATGAATTCCATACCTAATGCGGCAAATTTATGCAACCTCATGAATGTTTCAAAATAAAATTGCTGCCACTACAATTAAGGAATTACAGTTCGCAGATTACACAATAATTCATTGCTTGGTGTAAGATTTTTAAAACCACCCTGATGATATAAATGTTATAGCAAAATATCTACTGGTTTCCACATGTCTGTGTTTCTCAGCTTTAGTTTTCCAAAAATACCAAAAATATTACAAAATACCAAAATACATGCCATGATAACAGTGTCTAGGAACATGAGTGGCTTCATCAACACACGGCTTCATCAGGTGCATTGATTTTTATGATAGCTTAGCTGCTGACATATTGACATGTCCGCATGTTGATTTAATAACACTAAATAATCCACCTTTGATGTACACACACAGCACAGCTGCTTTAAAAAAAAAAAAAAATTATGCATTACAGTTCATGCTGTGACTTTGTGATTCAGTTGAGGTGGCACATTGTCTAAGTAATGTACTCTATCAGTAAATATACTGTATCTATTCTTTGACTTGAAGAATGGACACACTTTGCTCAATTTAATTCAGGGAATAAGACCATGGCCTTCGCTACACTGGACAGCGCTTTGCATCAAAAGTATCGAAGGCATCAAAATAAAACCTATTATAACTAATGATATACATTTAATGATATACAGGGATACACTGGATGCACCTGGTGTAGACAGGGTGTTATTCCTCTTTTATGATGCTGCCAGTCATTGTATGAGCAATTTAGCATGTTAAGGGCCAGATTTACTAACAGCTTGCGCCACTCAAGCCCTCTTTTGGTGTGAAAAAACTGCTGTCAGGATTTACCAAAGACATGCAGAGTAAAATTAGTGATGAAAAGACGTGGACACGGTTATTTTTGCTATTGACCTTATTGCAAATGCATTTGTAGGAGTTTTCTTTTCAGACAGACAATTTATGGGATGTTCATGCAATGTTGGTATTTGCACCTTTATTTAACACCCAAAAAAGCATGTCTCAAGCCACTTTGCGCTTGTGTTGTTAGTAGATCATACACACCTGATTATCATTGTCTCTGCTTGTTTGAAAATTTGCGCTGCTTTTTATAGACTGTTGGTCATTATGGAAACGAACTGGCTGCATCTGTTTGTTACAGATTCAGTCACATTCTGTTTGTTGTCATATGTCACATTATCTCCTTTGTTCTGTTTTCCCGCCATCATCAGTCAGCATGGACACTAACTTGATTGTCACAGCTGTTTGTCATTTTGGTTAGTTGCTCCATGTATTTAAGTTCCTGTTTCTCCTATGTTCATGGTCCGGTCTCGTTTCTCATGAGTTGTGTTGCGTGCCTTCTTGTACCTGTTGGATTTATTAAGTAAAGACTTATCTTATCTCCTATCTCCTTCGTCGTGTGTTTCCTGCGCAAGCAAACTGTAACAGAAGACCGGACCTAACAAAAGTGATTGTAAGCGTCTCGCTTATAGAAGTTCTTTTTTTTTTTTCCTCAGTTTCTTGTTCAGTGTTTTGTTTTCCGTTTTGTTATCTCCCTGTTGGCACTATGGACATTGCACCAGTTTTACTAATGTGCCTTGAACAGGGAACTCGCTCCCTCGAGGAACACTTAACGGATTATTTGTTCCTAGCCCCTCTCACCACCTTCCCGGATGACATCCTGTGTTCGTTCCTGATCGCCAGACTCAACAGCTCTGCTAGAGTACAGTTATCCGGGAGGGGTCCTTGGGGGAGCTTCCAGGAATTCGTGGAGTGGGTGCTGGTGTCCTGTGGATCGATTTTCACCGTCGGACCTGTTGACGATGACGCCAGCCTCACTCACGACCCAGTGCACAACCAAGACCACCCAGACGGCGAGGATTTACAGCTTGAGCCCACCGCAGGCCACGTGAGGGACTCCGCCGCGACGTTTGAGCCAGCGCCTGTTGGAGCGACCGAGCCGAACAACGCGATGGAGCCTGAGCAACACGAGTCTGACCAGGTGTGCGAGCCGGCTTCTACATCCACCGCTGAGGGAGTTCTAGTGGACATTGAGGGCATGGAAGTGATTTTTTTTAAATGCTGCATGGGACCTATGTCATTTTGGAGATATTGAACCCTTTAAACTATTAGCGGAATCTGTTTATCATGTCCCCAGTTTTCTGTCCTCACCCATCCTCCCTCTCCCACCACCACTCCAAAATGAATTTGAGACTGTTTTATTTCATGTGGATATCTGTTCTACCCTTCAAGACCCTCTTCAGTCCCCAACCAGTTCTGCTACCCTGTCTTCGCTGTCTCCCATCAGCCCCTCTGTTCCACCTCTGCCTCCTCTCAGTGGCGCGGTTACAACGTTGGACTGCTGGGAGTCATCTCCTCCAGGGCTTCGGGAGTCCGTGGCTCCGCCTCCAACCTCTCCATGCTCCACTCCACTTCGACCCGACATCCCGACTCCCACACCTGCTTTCCTTCCACCCTCGGTGTCAGCAGTGACCATCGGACCTTCGGCTTCGCTGGACTCCCTCGGTACGTCGGCTCCGCTTCGGTCAGACTCCACTCAAACTGCGCCACGGACTTAAGGGCCGTTCGCTGCCCTCCGGCCCTCCACCCCTTCGGCTGCGGCTAGCTCCGCCCTCCCTCAGACTCCATCTCCGCCCTCGGTCGCTCCAGCTCAACCTCAGCCCTCCGGATCCCTGCTTCCACCTCGGGGGGTCGTTGTTGCGGCTCCGTCGTGGTCGGAAAACTAAAGCGGCACATCCCACGTCGACATCGCCTCCTGCCATCACCATGACGTCATCCAGCTGTCTTCCACCATGGCTCCTCCCTCCAGCGATGCCGCCGTGGAGCGCAGCCCTGGTTGTGCACTGGGGTACCATCAGCCCGTCCCTGTTCAAGGCCATCCACCAGACTTCACCACCTCCTGCACCACCCTGGACTCCTTTATTCTGCCTCCTCCCGGTGAGCCGTCCGCCTCCTGAACCACCTCCTACATCGTCATCTACATCCCATCTTCATCTTCCCCTTGCTCTACAGCGCGAGGACGCGCCTTTCCGGGAGGGGGCGTGATGTTACAGATTCAGTCACGTTCTGTTTGTTGTCATATGTCACATGATCTCCTGTTCTGTTTTCCCGCCATCATCAGTCACCATGGACACTAATTTGATTGTCACAGCTGTTTGTCATTTTGGTTAGTTGCTCCATGTATTTAAGTTCCTGTTTCTCCTATGTTCATGGTCCGGTCTCGTTTCTCATGAGTTGTGTTGCGTGCCTTCCTGTACCTGTTGGATTTATCAAGTAAAGACTCATCTTATCTCCTATCTCCTTCGTCGTGTGTTTCCTGCGCAAGCGAACTGTAACACTGTTCTTTAATGTGCCATTTTCAGTTGATCACCTGCAGAACTTTCCACTCCCATCGGTGCATTTATGGGATTGCGGTCTCACGCTAATTTGCCCTTTTTAGTAAATCTGGCCCTTAGTGGTTCTTTCCAAAACAAGCATTTAGTTTAGTTTTCATCTTCTGTTTTTCTTTACTCTGATTGTAGGTTTAGTTTTTAAATTTTCTGTATTTTGTTTTTCTAGTTTCAGTACTAGTTTTATTTATTTTTAATTTATTTTTTATATAAAAATATCTAAATATAATATATAAAAATAAATTATAAAAATAAAAAATAGCTGCCAAATTGTGCTGAAGTTAGCTCATTAAATGAGGTTAATTAAATGTCTCTACACCTTTAGTTGGTTGATCACATTCTTAAAATCATTGCTTTACATTAAACAAAACACTAGTTTTGATGATATAATTTATATATCTATAATAAATTATTACATTTATTTTTTCTGAATGTTCTGCCCAATTAAAAAGTGCTAGAACACCCTACGGTTGCCTTGGTTTCCTCATCAGGCCAAATTATTTATATATTTGGTAGGTTGCAGAGTAATGAAGGATATTAAATCAAAATTATCAAAAATTGAAAATGACAATAATTCATGGTTATTTTATTTCATTTAGGTAGATGATAACTTGGAGGACAATAAACAACAAGTCCCATTTGAAGGGCTTTGAAAATGGGACTCAAGCTATAGCTAAAGGAACAAAATATAATAGAGACTTGAGGATGGGTTATTTTGACTTTGTCCAGTGAGCAGCCACCCACAAATTCCTGGTAACCACCAGCAATGCCCTAGCAACCAACCTGAACACTTTAGCAACCTCATAGCAATTTTATTTATTTATTTTTTTTACACCAACCGCTCAAAACACCTCAGAAACTCCAAAGCAACACTATGATAAGCACCCACACAATACCCTAGCACAGGCAAGCACCACTCACATCAAAATCTAATTCTCTCTATTTCTCAGGTTCACTCAATACATCAGTCCCTAAGAGACCTGCGGAGTGATCAGCTTCGGATTGGTGATGACATTAATAGAGAGATCAGCAGAAGAAACAGGTCCCTTTAATGTTTCTACCTGTCCAAATCAAAGCATCTTGTTCATTGTTCATAACACATTCAATAAAAATGTGTAATTGTTAAACCCACACACACACACAAATGTTGTGTTTGTGCTTTCTACCCCTCAAAAGGACTGACATAGAAACCAAGAAGACATTGGAGAATCTTGTAGGCCACATACAAGCACCACAGAGAGAAGAACCCGTAAGTGCTGCTAATGTTACACAGCATGTTGTGTTCACTTTTTTCACTTCACTTTAAAACTGCACGTTAAGTCAGGTTTGAGTTGTATGATGTATCTTAGGTCTCGTTACGGGTGGAGAGACGTCTACAGGAGATTGAGGATGAGATGCGCCCGGGGCGGCAGATGCTTTCTAAAAAATATCACAGAGAGAAACCAAAAAGCATGTCTGGAGAACTGCAGGAGGTAGAGCACTAAACTAATGCATATTTTTTATTTATTTGTGAATATTTTAAAGGGGCCATATCATCACAAATCTAATTTTCCTTGATATTCTGAGCTAAATGAGGTTAATGTACTATGAAACATCATACCTTGACAAAGGCTACTTGGTTTGCTAAAACATTGTTAACAATAAAATGTGCTTAAAGGATTAGTTCACTTTCAAATGAAAATTACCCCAAGCTTTACTCGCCCTCAAGCCATCCTAGGTGTATATGACTTTCTTCTTTCAGATGAACACAATCAGAGTTATATTAATAAATATCCTGATGCATTTAAGCTTTATAATGGCAGTGAACTGTACCAACGAGTATAAAGTTCAAGAAAGTGCATCCATCCAAAGCAAAACGTGAAGCAAAGCTATGTGTTATGGTAAGAAAAATATCCATATTTAACAAGTTATAAAGTAAAATATCTAGCTTCCGCTAGACTGCCCTCCAAGCTTTTTTCGTAAGTTAAATACGGAGGGCGTAGGACGTAGTGTAAACATTTTGAACTGTGAAAGGCATTACACTTTCTTCGCAAGTTGAATACGGAAGGCAGTCTGGTGGAAGCTAGATATTTTACTTTATAACTTGTTAAATATAGATATTTTTCTTAATATAACGCATCACTTCACTTCAGAAGGCTTTTATTAACCCCCTGGAGCCATGTGGAGTATGTTTTGCTTTGGATGGATGTACTTTCTTGAGCTTTATACTCGTTGATACAGTTCACTGCCATTATAAAGCTGAGATGCGTCAGGATATTTGTTAATATAACTCCAATTGTGTTCATCTGAAAAAAGAAAGTCATATACACCTAGAATGGCTTGAGGGTGAGTAAAGCTTGGGATAATTTTCATTTGAAAGTGAACTAATCCTTTATTAATATATGACCAATCATATAAGTCAGTGATTTCTGTTGGGTGATCAGAAACTTGTTCAACGGTGAGGTAATAAGGATAAAGATGAATAGACGCTATTATTTCTAAATTAAACAATGTGTGTGAGTGTTCGCCAAACTTTGTGCTGTTCCTGGCTCCATGTAGAACCTGGCACTCTCACAAGTCTTAGCAAAGAATCCCATCGTTTGAAACGAACAAGCAGCTGAAGTTTATTTTTAATAAGGTCATTGATCATTGAGGTCTGATCTTTACTGTTTTAACTCTGTATTTCAGTAGGAATTGTTTTGTGATCCCATCACAATGTCATTGAAGGATGGGACAGTTACAAACTGTATTGATTCTGACAGCAAGTGTGCAGCCCATCATAGTAGATTAAAGCGCTGTTTCTTCTTTCAGGAGACAATGTCAAAATACAGACCGTTTTATTGTTTTATTTGTTTAAGTTCAGAGAGAAGATTGATAAAAATGAAAAATTAAATTACGACAAACATCAAAATCTTCAGGGGGGAAAAAGTTATGATATGGCTTCTTTAAAGGGTTAGTTCACCCAAAAATGAAAATTCTGTCATTAATTATTCAGCCTCATGTTCCACACCTGTAAGACCTTCGTTCATCTTCGGAGCACAAATTAATATATTTTTTTATAAAATCCGATGGCTCAGTGAGGCCTCCATTGCCAGCAAGATAATTAACACTTTCAGATGCCCAGAAAACTAATAAAGACATATTTAAAAAAGTTCATGTGACTACAGTGGTTCAACCGTAATGTTATGAAGCAAAGAGAATAACAACTTTATTCAACAATACCTAGTGATGAGTGATTTCAAAACACTGCTTCATAAAGATTCAAAGCTTTATGAATCTTTTGTTTCGAATCAGTGGTTCGGAGCGTGTATCAAACTGCCAAAGTCACGCCCCCCGGTGGTGAACCATTGAAATTTTGAAACACTTATGATGTAACGAAGCCTCGTTTACTGAAATCATGTGACTTTGGCAGTTTGTTACGCGCTCCACTGAACCACTGATTCGAAACAAAAGATTTGTAAAGCTTCTAAGTTTCATGAAGCTTCATTTTGTTTTTTTGGAGCACAAAAAGTATTCTCGTCGCTTTATAACATTAAGGTTGAACCACTGTGGTCACATGAACTGTTTTTAGTAGCTTTCTGGGCATCTGAAAGTGTTAACTATCTTGCTGGCAATGCAGGCCTCACTGAGCCATCGGATTTTATCAAAAATATCTTGATTTGTGTTCTGAAGATGAACGAAGGTCTTACAGGTGTGGAACAACATGAGGGTGAGTAATTAATGACAGAATTTTCATTTTTGGGTGAACTAACCATTTAAGTGCATCTTGTTCTCTAAAGGTGATGATACACGGTGCGACTCAGTGTTGTTTCAAATTGCCTATTACAGACCTAAATATCTGATTGACATTATTATGTGGAATGGTAACAGGGGGAAATCAGTGTTAAAACCAGTGATTTGGCAGAAACTTCAGAGTAGGTTCATGCTGTTCTACCAGCAGGGGGCAGTATATGCCTGTGTTTAGCTTCCATTAACAATTGCCCTATTTATCTGAGAGGTGACTGATGAATGGAGCCTCATTTGCATCTCCATTGCAGTTTGCTAATGAAAAGACGGTGTGCCTTAGGCCTAGAGAAATAATGCATTTGTTGTGAAATTACAAAAAAACAAACAAGACAAGCAAATCAGGACAGATAAACAAACGCTTAGTTACCAAAATGCTGTTGAGAAAAACATTGTTCTGATCTTTTGCACACCCATATGATCTAGAACACTGTTATGTGTTGACTGTGTTGTGTTGAATGTGTTGTATGTGTTGAGTGGTGAATGATGTCGCTGTAGCATTTTATAAAGTGATTTTTAGACTATGAAATGCTTCCTCTAAATGCACACCTAACATAAAGACAATGGTTTAATGGCATCAGTTGCTTTGTCTGTGGCTGGGTGGCACCTTAATGTGATGATATGATAGTTGGTCTATGTTACAATTAATCATTTTAATTATGTTTCCCCTTCTGTAATTATGCATCTCAATTATTTTGATGTTTGTGTATATCGTTCTGATGATAAATCGATTTCCAACTGTTTCTTACATTAATGCATTAATACATTAAAGCAAATTTATCTTGTGCTCCATATGCATGCTGGAATCACACATACTGGGTTTTCACATTAAATGGCATGTGGCACATAATGTATGTGAGATGCTGTTGAAAATGGATTTACTTTTAAATCTGAAGGTGAATTAAATTTACTTTTAAATCTTTAAGTCAATTAAATTTACTCCAGTACAATTAAGCTCACCCTTTTTTTTTTTTTTTTTTTTTTTTTAAACTCATTCTAGTACATTACATCTTTATATGCAATAACTGGTCTACTGAATACTAATTAGTGGTGCTTTTAAAGGCAAGCATTATTTTTACAACTACTTATGCATGGGGTTAGAACTTTGGAACAAATCCCATAGCTTTTATTGCTGCCAGTCAACATACAGTATAAGCAGTTTAGCATTTATAGTGGTGCTTACACTCTTTGTGCTCTTGACATGAATGATGTTTTTTTTTTTTCATTATTTTTCTAAGCAATCAGACTTGTGATTTTTGCTTGGTGGACAATAAAGTGGGTAAAAAAAATCCTATAAACTTAAACTGAAGGAGGGAAAGTGAGCTATATCTAGAGAACAGAATATCGTAGAGCTCTAGGGTGACGTCTTTTGACAACACCCAGTAGCATTGTGGTGATGGGTGTTGTACCACTCTTTTTTTTTTTTTTTTTTTTTTTCCTCCAGAAAATGTTGTTAATTTGTATTCCATTGAGAGCTTTGTTATATTATACGCTTCCATAAAGTAAACAATATGCCCAATAATAAACTCTACTTGCCATTTATTTCTGACAAATTAGATGAGTATTGCATTATAGTTAAACCAAATTGTACTGGCAGAAAAGAACTAGTGCTTAATTTCCTCTCAGTTGAATAAAGCCATCCGTACATCCATCCATCCATCCATCCATTAGTGGAGTTGAGGGGAGGTTAGCAGAAAGGCTGCTAATCTTTCTTTTTTTTTTTCTTTTTTCTGTGTCTGCGATACTCTGTCCTCAAAGGCTTTGAGAAGTCATGACACCCAAACTCCGGAGGCTGATGAGACCTTCAGAAATAGACTGCAGAGATCAGAGAATGAGAGAAGCAAGGTGTGTTTGTCTTTGATATTGACTCAGTGTACATAAATGGCATAACTATATTATTAATCTCAGAGCCTCATATGCTATTCATATAAGCTTATGCAAGCTGTGATTACATCTAATGTAGTTCTGAGTGTTTGACTCTAAACAATAATTTAAGTTTTGTAGCACAATGTTTTCTTTTTCTTTTTTTGATTATTTTTAATTAATTAATTTATTTATTTTTATTTATTTTATACATAAAACAAACATGTAGCATATTTGATCCTGTAACAATGCTAGACTGTAGTAATGCACTGTTGATGTAATGCATGAGTTGAAGCTGATTAGGGAAGCTAAGTATGTTTAGTCATTTTAATATAAATAGAATTTTTGGAAATCATTCTAGTTCTAAATGTACAAAATAATAATAATATTTAAACCTTTTTATCTACCTTTTCATAATTTTAAGGAATGTGTAATTGTTTTTGCCAGAATTTCTTGCCGACTTGTTCTCCATAGTTTTAATAAATCATCACCTTGGAATTATAAGGTTCTATCTACATTCTAAGCAGTTTTGAGATATTGAGCTTCAAAGTTCTTACCTTCCATATAGCAAAAATTATATGGGGAACAAGTCTCTTTCATACATTAAAATGACAGAGACCCTAAATGTATTCTAACTGTACAATATCAAAATCCTCTCAAATTTGTAAATGGGGATTTTTGGAACGGGTCAAATGCAGATAGAAACTTCTAATTCTAAAAAATCACTTTTCGCTTGGAATTATAAGGTTCTATCTTGCAAAACATTAACTGAAGCAATATTATTTTCAAGAAACACAAACCTTTTACTTATTTGTTTTAAAACATAAAATTAGTGTTGTAATAATGTGTTGATATTAGGGATGAGAATCGTTAAGGTTTTAACAGTATTACTACCGATACTCTTACAAATTAAGAGCTGAATTAACATTGCTTTATATTCTGAAAAATAAAATAAATATAATTTAATGAAATTAATATAAAACATCAATTTGTAAATGCACCAAGTGTGCAGGCATTTTTAGTGTTTTATATGCATAAGACACAAGTAAGAACATGAACAAAGAAACAAAGTAAAACACACTGACAAATACAATAAAACAAAGATACAAGTGAAATAAACAGTGCTTTCATTTGTTCATGAAGGTCTAACATTACTGTTCAGGTAAGTAATAGCCTACTAAAGAAATCCAAGTAACCAAATGTAAAATAACACTGCATGGTTTTCACAGTATAAATTAACAGAATAATGCTTATTAAAGCTAACGATATTCAGATTAAGAGCTGTGAATGATTTTCTCTTTGCATTTTGTTGTTTGATGGCATAATCGTCAGTAGGTGACTGCTGTCACTTTAAGGCAATAGATATTAACACATATTGGATTTTTTCACAGCTGTTCATGTCCACTTACGATATAAACTGCGTTTAAGTAGCTAAACACTCTCCGAGTCGGTCATTTTAACATATTTTTGTGTGTATTTGATCGTTTTGACGTGCACCAGTAGCCCAAAGTGTAATCTGTTTGTCTATTTGCAATCTGTTTTGGAGGCTCCAACTTGGAGCGCACACATACAATTCAGTCTGAGGAACAGCGTCTCTTGCGCGGATTATTGTGCTTTCAATGTTTTAAAACATTGATAATAATTATCAAACCTGTCCCGCAATTTAGCAACAGTAAAGACTGCATTTTACAACAATCACTGATTGTGCTGATTCTAAAGTTAAGTTTGGGTTTAGGGACGAACAAGTGCGCACAGTTGTGAAGACAAGGAAGGTGTGCTAGACGAAACGTGGCTAGTTTTTAATAGTTTTGCCTCAATTATCTTTCTGATGATCCTTGGAAGCCAAAATCGAAATCAGAAATAAAATTAGCTTAATATGACAGGCCTAAAGTGTAAGCAGATGTTTGAATGTTTAGTTCTCTCCTCCATCGTCACAAATAACCAGGGCTTTGATGTTGTGAAAGCTGTAGCTCCTCTGCGTGAGCGCGATCTCTCTTCTAGATTGCGAAAAGCAAAAATGCATCACAAACAAATGTTCTAATATAATTGCATACAGAAACAGCTGGTGACTCTGGTGAGATAGAATTTGCAAGATAACATCTATATAGCAATAATAAATGTACGTGTATTTTCTCCATAATTTCTCCAGTACTGGTAGCAGAACTGCTAATGTCAGAGCTTATCGATATACCGGTCTTTCATAATTTAGCCCCAGGGCCAATTTAATATCGGTTTTCGGTACCCATCCCTAGTTGACATGCATGAGAAAGTTAAATTTAATGCTTTCTATGACATTTATTTAATATTTTAGAATGAATTTTTTTTTCTTGTTCAAGTTAACCATAAAAGACAGTGCTAAATATTTTGTTCAGTGCAGATGTTATTATTGCAGGAACCATTTAAGTTTAAGTTTCCTTTCATTTAAAAAAGCAGCTACTGTAATGCATCTGGCCAGGACTTTATTCCACAGAAAGTGGGAGGTAAAATGGCTTTCTCTCTAGACATCAGTACGGCTGAAATAACATGCTAATGTTTATTGTTGTTTATTAAGTCCCAATCAATTAAATTGTTGACTATTTGGCATTTAAGGCTTTATATTGTAAAAATTTAAGACATTTTAAGACGACAAAAAAAAAAAAAAAACTGTAAGAAGACAGACAATGCTTTAACAAAGGTGTTTCACAAAGTTTAATAAACATTGAAAGATGTTTCACTGAATATATATAATTAAAAATATTTAACATTTAAAATATTTAGATTATTTCAACTATGCAACAACTCCAGCAATGTTTTTTTTTATACCAACAATTTTTTGAATCAAGTTTAAAACATAACCTCTGTCATAATTAGCAATTCATTTAATTTAACCTTTGAAGCAGATTTGTTACGTGACAGCATTAATTAAAGTTTCTTAAGGGCCAAGATCAAGATTATCTTCATCTCCTGCGCTGCATCAAGCCACTCCCATAATAGCTGTCGCGGTTCAAATTAATGCACGCATGGCATAGATAGACTAGCTGTAGCCTACATCGTGTGTAAGACTCCAATAAAATTATTAGGTAATTATTCCCTCACAAATAAATATCTCAATGAGTAAAACTGGCTATATTATGATAGACTACACAACATTATAATATTATTTGCAAATGTATTTTTAAATCACTATTCAGGGTATCCGCGGGGCATTAAAAGCATTAAAAGCCATTAAATAGATTTTGCGAAAATTAAGGCCTTAAATGGCATTAAGAAGCATTCAATTTAATTTCTACAGGCATTAAATTTTTTTAGATAGTTTTGAAGAAAAATAATACTACCAGTTTATTTTGAATAAAGCCTAAATAATTAATAACTTTGATTTGCTGTCGCAAAATACGTACATTGGTGTGATACGCACACGGAACCAGTTTGATAATTGCCTCTGGCCGGTGCAAAATTGCCGTAATGCCGGTTTGGACAGCGGCGGGCTGGGACATGGAGACGGAAGGCTGCATCAGTGTTGCCAATTTAGAGATTTTTCAGGCCCCTTTTGCGAATTTTTTTCTAAGAAAGTGCGTTGTGGCGAATATAGCGACTTGTTAACCTGATCTAGCTTCCGAGACCCCCCGGTACTACCGCACGAGCGTGAGATCTTGCTTTCCTGCCGCAGGCGCGCCTCTCTGGTTCAGCAGCGCATTCAGTTGAGGATGTGCGCTCTGTCAGAGAACAAATAAAATAGATACTATTGTTTCTAACCTGAGTGATAATTTTACGTGTACATATAGACAAAATCACAGCAATTGTCTTTATCTTATGTGTATGGTGATTTTTGTCAGACAACATCTCGATTATAAATCAGGATTTTAGCGCTGGTTTAACATGTCAGGGCTCGACATTAACGCTTGTCAATTAGTCCAGGATAAGTGGATTTTTTTTGAAGGGGCAAGTGAAAGAGAATTTTACTTTCCCTGATAAAACGTCAATACCCAAATAAAACAAAAAACAAAGAAAACAACAATTTGGGAATCACCAAAACGCGAGAATGACTGATTTTACTACATTTAGTGTAAGTGGCGATCGATAGTGGATAATAATAGTTAGTCTGTATAATGTACTGACGGTAACAAGGTTGCGCTGTTGAGGCTTGCGCAGCATCTCCAGGAGAAATGGAAACATGAGTGAAGCTCACACAAAAAGAAACTCGGTTAAACATACTGCGGTAAATATTAAAAATGTGTTTTTAAACTTGATACTGGTAAACAAAATCACATGACCAAGAATGCTGTTTTCCTAAATAGGCTACCATCACGATTAAAAGCGTGACACTGATTTCATACAACAGTTCAATTAACAAGTAGTTAATATGAAGTTTTAATATTACATTTTAGAAGGTACATTGATTGTTTTTGTTATATTTTAGCAGCAAAAATAGTTTCAAACAAAGATCACAGCAGTACCATAGCGCAACACTCAGCCTTGTTTTCATTACTGAATGATTCAGCGTTTTGAATGAATCGGTTGAGTCAAAGATTAAATGACCCATTCATAAACAATTGCCTCATTCTTGATTGAATCAGCCGTTGGAATGAATCATTTGAATGAATGACTCAATGACTCACTCATTAAGACAGTTACTTGCTGCCACCTACTGGTGGTTTAGTTTCATTTTTAAAAGTATAATTTTCCCCCCTCAACATTTCTTATTTACGGAGCCCGGCACGTCATCTAAAGGAGAAAAAAAAACAATCCGTGCAGATGGTTTTGCAATCCGTTCCCTCAGTTTATAAACCGTGCTCACAAATTCTTAAACTGTTCCCTCGGTTTAACAAATCATGCCCATGGATTGATAAACCGTACCCACGAATTTCAAATCCGTGCGCTAAGATTTTGCAAACCGTACCCTCGGTTTTTAAATCCGTTCCCACAAATTCATAATCCGTGCACACGCTTTCACAATCCGTTCCCATGGGTTTGTAAAAACTGTACTCACGGATTTGTGGCCCCGCCTCCAATCTTTGCCGGCAGATTCAACCAGGCCACCTATTTAGGTGTGGGATGCATAGGCTATTGTAAATAAATAAACTTTATTTTACAAAATGGAGAATTTCCTGAACTTTCTAAAAAATGATGGAGTTGGATGATGCCACTCTGTCAGCGTTTCGAGAGGAGGAGGTAAAAAGCAATACAAAACAAATAATGTAGCCTACAGGTTATGTTGTCATTATTTGCTCTCTGGCTGAATGCAATGTTATAATAGGCCTAGTTATTTAAATATAGCTGCAAGCAGCAATTACGGGGCCAAGCACAAAAGCGGCACAAGAAGCCAGCCAACATGGCTGTGAGCATCAGACCAACTGCAACAGTGAGCAATTAAAGACCTATTAAGATAATTTTAGGAAAAGAGCTGAAAAAATCATACAGTTAATAATGAAGATTTACTGATTTATCACTTTCGAATAATAGGTGGCGCTCTGACCAAATTAATGTGGTATCGTCAGAGTGAGGTGACAATGACACTCGCAAAGTTTGGTGTCAATATGTGAAAGCATTGCAGAGATACAGCCTCAAGAGTCTTTTTGGCATCAAGCCTGTATTTCGTTTCTACGGTATACAAAAACGGTTTGACGAATCAACTTGAAATCCATAACTTTTTGTCAGCATGGTCTGAAGATGATACAATTCGAATTTAGTGAAAATCGGGGCAACTGTCTATGAGGAGTTCGAAAAAGTAGGTTTTTAAGGAAAATCAAAATGACTGACAGGAAGTTTGGCTGAATATGGCAAAATTGGCATCAATGTTCTCAGCATGACCCACGGAATCAATTAAGATCAGTCTCATTACAATAGGACACATTTATATAAACCTATTAGAATTTTTTAAAATGTCATTATAACATTTGACCACAAGGAGGCGCTATCTCAAAACCTATTGTGTACCTTCAGAGCATGGTGCCGATGGCACATCCTGAGTTTTGTAATGGTACATCAATGCATTCGTATAATATAGCATTTTTTTATTATAATACTGTATTGTAGTTAATGTAAATTTCATGTTTTGTTCAATTATAGCACCACCAAGAGGCACAATCCCACCAGTTTTTTTTTTTATGTGTCCTCATGGTGACCCCATACATATGTGTATCAAATTTGGTGCAAATATCTCATTTCGTTTTGGAGTTATAGACATTTACATGTAAGAGATCTTAAAAAATGACCCATGGACGACTTTGTTTTGATTTTTTTTGCCACTTCCTATCAAAATTTTGACATTTGGGCCATGACATATAGTTAAACAGCTTAGATTCTGTGTTTCCTGCGCTGGTTTCGTCTCGATCGGACTAACGGTTTCGAAGATATTTGCAATCGTTTTTTAAGTGCTAAATCACCACGCCGCACAAACCGTAAGTCGAAACCTAACATGTTTGGTATTGTTAGACTCGGCAAGGATTCAGGAGTCTAAGGATGTGACTCGCATGAAAATAAGCCAACCAGATCCAAAGTTATAAGCATATGAAAAAAAAAATTCTCCACTAGGTGGCGCTGGTCTGAAACTTCTCAGGCTCCTTCAGGGCATTGTGCTTCGAGCGTATGACGCGTGTAACGCGTGATTCACGCGAGTTGAAAAATCTGAACTTTGGTTAACGCAGCGCGAATTTTCGCCAATCAGGAGCTTGCTCTAGTAGTGACGTGATTACGACGTAGCGAGAGGAGGCAGAAATCCGAAACAACAATGGAGGACAAAATCATCGTCGCTGAATGATACATCTTCATACTTTTATAGAAACAGGAATAAAAAGGATCTTACTTGGAAGAAAGTGAGTGAGGAGGTCGGACAATCTGGTAAGTTGTAAAAAACGCTCTTTACTCAATTTGAGCTATATATATATATATATATATATATATATATACATATATATATACATATACACACACATATTGAGACTATAAGCTAGCTAAAGCCGGCAAATTGAGCTTATTCGCCGTATTTTACAACTACTTTCCCGCTGACGAGTTGATGTGTTTATTCAGAGGAAGTGTGCAGAAACGAGACTGGAGCCGCCTGGCAGAAGCCCCTCTCATGACGCGAATTCGCGTCTGTTGTGAAGTGAATTTCATGCGCGAATGAAGCGAGTAAACTCAAAATGTTCAAGCGTCCAACTACGCGCGAATAGCACAATTTATTCGCGCAACTCGTGTCTGGTGTGAACGCCCCATAACTGTGTGCCAAATTTCATAACTTTCCCGCAAGCGGTTCTATGGGCTGTCATAGACTTTCAGAGCGGAAGAAGAAGAAGAAGAAGAATAAAAAAAAAAAGAACGCCAACAGATACAATAGGTGCCTACACACCTTCGGTGCTTGGCCCCTAAATATAGCTGCAAGCAGCAATTACGGGGCCAAGCACAAAAACGGCACAAGAAGCCAACCAACATGGCTGTGAGCAATTAAAGACCTATTAAGATCATTTTATCAAAATAGCTGAAAAATGATATATACTGTCAAATGTAAGGAATTACTGGTTCATCACTTTCGACCAATAGGTGGTGCTGTGACCAAATTAATGTGGTATGGTCAGAGTGAGGTGACAATGACACTTGCAAAGTTTGGTGTCAATATGTCAAAGCATTGCAGAGATACAGACTCAACAGTCATTTTGGCATCATGCCTCTAATTCGTTGCAGCAGCATTGGAAAATGATTGTCTATCAACATGAAATCCATAAGTTTTTGCCGGTGGGGTCTGAAGATGATATGATTCAAATTTGGTGAAAATTGGACCAATGGACTAGGAGGAGTTTAAAAAAAGTATGATTTTAAAGAAAATCAAAGTAGTGGAGACTTAGTTATGCTGACTATGGCAAAATTGGCATCAATGTTCTCAGCATGACCCACAGAATCTAATAAGACCAGTCTCATTACAATAGGCCACATTTATATAAAGCTATTAGCATTTTTTAAATATTTCGTTATAAAATTTGACCACAAGGAGGCGCTGTCTCAAAACCTATTGTGTACCTTCAGAGCATGATGCCGATGCCACATCCTGAGTTTCGTAAAGGTACATCAATGCATTTGTATAATATAGCATTTTATATCATGATACTGTATTGTAGTTAACCCTCTGGGGTCTGAGGATTTTTGGGGCCCTGGAGAAGTTTTGACATGCCCTGACATTTGTGCTTTTTTCAGTTGTTCATAAACATATTAATGGAAAAAGTGTCATTACACTGTATTCAGCACAAACTAGGCTACAATAATATGTGAGGAACATGTATGTACATGTTTGTGTTTTTGAAGGAATAACGTTTATGCGTGGTTATTGGAGGTTATGCGTAGTTATTGGAGGTTGTAGACTAGAGTTTTTGCTTCAAAATGATGTAAAAATTTTCCTGCATACTCGTTCATATAAAACAATATATTGATTTAGTTTTTGTAAGACACTTTTTGTTAAGAAACACAGTATGCGTGGAGGCGTGAATCATCATGAATAATCCTGTGATTCACACCTGAGAAGACAAAGGATTCGCATAATGACCTCTAATGACCTGCATATCAATGAGCTCTTTCAGTCAGGTAGGCTGTGAAAAAACCCTCTGTGATCATGTCTCAAGCTCATCATGGTGTATATCAAACATACAGAAAAAACAGCAATACTGTAAAATATTATTACAATTTAAAATAATGGTATTCTATTATATACTTTAAAATATAATGTATTTCTGTGATGCAAAGCGTCTGAACAGTCATGTTACCTCTATGGCATTTCATATAGCCTTTTAGCTTAAAAGCATGCACATTTGGAGAAATATTGATGGATTCTCATATGTTTATGTCAATTTTCTATACAGAGGAGTAATATTTATTTAATATTTATCGTCATCACTATGAACGCTGGATACTGTGTTTTCAATTCATACTTGCAGCCGGAGGGTGCTCTGTACACCTTTAGTCCACAAATTAATCTAAAGAAGAACAGGACATTCCAGGAACTAACGGCATGTATTCCAGAGGTCGCTAACCATGGCTTTAACAAACATATAAACACTTTTCAAGACAATAAATACACGATTGAGACGATGTATACATGTATTGCCTCAGAATTTGCATCTGAATAACGCTCGCTCCGTGGGCGTGGCCGCATTAGCGGATAATGAGCTGAATCATGGGCGTCTGACATATGTTTCTTTTCATACAGATTACATAAACACAGAATTTTTGTTTTCGATTTGACTTACATGATTTGAAATCTGACATTTCAACGTTTCTTTAGACATAAGTCTAATTTTTTTGTGATTAGTATTCACTAAGTTACAGTTCATTTTCTGAGAACTATCAGATTGGACTTCGTTCAGAGGGAGACGAGAGATCACGCATCATGTTAGTTTTCTTTATTTTACAAAAAGCACAGCATTTTGTTCTTACTCTGAGTGTACACAAATAAAAGAAGATATTCCACAGATTAAAATGGTGTATAACTCTTAATTGTATGTGCAACATTGACGGAGTATTTTGAGTCTCTTTCACACTGGTAAGAAAAAAACCGAGGTGGTATCGCTGGCGATACCTCAGAGTCGAGGGAGTTATTTCATGTTTTGTTCAATTATAGCGCCACCAAGAGGCACAATCCCACCAATTTTTTTATGTGTCCTCAGGGTGACCCCATATATGTGTGTGTCAAATTTGGTGCAAATACCTCATTTCGTTTTGGAGTTATAGACATTTACATGTAAGAGATCATGAACAATGACCCATGGACGACTTTGTTTTGATTTTTTTGCCACTTCCTATCAAAATTTTGACATTTGGGCAATGACATTTAGTTAACCAGCTTAGGTTCCGTGTTTCCTACGCTGGTTTCATCTCAATCGGATTAACGGTTTCAAAGATATTCGCAATCGTTTTTTAAGCGCTAAATCACCACGCCGCACAAACTGTAAGTCAAAACCTAGCACGTCTGGTATCGTTGGACTCGGCAAGGATTCAGGAGTCTAAGGATGTGACTCCCATGAAAATAAGACAACCAGATCAAGTTATAAGCATATAAAAAAAAATAAAAATTCTCAGTCCAAAACTTCTCATGCCCCTTCAGGGCATTGTGCTGATGACCCATACAAAGTTTCATAATGATACGCTAATGCGTTCGTAAAATACAGCATTTTAGCACAAAATTCAAAATGGCCAATATGGGAAAATTGGATATCATTCGACTCGGCATGATGCCCCGAATCCAACGATGATGATTTTTGGACAAACCCATCAGAAGTTATAAGCAAAAATACCCATTTTTCATATCTCCGCACCAGTAGGTGGCGCTGCGCCGAAACGCTGCATGTTGCCTCAGGTCATGATTGTGATAAAATGTACCAAGTTTGGTCTGAATACGATAAAGCGTTGTGGAGATACAGCCTTATGTCTATTTTCGCAAGCGCTACATAAAATGTTTTCATGAATTTTTCGAAAACGGTTTGAGAATTCCATAACTTTTTGTCGGCATGGTCTGAAGATGATCTGGTTCAATTTTCGTGAAAATCGGAGTAATGGTCTAGGAGGAGTTCGAAAAAGTAGGTTTTTCAGAAAATTTAAAATGGCGGGAAAAAGAATTTTGTTTCTATCCCTTACGGTTCAAAAGTTATTAACATAAACATGAGTGAAATTTTGCACAGCTGGTGGCGCTAGAGGGATTGAGTTAGAGACTCCAAATTTGCTATGGACACAGTTCAGACTGTCCTCTAACTGTGTGCCAAATTTCACAACTTTTTACCATACGGTTCTATGGGCTGCCATAGACTCGAGCGGAAGAAGAAGAAGAAGAAGAATAAAAAAAAAGAACGCCAACAGATACAATAGGTGCCTACGCACCTTCGGTGATTTTGAAGAAAGGGATCTAATATTTAACAACCCGAGTTTTATCATTTGTTTAGCATTATTATCTCTATTTTTTATTTGTTGAACATCAATTAAATTTTTACCATTAAATGGGTTTGGAAGTTTTTTGTTTTTACTAATTCGGGGTACAGACACAGTCTCTATTTGAAAATATCTAGGTGTAAGAGTTTCTATGTGTTGAGAGTTATCTGAATTTTCTGACTTCTGTAACGTGAGGCAGCTAGCAGACGGTCGGTTTAGCCAGTTTGTCTGCTGCTTTCTGACCTGGGCCCCAGTTTGTCATGTTTCAGTTCTAAGACTATGTGCCATATTACTAGAGAGAAGAGCAGCACCATCCCGGGAGGGATGAATACCATCTCTTTTTAACAGGTCAGGTCTGCCCCAAAAACTTTTCCAATTATCTATGAAACCTATATTATTTTGCGGACACCACTTAGACAGCCAGCCATTGAGTGATGATAATCTGCTAACTATCTCATCACTCCGACGAACAGGAAGGGGGCCAGAGCAAATTACTTCTCCTGACATTGTACTTGCGAGTTCACACACCTCTTTAATGTTAATTTTAGTGATCTCCGACTGGCGAAGTCGAACATCATTAGTGCCGACGTGAATAATAATCTTAGAGTATTTACGATTAGCATTAGCCAGCACTTTTAAATTTGCTTTGATGTCAGGTGCTCTGGCTCCCGGCAAACATGTGACTATGGTGGCTGGTGTCTCTATTTTCACGTTCCGTGTAATAGAATCGCCAATAACTAGGGCACTTTCAACAGGATTCTCAGTGGGTGTATCACTGAGTGGGGAGAACCTGTTTGATGTTCTTATTGGAACGGAAGAGTGGTGTTTTTCGCGGCTAGGCCGCCTCACCGTTACCCAAGTGCCCTGCTGCACGGGCTCTACAGCCGGAACCAAACAATGTACAGAGTTCACTAAGCTAGTCGCATCCAAAACAGTATCTGAAGCCCTTGCATTCTTACTATCCTCGATTAAAGTTTGGATGCGTGTCTCTAATTCTGAGATTCTCTCTGTCAGCCTGACTATTTCCCTACATTTATGACATGTAAATCCCTCATCACTGACAGAGAGAGCTATGGTAAACATGTGGCAAATGGAACAGGTAGCAATGCTGGGAGAGGATGACATGACTCACCGTGTTTGTAGACTGATCCGACTTACCACAACCAGATCAAAAGTTATAAGCATATGAAAAAAATAAAAAATTCTCCACTATGTGGCGCTGGTGTGAAAATTCTCAGGCTCCTTCAGGGCCTTGTGCTGATGACCCATACCAAGTTTCTTAATGGTACGCTAATGCGTTCATAAAATACAGCATTTTAACACAAAATTAAAAATGGTCGACGGCCAAAATGGCCGATATGGGAAAACTAGATGTCATTCGACTCGGCATGATGTCCCGAATCTAAAAAGACCAACTTTATGATTTTTGGACAAACCTATCTGAAGCTATAAGCAAAAATAGCCAATTTTTGTATTTCCAGACCAGTAGGTGGCGCTGCGTCGAAACTCAGCATGTAGGCTCTGGTCTTGCTTGGGATGATATTTACGAAGTTTGGTCTGAATATGATAAAACATTGCAGAGATACAGCCATGAGTCCAAATTGGGTGCTCTACGATAAATTAATTTGCGTGTTATTTGAGAATGGTTTGATTTACCAAAAAGCTTTTGCTAACTTTTTGTCAGAATGGACTGAAGATGATCTGATTTGATTTTCATGAAAATCAACTGAAGCGTCTAGGACGAGTTCGAAAAAGCAGGTTTTTTGCAAAATTCAACATGGCGGACAAACCATAAGTCGAAACCTAGCTTGTCTGGTATCGTTGGACTCAGCAGGGATTCAGGAGTCTAAGGACATGACTCTTTTGAAAATAAGTTGACCACACCCAAAGTGATAAGCATTTGAATATTTGATTTTACCACTAGGTGGTGCTGATGACCCATACCGAGTTTTGTGACAATATGCTAATGCGTTCATAAAATACAGCATTTTAGCACAAAATTCAAAATGGCCGACGGCCAAAATGGCTGATATGGTCATAATGGATATCATTCGACTCAGCATGATACCCCGAATCTGACGTGACCACATTTATGATTTCTGGACAAACCATTCAGAAGTTATTAGCAAAAATAGCCATTTTTTGGATCTCCGGACCAGTAGGTGGCACTGCGCCGAAACACTGCATGTTGCCTCAGGTTATGCTTGTGATGACATGTACGAAGTTTGGTCAGAATACGATAAATGGTTTTGGAGATATAGCCTCAAGTCTGATTTTGTGATCTTTTCATTGAATTCATTTGTGCCCTTTTCGAGAATGGATGGATCTATCAAAAAGCTTTTGAGAACATTTTGCAATCATGGTCTGAAGATGATCTGATTCAATTTTAGGAGGAGTTCGAAAAAGTAGGTTTTTTGGAAAAATCAAAATGGCGGGAACATTTTCATGATGGAAAATGACGCCATAGGGTCGTCTTGAGCCAAGGAATCAGAGGGAAAAAGAATTTTGTTTCTAACCCTTATGGTTCAAAAGTTATTAGCATAAACAGAAGTGAAACTTTGTTTTCACAACTTTTTAGCATACGGTTCAATGGGCTGCCATAGAGTTCAAGAGCGGAATAATAATAATAATAAGAAGAAGAAGAAAACTAACGAATACAATAGAACCTTCGGTGCTTGGCCCCTAATAATTAAAGCTGCAAGCAGCATTTATCGGGGTTCAAGCTTTTAAGACCTTTATGCCATTTATGGTGTTAGGTTCTAGGCCGACACGAAAGCATTTAAGATTTATAAGATTTTTGGAGATGGAGATACATTTCTGAATGATGCTGTTATGGCTATCCAAATGGTGAAGTTCAACAGTTTTTGATAATTATTGACCTAAAAAATCTAGAGAATTTTTCTGCAGTGGTTTTGAGGTTGAGTGAAATACCTAGGACCTTAAAGCAAACTTATAGAGAATGAGGAGATTCAACATATGCTATGAATATTGTTTATCTGTGATACGTAGCGCCATCCGGTGGCTGATTTCCTTCATACTTCACACAGACCGCTAGAGTCAAGAGTCAAATAGGTCCACCAAGTTTCGTTTTGATCGGCCTCCGTTAACTTGGTGTAACAGGTTTTCAAAATTCATAGGCCAATGGCAGCCATGTTTTTTGAGAGACTCGAAGGTCCTCATAGACATTCATGGCACCTTCGACCAAGACACTGCATGCCAATTTTCAAGTCAATCGGATTAACGATTGCGTAGTTATTAGCCATTTTCATGTTTTTTTCCTGTTATAGCACCACCAAGTGGACAATCGCTTTTCCATCATGGCAACTTGGTAAGGACAGTGCATGCCAATTTTCAAGTCACTCAGACTAACTCTTGTGTAGATGTAGTGGTTTTCATGTTTTTTCTTTATTACAGTGCCACCAAGTGGCCAAACGCTAATTTTTTTTTATTGTGACCTCAGACTGAGCTTGTACACACGTGTACCATGTTTGGTGAAAATAACTCGTTGCAATTAAGAAATATAACCATTTCAGTAAAAGGCAACTGCTACTTCAAACGTTTTGGCGTTCAGTTGCGAACTTGAATCACAATTGAAATTCTTTTAATAACTTTTTGTCATGAGTGTTTCTAGATGATGCATGTCAAGTTTTGAACATATTGCACAAATGGCCTATGAGGAGTTCGAAAAAGTAGATTTTTCAAATAATCGCAAATGTTTAACGAACAATTTGATTGACAGCAGTGGTTCTTGAGGCAAAGTTGTTCAGAATGAGGAGATTCAACATATCATATGAATATTGTGTGAATGTGTGATACGTTGCTTGATATATAGGTTCAAAAACACAATTGCGCCACCCAGTGGCTGTTTTCTTTCAAACTTCGCACAGACCTCTAGGGCCACGAGTCAGACAGGCCCACCAAGTTTTGTCCCGATCGGCCTCCGTTAACCTGGTCTAAGAGGTGCTCAAAATTTATAGGCCGATGGCAGCCATGTTTTTCGAGATACTCGAATCATATATCATCAAGGCACCTCGGACAAAGACAGTGCATGCCAATGTTCAAGTCAATTGGACTAACAGTTGCGTAGTTATAGCAATTTTTTTTTTTTCGTATTATAGTGCCACCAAGTGGTAATACTCTGCAATTTTTTTTTTGTATGACCACAGAATGAACTCGTACATGAGTCTGACAAGTTTGGTGAAAGTATCTCATTTCGTTCAAGAGTTATAACCATTTAAGTGAAAGTGGCCCTGCCTACTTCGAACGTTTTGGCATCCCGTCACGAGAGTGAATCACGGATCGATATTCTTTTAATAACATTTTGCCAGGAAGGTCTCTAGATGATGTATATCAAGTTTTGAGTGAATCGGACGAACGGCCTATGAGGAGTTAGAAAAAGTAGATTTTTCAGAAAATTCAAAATGGCGGAAAAATGTTAATGGCAGAAATGAAATCTGAGATATATATATATATATATATATATATATGTTTTGTTCGTCTTGAGTCAAGGATTCCAATGGTGTAAGACACTTGAGTCTACGACAAACGGTCTAGGAGTTATGAGCAGTTTCGCGTTGTTGATCGCTGTAGCACCCCCTATTGGCCAATCGTGGTCATACCTTGTCAGGCTCTCCCCAAATTGAGACCTACCATCTGGCCAGGTTTCAAGCCTCTAGGCCTTACGGTTTGGGCTGCATGATCAGTTTTACAGCAGAAGAATAATAATAATAAAAATCCTAACAATTACAATAGGGTTTCAGCACTTCGTGCTTGAACCCCTAAAAATCAGTATAATTACAATAGGGTTTCAGCACTTCGTGCTTGAACCCCTAATAAAAAAAAAAAGAACGCCAGCAGATACAATAGGTGACTACGCACCTTCGGTGCTTGGCCCCTAAAAAAAAGAACGCCAACGGATACAATAGGTGCCTACGCACCTTCGGTGCTTGGCCCCTAATAAAAAGAACGCCAACAGATACAATAGGTGCCTACGCACCTTTGGTGCTTGGCCCCTAATAATTAAAAAGAACGCCAACGATTACAGTAGGTGCCTACGCACCTTCGGTGCTTGGCCCCTAATAATAGTAAAACAGAACGCCAACGATTACAATAGGTGCCTACGCACCTTCGGTGCTTGGCCCCTAATAATAACATTAACCAGTAAAGCCTTACATGCATAACCCTGACAACACGAAACAAACTTAGGTTGTCAGTCACTTTTCCAGTGAGGAAATAAAGTATGCCGTATATTTCCTAATGCAATTTGATTAAAGATCATCTACGTACACAAGACAGCTCAGCTTCACATATAGTAAATAAATTAATAAAAATGTTTTAGTGGCAGAAAATATAATTTCATAATTAATGATAATAGCCATAAGGAAGCTTGAAAAGCAGGAATCAAAGTGAAACTGCACCATCCGTTGGTCAATACAAATAAATAGGCTAATGAAAGGGATAATAAAATGAATAATAAGTGTACTTTTATTTAATTAAAAGATTAGTCCAAAAATGTAAATTCTGTCATAATTTACTCACATGAACTATCCATTTAATGAAATAATGAAAGCTTTTGCAGGCAGATTGTCTTTTACATTTTTTTCCTCTTTTCTTTTAGATGGACTGCTATGTAGTCAATAGTATGTCAGATGAGCAACTACTGACGTACGTCCCCAGATTTTAGTTAGAATTTATTTCTGTGATCAAAGCTGAATTGTCATCATTATTACTCCAGTCATCAGTCACACGATCCATCAGAAAACATTCTAGTATGCTGATTATTATTATTATCATTGTTGGAAACTGCTTGTTTTTTTTTTTGTTTTTGTTTTTTTTGAACCTGTGATGCTTTTTCAGGATTATTTGATGAATAAAAAGTAAAAATAAATAAATATTAGCATTTACTTAAATAAATATATATTTTTTTTTTTTCTTGAAAGAAATCAATACTTTTATTCTGCAAGGATGTATATATGTATATATATATATATACATATATACAGATATACAGATGTATATATATGTATGCAGCAAAACAGTTTCTAACATTGATAATAAATCAGCATATTAGAATGATTTCTGAAGGATAATGTGACACTGAAGAGTATGATGCTGAAAAATCAGCTTTGATAATAAATCAGATAAATTATATTTTAAAGTATATTAAAATAGAACACAGTTATTTTAAATTGCAATAATATTTTACAATTTTACTTTTTTTCTGCATTTTTGACCAAATAAATGCAGCCATGATGAGAAGAGACTTCTTTAAAAAGTGTGTGTGTGTGTGTGTGTGTGTATATATATATATAATATATATATATATATATATATATATATAGAATGTTAAAATTAAGACAGTTGTCTGTGATGGATAAGTGTAGTACATTCTTTGATGTTGTCTTTTTGGAGTCCAACTGAAGGACCCAACAACATCATAAATTCCTTATTTTACTATCTTTGTGGAGATATTTGGACCCCACAAACTAGTATAAACAAGGATGTGTGTGTGTGTGTGTGTGTGTGTGAGAGAGAGAGAGAGAGAGAGAGAGAGAGAGAGAGAGAGGATTCACTATTTACCTGGATTAAGCCCAGGAAACAATAACATAAGGTTCTTGTCCAAAAAGCTGCCATCAAAGTTGCCTTCATCTTTAATTTGGTGAAAATATTTAAGCCAAAATTCCACACACTCTTTTCTAAGGATACCCCACCAGCTCTCAATTCTTTGGTTGGCCGTACTTTTGCCATAGATAAAGCTTTTTTTTTCTCCAGCCAGTGAATCAGCATCCCTACGTCGCAAGTACCACTGTATATCCCTAATGGTGCTGTTTTCTGTTCCCGTATCTGCTCTCAAGATTCGAGGACAGCCACCAAGACTTCTTACTGTCTCAAGGAAGTAAGCCCCTATGACTTTAGGATCACTGCTTGTGCAGTACGCATTCAACCATAGTATTCTCCTTGAGAATCCATGTACTGCCCCATTGTTACAAATGCCAAATGGCTTCAATTTATCATAAGAGTCAGCATGCCATAGAAAGTTGGGGCCTTTTGAAAAGTAAGCTCTTCTGTGCAGTCTTCTTTTTTTTTTCCGCATTTCGGTGCCCAGTGGGTCAAGAGTGGACAGAATGAGGCGGGTGTCTTCTTTGCACACATGAAGTCCTCTTTCCTTGCATTTACTGTACATCCATCTATATCCATGCAATGCTCCTGAGCCTTGGAGCTCTCCTCTAACAAACTAAATAACATCAATTAAGTTGTCAAATTTTTCTGCAAAATAGTCCATTTCTACTTAAGATTTTTTTGAGTGTCTTCATGCTGATAATAATCCCATGTTTAACAGTTAAAATATGAAGAATTTCTTCATACTTTAGACCTAGGTCAAAGTAATGTTGAATTAGTCCAAATCTGTACATCCTGTAGGGTAAGGAATAAATGTGAGCTCAAGGTGGATGGAAGTCTAAGGGCAGACACAGAGATAGAGAGAGAGAGAGAGTCATTATTTTTATCTTTTAAAGTCCATTTTGGGCAAAAAGCTTAGTATAATAAAATCACCAAAACAAGTCAACATTTCTAAAACTGTAAAAAAGTTTTTTTTTTTTTTTTTTTTTAAATAAAGCATTCATTAATTATTTTATGATAAACATACTGTCTTAAGTGCACTCATTTAAAGTCATAAATTAAAAATAATTGATAAATACATTTAAAATAAATACAATAAATGATAATTGTTGTTGTTATTATTATTATTGTTATTAGCCTATTGTTGCATTTAGGCTACATGCATTTAGAAGAAGAAAAGTGGAACAAAGAAATTAAAAGTCAGTCATAATATACAATGCCAGGTTTATTAGGCAATAATAATAAAGTGCTAAGATTATCACAAATAAACACAAGATTTTGACGCACATAATTCTTATTAAATCATTGTACTCCGCTACCCGATGATAGAGAATCACTGCAGTTAATATAATTTGATGAATAATACACAATAAAACAATAAGATTCGCTAACGCGTACCTGGGAGTTTGCTGTTCTTCTAAAATGAATCCGTGAATACAGTTTTTACAAACCCGTGGGAAAGGATTGTGAAAGCGTGCGCATGGATTATGAATTTGTGGGAACGGATTTAAAAACCGAGGGTACGGTTTGCAAAATCTGAGTGCACGGATTTGAAATTCGTGGGTACGGTTTATTAATCCATGGGCACAATTTGTTAAACCGAGGGAACAGTTTAAGAATTTGTGAGCACGGTTTATAAACTGAGGGAACTGATTGTTTTTTTTTCTTCTATAGGTGACGTGCCGGGCTCCATACTTATTTGTATTGTCAAAAAATATTTAACACAATCCCATAACATTATTTAATGCAGTTGTTATCTATCACAAATATGCAGATTTACATAATTATGTCAAAGCTGCAATATTCTGAAAGGATATTGCTTCAGAACAAATTTCTATTTACACAATAAAAAAAAAAAAAAAAAATCCTATTTTTTTTTTTTTTTTCGGACAAGCAACTGTTTTACTCGTACAAGTGAATGACCGATTTACGCAGTCACCATTTCATATTGTCTGACAAGAAAAACAGAAAAATACAGGTGCTGGTCATATAATTAGAATATCATCAAAAAGTTGATTTATTTCACTAATCCCATTCAAAAAGTGAAACTTGTATATTATATTCATTCATTACACACAGACTGATATATTTCAAATGTTTATTTCTTTTAATTTTGATGATTATAACTGACAACTAAGGAAAATCCCAAATTCAGGATCTCAGAAAATTAGAATATTACTTAAGACCAATACAAAGAAAGGATTTTTAGAAATCTTGGCCAACTGAAAAGTATGAGCATGTACAACACTCAATACTTAGTTGGGGCTCCTTTTGCCTGAATTACTGCAGCAATGCGGCGTAGCATGGAGTCGATCAGTCTGTGGCACTGCTCAGGTGTTATAAGAGCCCAGGTTGCTCTGATAGTGGCCTTCAGCTCTTCTGCATTGTTGGGTCTGGCATATCGCATCTTCCTCTTCACAATACCCCATAGATTTTCTATGGGGTTAAGGTCAGGCGAGTTTGCTGGCCAATTAAGAACAGGGATACCATGGTCCTTAAACCAGGTACTGGTAGCTTTGGCACTGTGTGCAGGTGTCAAGTCCTGTTGGAAAATGAAATCTGCATCTCCATAAAGTTGGTCAGCAGCAGGAAGCATGAAGTGCTCTAAAACTTCCTGGTATACGGCTGCATTGACCTTGGACCTCAGAAAACACAGTGGACCAACACCAGCAGATGACATGGCACCCCAAACCATCACTGACTGTGGAAACTTTACACTGGACCTCAAGCAACGTGGATTGTGTGCCTCTCCTCTCTTCCTCCAGACCCTGGGACCCTGATTTCCAAAGGAAATGCAAAATTTACTTTCATCAGAGAACATAACTTTGGACCACTCAGCAGCAGTCCAGTCCTTTTTGTCTTTAGCCCAGGCGAGACGCTTCTGACGCTGTCTGTTGTTCAAGAGTGGCTTGACACAAGGAATGCGACAGCTGAAACCCATGTCTTGCATACGTCTGTGCGTAGTGGTTCTTGAAGCACTGACTCCAGCTGCAGTCCACTCTCTGTGAATCTCCCCCACATTTTTGAATGGGTTTTGTTTCACAATCCTCTCCAGGGTGCGGTTATCCCTATTGCTTGTACACTTTTTTCTACCACATCTTTTCCTTCCCTTCGCCTCTCTATTAATGTGCTTGGACACAGAGCTCTGTGAACAGCCAGCCTCTTTTGCAATGACCTTTTGTGTCTTGCCCTCCTTGTGCAAGGTGTCAGTGGTCGTCTTTTGGACAACTGTCAAGTCAGCAGTCTTCCCCATGATTGTGTAGCCTACAGAACTAGACTGAGAGACCATTTAAAGGCCTTTGCAGGTGTTTTGAGTTAATTAGCTGATTAGAGTGTGGCACCAGGTGTCTTCAATATTGAACCTTTTCACAATATTCTAATTTTCTGAGATACTGAATTTGGGATTTTCCTTAGTTGTCAGTATTAATCATCAAAATTAAAAGAAATAAACATTTGAAATATATCAGTCTGTGTGTAATGAATGAATATAATATACAAGTTTCACTTTTTGAATGGAATTAGTGAAATAAATCAACTTTTTGATGATATTCTAATTATATGACCATCACCTGTATATAGATGAAACAATTTTATTGGGAATTTGGCTGTATTAAAATATATTATTTGAGCAAAAGGGTAGCAGCACTGCAGCAGAGAAGCAAACAAATGTTGGGCTGACACTTGGCAGAATGCGAATACAATGACATGATGAATATTCTAATTGCCGTATGTCGTCATGCATCGACATTTAGCGGCATATATATATGGCATTAAAAATTTAAAAATTGGCATTAAAAAGGCATTAAAAAGCATTAAATTAGATTTGATGAAACCTGTAGAAACCCTGCTATTATTGTCCCTGGTTCACATTAGGGTACTCTTGTAAGAAAGTAACAGTGGCTGGAACAGACTTTAAGCATCACCTCCGCTTAAAAAGATGCCATCTAATCCTGTTTACATGAAATAAGCCTGCTCCTGAGCAGATTTGAGATTACGGACATGTTGCTATGACAGCAAATCCAGGATGAGCGTTGCAGAACCGAACAATACAAGATCATGCCAAACCTGTAGAAACCCTGCTATTATTGTTCCTGGTTCACATTAGGGTACTCTTGTAAGAAAGTAACAGTGGCTGGAACAGACTTTAAGCATCACCTCCGCTTAAAAAGATGCCATCTAATCCTGTTTACATGAAATAAGCCTGCTCCTGAGCAGATTTGAGATTACGGACATGTTGCTATGACAGCAAGTCCAGGATGAGTGTTGTAGAACCGAACAATCCAAGATCGTGCCAAATCGTCATCAATCAGATCCAGCTAACTGAGTTAGCGACGGATGAGGAACGGACCCCTGGGCTGCTCAAAACACTTCAGAATGAGACTTGTTTTAAGCAAATAAAAAAAAAAGTGCAACTTGACAGGTGAAGAGCAGACAGCGTGATATTCACAGTCTTTCTTAAACACTTGTGTTCATGATACCAGTGTTAAAGTATTGTTTCCATTGATGACAACATAGACTGTAAAATCATAAAAAGCGAATCACGACTCCATTTCAGAACTGTCGATATAGTTTGGTATCGTCAGTAACTCATGAAAATGGATAATTCCCAGTACACGCACAGCAAAGTTCTTTTTCTTGCTTCCTGAAGGAGTAAAAACAAGTGTGAAATACATTTATTGTGAAAAAAAAGTTTGACTGCAACAGTATCTCACTTGTTTTGAAATAATCACATCATTACCATTATGCCGATTTCACACCGCAAGAGTGAGAGGCACGTGAGCAGCGTGTATTTTTTTCGGCATGCATGTTAACCAATGGGTGCATTCACGCCGGGAGTAGGAGCAACGCATGAGTGTCAAGCAGGAGTATCGCGTGAGCAGCCGTGAAGCGGGGGTTTCGTCACCAAGTCTATTTTTGCTGTGCTGCTGACGCTCAATAAAAGTGAAAGTACACTTTTGATGGACAAAATAAATATGATTTCACAAAATGCACAGAATAAGCATGTCCACTTGTCCAGTGTGTTTCAACAAGAATTGGATTATGTCAGAAAATTAGGATTTAGGATTCTAAAAATGAAGAATCAAAAATATTTATAAAAGATTTACCCATTTAACTTGTTTTTAATTATTCAGTTTGGGTGAAAGCATGGTGTATTATAAAAAACTAAAGTAAATTATCCAGAAAATATGAGATATAAACATTCTTTTAGTTAATACACAGACAGGTATATAGGCAGCAATACCCAAATCAAACTCGAGTTTGTGGTCTTTTTTTCGCCGAGTTTGCTGTCTTGTAAACATGTACATGCGGGAGATGATGTAAACACAAACAATGCATGAAAAGAGGTGTATGCGGACCCGTAAACTCCTGTATACTCTGCAGATTTTCGGATGAATCTTGGAGTATTGCTGACCAGATATATGAAATTACACCGGTTCGTATACTTCTGAAAATGTACCAATTCGGAAGTATGTTACTGCTGTATTCTTCCGTGCAACAGCCATTTGTTGCCATGGCAAATAAAGAAGGGGACATACACCTTTGGGCCACTTTGCCCAGCACATTGTTTAATCATGTTAAACTGGATTGGTAGCTTTGAGGCTAAACCCACCCCCTAACCAGACAGCTATTGGGACAGACTTTCCTCAAAACTTGAAATTTATCCCACCCAAAACCCTTACAGAAAAGTGACATTATTGGTTACATTTAAAAATATATCCCTCCCAAAACCCTTGCAGGTGAATGATTCGATTGGTTGCAGGACAGGTGGGCAGATTGAAAAAATAAAGTTTAACCAATTATTGATTGGTTGTCTTTATTATAGAGAAAATAGTAAACAGTATATAAAACACAAAAACAGCTAAAAAACATTTACATTTTCAACAGAAAGCAACATTTAAAAATACAGCATCTACTTTGAATTAAAGCATTCAAACAAAGGAAGAAAATAACATGAAATGATCTGTCCCAGCCGACTCGTCCTCATTGTAGTTCCTGTGTGAATCCACATCAACATCTTCCTCATCTTAAACTGAGCTCCACCATTTCTGTCCTTCTCAGTGCTCTTTCTGTGTTTGTCTCAGTTGACCTCGTCTCCAGCAACTGCAAAACAACAGTAATGTAACCACTGAAAATACTTACTACAATCTAAAATTAAATATATAAATAAGTTTTAGACAATATAGATAATCAGGCTTACCTGGTTTGTGTATGATGTTAAAGTGGATTCTTCTCAGACCTGTGCAGGCTTACAGATGTTTCAGTCTGCAGTCTGTCCTCAAGAAGTGTGAGCGACCGGAGATAAGTTCAGACACAAAAGTCTTTGCAGCGGGCACTGGTGTTGTGTGTGTGTGTGTGTGTGTGTGTGTTCTTGTATATATGTGTCAAACATACGGCCCACGGGCCGAATACGCCCCACAAAGGTGTCCAATCCGGCCCGGGAAATGAATTGAACAATAATTAAAAAAGAGATGTATGGCACCAGCCATAAATCCCAATGGTTTTTAGTTTTATTTTGGCCAATCTCTTTTCTGGACTTGTAAGTAAACTGCTTTGCAATCATTTTCCAGACTTATCATTTACGAAGTCTGTAAACAGGACATTAAAACAGGCAAACGCTGAATACGGATACAAAGAGGAGAACATAGATGCGCCAGCAGAGGAAAATACTGTACTGTAAAATACTGCACAAGCTCACTATTCACGAAATATGGGAAGAAAAATATAAATATTGAGGTTTATATAAATGTATCTCTGAAGAGAACTGACAGAAGAGTTTCGAAGGCATTTTCTTTTCCTCTTTATCTCCGTATAAAGTTTTGTTTTCAAGCACAGCGCTGCTTTAGTGTACAGCGGTAACCAAGGAAATGCTATATCGCTGCTGTTCCATAAGCACCGCCTACTGACAGAGAGTGAGTTTGCATTTTCATTCAGTCCATCTGCAATTTTTGTTTTGTGCAGGTGTCTTATGTAGCATAATTTCACAAAACTATAGTCAGACCATGCTGTTTTTGCTGTAAATATTGAAATTATATAATCAAATTTAAATAAAAAACAACTGCTCATGCTACAGAATCTGCAAATTTGCCATGAAAAATCAAAATCGGTACATCACTAATAAAAAATATTAAATAAAAGTAATATTAAATAAAAAGTAAATAAAAATAATACTTTTATTAAATAAAAGTATTATTAAATAAAAATGTAATAAAGTCTTTTCGCTGTAAAAATAAATGCCGTTTTCAAAGAGCAGTGTGTTTTTCTAGTTTTCTTGCAAATTAATTTGTAGTTTGTTGGGTTAATATTAAATGTAACTGTCAGCGCACTAAGGTTTAAAAATGGTAATTTGGCCGCACATGGTTACATTTTTTCCTATCCGGCCCTCAACCTAAAATGAGTTTGACACCCCTGGTTTATGAGGACACAAATGTGTATAATAACATGGGTATTACAACGTAAACATTCCTGTGTCCTCGTAAACCACTTCCTGTGTCCTCCTAAACCAAATGGCTTAAAAAACATATGAAATTCCAAAAATGCAGACAGTATCCTGTGATGGGTAGGTTTAGGGGTAGGGGTAGTGTAGGGGGATAGAATGTACAGTTTGTACAATATAAAAACCATTACATTTATGGAGAGTCCCCGTAAACCATATATACAAGTATATGTTTGTTTGTTTGTGTGTGTGTGTGTGTGTGTGTAGAGCAACAATTCTTTTTTTCAGATCCTCAGAGAATTCTTTGCCATGAGGTGCCATGTTGAACTTCCAGTGACCAGTATGAGAGAGTGAGAGCGATAACACCAAATTTAACACACCTGCTCCCCATTCACACCTGAGACCTTGTAACACTAACGAGTCACATGACACCGGGGAGAGAAAATGGCTAATTGGGCCCAATTTGGACATTTTAACTTAGGGGTGTACTCACTTTTGTGGCCAGCGGTTTAGACATTAATGGCTGTGTGTTGAGTTATTTTGAGGGGACAGCAAATTTACACTGTTATACAAGCTGTACACTCACTACTTTACATTGTAGCAAAGTGTCATTTCTTCAGTGTTGTCACTTGAAAAGATATAATAAAATATTTACAAAAATGTGAGGGGTGTACTGTATATATATATATATATATATATATATATATATATATGTGTGTATATATATATATATATATATATATATGTGTATGAAGAGTTTGGTTCCAAAACGCGATAAACGGCATTTAAAAAAAAGTGACATTTTTTCCACCAAAATCAGTATTGTATCTGGTCGGTATTGAAAAGTCAGTTATTAATTTTGCGCAAAATGCGATTTCCGTCGTGTTATTCTGTCATGTTTTCTCTACTTCTTTCCAAAACGCGACAAACGCCAGTCTCCCTTCTGTACACCCGGCTTCCTAGTTTTCCTTATCTGCATTGTACTTTGTGATCAACAAAAACAGAAAAATGAATAATTTTGGAGCATGAAGTTGGGAGCATGAAATTGTCCAAAATGTCTTGGTTTGCTGAAGCATTAAGAGTTCCTTTCACTGGAACTAAGGTGCCAAGCCCAACCCCTGAAAAACAACCCCACACCATAATCCCCCCTCCACAAAACTTTACACTTGGCACAATGCAATCAGGCAAGTACTGTTCAACCGCCAAACCAAGACTCGTCCACCGGATTGCCATACAGAGAAGTGTGATTCGTCACTCCAGAGAACACGTCTCCACTGTTCTAGAGTCCAGTGGCGGCGTGCTTTACACCGCTGCATCCGACGCTTTGCATTGCACTTGGTAATGTAAGGCTTGGATGCAGCTGCTCGGCCATGGAAACCCATTCCATGAAGCTCTCTACGCACTGTTCTTGAACTAATCTGAAGGTCACACGAAGTTTGGAGGTCTGTAGCTATTGACTCTGCAGAAAGTTGGCGACTTCTGCGCACTGTGTGCCTCAGCATGAGCTGACCAACCTCTGTGATTTTATGTGGCCTACCACTTCGTAGCTGAGTTGCTGCTGTTCCCAATTGCTTCCACTTTATGATAACACACTTTATGATAACACTAACAGTTGACCGTGGAATATTTAGTAGTGAGGAAATTTCACAAATGGACTTATTGTACAGGTGGCAACCTATCACAGTACCACGCTTGAATTCACTGATCTCCTGAGAGCGACCCATTCTTTCACAATTGTTTGTAGAAGCAGTCTGCATGCCTAGGTGCTTGATTTTATACACCTGTGGCCATGGAAGTGATTGGAACACCTGAATTCAATGATTTGGAGGGGTGTCCCAATTCTTTTGGCAATATAGTGTGTGTGTGTGTGTATATATATATATACATATATATATATATATATATATATATATATATATATATATATATATATATATATATATATATATATATACAGTTGCAAGAAAAAGTATGTGAACCACATGCAGAATCTGTGAAAATGTTAATAATTTTGACAAAATAAGGGAGATAATACAAAATGCATGTTATTTTTTATTTAGTACTGTCCTGAGTAAGATATTTTACATAAAAGATGTTTACATATAATCCACAAGACAAAAAAAAAATAGCTGAATTTATTAAAATAACCCAATTCATAAGTATGTGAACCACTGATTCTTAATACTGTGTGTGGTTACTTGGATGATCTACAACTGTTTTTTTGTTTTATGATGGTTGTTCATGAGTCCCTTGTTTGTCCTGAGCAGTTAAACTGAGCTCTGTTCTTCAGAAAAAATCTCCAGGTCCTGCAGATTCTTCAGTTTTCCAGCATTTTTTGCATATTTGAACCCTACAGCAGTGACTGAATGATTTTGAGATCCGTCTTTTCACACTGAGGACAACTGAGGGACTCAAACACAACTTTTAAAAAAGGTTCAAACATTCACTGATGCTCTAGAAAAAAACATGATACATTAATAGATGGGGGGGTGAAAACATTTGGAATTTGAAGATCAAGGTCAATTGTATTTAATTTGTCTTCCGGGAAACATGCAAGTATCTTCTGTTGCTTCCGAAGGGCAGTACTAAATGAAAAAAAAAAAATGATATTCAAGCGAAATAAGAAAAATGTGGACCTCTCCATCCTGTTCAAAAGTTTTCATCCCCTGACCCTCCATGTGAAAAGATGGATCTCAAAATCATTCAGTCACTGTTGTAAAGGGTTCAAATATGCAAAAGATAAAACTGAAAACTGAAACTGAAGAATTTTTGGGACCTGGAGATTTTTTCTGAAGAACAGAGCTCAGTTAAACTGTTCAGAACAAACAAGGGACTCATGAACAACCATCACACAACAAAAAAACAGTCGTAGATCATCCAGGTAACCACACACAGTATTAAGAATCAATGGTTCACAAACTTTTGAACTGGGTAATTTGCATAAATACAGCTATTTTTTTGTCTTGCGAGTTATATGTAAACATCTTTTGTGTAAAATATCTTACTCAGGACAGTACTAAATAAAAAATAACATGCATTTTGTATGATCTCTCTTATTTTGTTAAAATTTTGCACATTTTCACAGATTCTGCAAGTGGTTCACATTTTCTTGCAACTGTATATATATATATATATGTGTGTGTGTATATATATATATATATATATATATATTACACACTATATTGCCAAAAGTATTGGGACACCCCTCTAAATCATTGAATTCAGGTGTTCCAAGGTGTTTTCGTTAGTTTTCTTGTTAGTTGTGTACAAGGTCTCAGGTGTGAATGGGGAGCAGGTGTGATAAATTTGGTGTTATCGCTCTCACTCTCTCATACTGGTCACTGTAAGTTCAACATGGCACCTCATGGCAAAGAACTCTCTGAGGATCTGAAAAAAAGAATTGTTGCCCTACATGAATAATGGCGTAAGCTATAAGAAGATTGCAAAGACCCTGAAACTGAGCTGCAGCACGGTGGCCAAGACCATACAGCAGTTTAACAAGACAGAACAGGCCTCGCCATGGTCGACCAAAGAAGTTGAGTGCACATGCTTAGCGTCATATCCAGAGGTTGTGTTTAGGAAATAGACGTATTAGTGCTGCCAGCATTTCTGCAGAGGTTGAAGGGGTGGGGGGGGTCAGCCTGTCAGTGCTCAGACCATACGCCGCACACTGCATCAAATTGGTCTGCATGGCTGTCGTCCCAGAAGGAAGCCTCTTCTAAAGATGATGCACAAGAAAGCCCGCAAACAGTTTGCTGAAGACAAGTAGACTAAGGACATGGATTACTGGAACCATGTCCTGTGGTCTGATGAGACCAAGATAAACTTATTTGGTTCACATGGTGTCAAGTGTGTGTGGCGGCAACCAGGTGAGGAGTACAAAGACAAGTGTGTCTTGCCTACAGTCAAGCATGGTGGTGGGAGTGTCATGGTCTGGGGCTGCATGAGTGCTGCCGGCACTGGGGAGCTACAGTTCATTGAGGGAACCATGAATGCCAACATGTACTATGACATACTAAAGCAGAGCATGATCCCCTCCCTTCGGAGACTGGGCCGCAGGGCAGTATTCCAACATGATAACGACCCCAAACACACCTCCAAGACAACAACTGCCTTGCTAAAGTAGCTGAGGGTACCTAAACCCTATTGAGCATCTGTGGGGCATCCTCAAACGGAAGGTGGAGGAGCGCAAGGTCTCTAACATCCACCAGCTCCGTGATGTTGTCATGGAGGAGTGGAAGAGGACTCCAGTGGCAACCTGTGAAGCTCTGGTGAACTCCATGCCCAAGAGGGTTAAGGCAGTGCTGGAAAATAATGGTGGCCACAGAAAATATTGACAATTTGGACATTTTCACTTAGGGGTGTACTCACTTTTGTGGCCAGCAGTTTAGACATTAATGACTGTGTGTTGAGTTATTTTGAGGGGATAGCAAATTTACACTGTTATACAAGCTGTACACTCACTACTTTACATTGTCAATTCAAGTCAAGTCACCTTTATTTATATAGCGCTTTTTACAATGCAGATTGTGTCAAAGCAGCTTTACAGTGATAAATGGTATAGAATTTTGGCTGCACAGCAGCTCTTAAAGAAAATGCTGTCAATGCAAAGCACTGTTGAATATCAAATGTCAAGTGTCCCCAACTAAGCAAACCAAAGGCGACAGCGGCAAGGATCCCAAACTCCAACAGGTGACATCAGGTGGCAAACAGGTGGCAAATAGGTGTTAAAATGGAGAAAAAAACCTTGGGAGAAACCAGGCTTAGTCGGGGGGCCAGTTCTCCTCTGGCAAACAGTGCTTTGTTACGATTCAGGTAGCTATCATAAGCCCGATAGGATCGTAACATTCAAAGTATTTATTCCAGTTCAATCCAGTTCAATCCATCGTATTCATCACGCCGGTATGGATGGTTTCTTGAGGAACTGTGCCACTGGCTGTCGTGTCGATGAGGCCTTCACAATGGATGATCTAGTTGACTCAATCTCTGCTGACACTTCAGGGGTGCGTTGTGGTCGTGTCAAGGCGTAGGTCCTCAATCTCACCTGGATACGGCCTGGATCCGGTTGACTACGGTAAACCTCGGGATAAACAGAAAGACTAATATTAGCATGGATGCCATTCTTCTTCTTATGTAATGAGTACATCTGTGTATGCCAGGTTAAAGAGATGCGTTTTTAGTCTAGATTTAAACTGATAGAGTGTGTCTGCTTCCCGAACAATGCTAGGAAGATTGTTCCAGAGTTTAGGTGCCAAATAGGAGAAGGATCTACGGCCTGCAGTTGATTTTGATATTCTAGGTATTATCAGCTGGCCTGAATTCTGAGATCGCAATAGATGTGAAGGACTATAATGCATTAAGAGCTTGCTCAGGTACTGGGGAGCTAAACCATTTAGTGCTTTGTAAGTAATTAGCAAGATTTTAAAATCTATACAATGTTTAACAGGAAGCCAATGCAGTGTTGACAGAACTGAGCTAATATGGTCATACTTCCTAGTTCTAGTAAGAACTCTAGCTGCTGCATTTTGTACGAGCTGTAGTTTGTTGAACAGGCGAGCGGAACAACCACCCAGTAGAGTGTTACAGTAATCTAGCCTTGAGGTCATGAACGCATGAACTAACTGTTTGCATTTGTCATTGAGAGCATATGTCGTAGTTTAGATATATTTTTAAGATGGAAGAATGCGGTTTTACAGATGCTAGAAACATGGCCTTCAAATGAAAGATTGGTATCAAAGAGCACACCCAGGTTCTTAACTGACGATGAAGACTTAACAGAGCGGCCATCAAGTGTTAGACAGTATTCTAGGTTATTACGTGAAGAAGTTTTTGGTCCAAAAATTAGAATCTGTTTTTTCTGAATTTATTAGTAGGAAATTACTGGTCCTACATATGGAGCCTTGCGTTACTCCATATTGAACTTGTGATCGATATGACATCTCTTCGTTTACGGAAACTCAAACTGATAACGGTCAGATAAGTATAATTTAAACCATGACAGTGCAATTCCACTAATGCCAACATAATTTTCGAGTCTATTTAAAAGAATATTGTGATCAATAGTGTCAAATGCAGCACTAAGATCCAGTAACACTAATAGAAAGATACAACCACGATCTGATGATAAGAGCAAATCAATAGTAACTCTAATGGGAGCAGTCTCAGTACTATGGTACGGTCTAAATCCTGACTGGAAATCCTCACAGATACTATTTCTTTCTAAAAAGGAACATAGTTGTGATGATACTGCCTTTTCTAGTATTTTTGACAGAAAAGTGAGATTTGAGATCGGCCTGTAATTGACTAATTCTCTAGGATCAAGTTGTCTTTTTTTAATAAGAGGTTTAATAATAGCCAGCTTAAAAGTTTTCAGTATGTATCCTAGTGATAAAGATTAATTAACGATATTAAGAAGAGGATCTATGACCTCTGGAAGCATCTCTTTCAATAGCTTAGTCGGTATAGGGTCTAACATACATGTTGTTGTTTTTGATGATTTAACAAGTTTAGACAATTCTTCCTCTCCTAAAGCAGTAAATGAATTGAATTTTTCCTCAGGGATACTACAATGCACTGTCTGACATGATACTGTAATAGATGGTTGCATGGTTATAATTTTCTCTCTAATATTGTCATTCTTGCAAGTAAAGAAGTTCATAAAGTCATTACTGCTGTGCTCTTTGGAAAAATCAGAAGTTGAAGCTTTATTTCTTGTTAATTTAGCCACTGTATCAAATAAATACCTAGGGTTGTGCTTATTTTCTTCTAAAAGTTTTGAAAAATAGGCAGATCTAGCAGTTTTTAAGGCCTTTCTGTACTCAATCATTCTCTCTCTCTCCACGAAATGCGAAAAACTTCTAGTTTTGTTTTCTTCCAGCTGCGTTCCATTTTTCTGGCTGCTACCTTTAGGGCCTGAGTGTGCTCATTGTACCACGGCATTGGATTAATTTCCTTAATCTTTTTTAAACGCAAAGGAGCAACTGAGTCTAATGTGCTGGAAAAGACAGAGGCAATAGTTTCTGTTGCAACATCGAGGTCTTCTAAGCTATCTGGTATGCTAAGGCGATGAAACTGATCAGGAAGATTATTTATAAAGCGATCTTTAGTGGTAGAAGTGATGGTTCTACCATATTTATGGCAGGGAAGCAGTTTAGCAGCCTTGACTAAATGTAGTATACACGAGACTAGATGATGATCTGAGATGTCGTCGCTCTGCTGCAGAATTTCAACGGCATCAATATCGATTCCATGTGACAATATTAGATCTAAAGTATGATTACAACAATGAGTGGGTCCTGACACGTGTTGTCTAACTCCAATAGAATTTAGAATGTCTGTAAATGCCAATCCTAATGCGTCTTTTTCATTATCTACATGGATATTAAAATCACCAACAACAAGGACTTTATCTGCAGCTAGTACTAACTCCGATAGAAAATCAGCAAATTCTTTGATAAAGTCTGTATGGTGTCCTGGTGGCCTGTATACAGTAGCCAGCACAAATGTCAACTTACATAATGTTACATAAAGTACCACTTCAAAGGAATTATATTTGAAAGATTTTTGACTAATACTTTAAATATTACTATAAATTACAGCAACACCTCCCCCTTTGCCTTTCTGACGAGGATTGTGTCGATAATAATAACCTTGAGGGCTAGACTCATTTAAAGTAATATAATCGTCTGATTTTAGCCAAGTTTCTGTCAAACACAGCAAATCCAGATTATTGTCTGTGATAATATCATTTACAATAAGTGCTTTTGAAGAAAGGGATCTAATATTTAACAACCCAAGCTTTATCATTTGTTTATCAGTATTATCTCTATTTTTTATTTGTTGAACATCAATTAAATTTTTACCATTAAATGGGTTTGGAAGTTTTTTGTTTTTACTAATTCGGTGTACAGACACAGTCTCTATGTGATAGTATCTAGGTGTAAGAGTTTCTATGTGTTGGGAATTATCTGACTTCTGTAACGTGAGGCAGCTAGCAGATGGTCGGTTTAGCCAGTATGTCTGCTTCCTGACCTGGACCCCAGTTTGTCATGTTTCAGCATTGTAGCAAAGTGTCATTTCTTCAGTGTTGTCCCATGAAAATATATAATAAAATATTTACAAAAATGTGAGGGGTGTACTCACTTCTGTGAGATACTGTACATACAGTATCTCACAAAAGTGAGTACACCCCTCACATTTCAGCAACCATTTTATTATATATTCTCAAGGGACAATACTATAGAAATGAAAATTGGATATACTTTAGAGTAGACAATGTGCAGCTTGTATAGCAGTATAGATTTACTGTCTTCTGAAAATAACTTAACATACAGCCATTAATGTCTAAATAACTGGCAACAAAAGTGAGTACACCCTAAGTGAACATGTCAAAACTGTGTCCAAAATGTCAATATTTTGTGTGAGCACCATTGTTATTTAGCACTGCCTTAATCCTCCTGGGCATGTAATTCACCAGAGCTGCACAGGTTGTTGCTGGGATCCTCTTCCACTTCTCCATAATGACATCATGGAGCTGCTGGATGTTAGACATATGGCGCTTCTCCACCTTCTGCTTGAGGATGTCCTATAGGTGCTCAATAGGGTTCAGCTCTAGAGACATACTTGGCCACTCCATCACCTTCAACTACAGCTTTCTCAGCAAGACAGTTGTCATCTTGGCAGTGTGTTTGGGGTCATTATCATGCCGTTCAGCCCAGTTTCTGAAGGGAGGGCATCATGTTCTGCTTCAGAATGTCACAGTACATGTTGGAATCCATGTTTCCCTCAATGAAGTGCAGCTCCCCAGTACCAGCAGCAATCATGCAGCCTCAGACCATAATGCTACCACCACCATGCTTGACTGTAGGCAAGACACAATTTTCTTGGTTCTCCTCACCAGGGCGTCGACTTGTTGCAGTGTGTGGCATATAGTCTGAGCACTGACAAGCTGACCTTCTGCTTCTGCAACCTCTAAAGCAATGCTGGCAACACTCATGCATCTGTTTTTTGAAGCAAGCTTCTGCACCTGACGCACAGCATAAGGTCTCAACTTCTTTGATTCAACTTTGGCCTGTTCCGAGTGGAACCCGTCTTGAAAAACCTCTCTCTATGACCCTGGCCACTGTGCTGTAACTCAGTTTCAGGGTGTTACTGATCTTCTTATAGCCTAGGCCATCTTTGTGGAGAGCAACAATTCTAATTCTCAAATCCTCAGAGAGTTCTTTGCCATGAGGTGCCATGTTGAACATCCAGTGATCAGTATGAGAGAATTGTACTCAAAGCACCAAATTTTAACTGCTCTAATACAAGATCCACACATTTTTATGGTCCTATCAAGCAAACAAAAACATGAACATGATGAATAGGACATGTGGCTTTGCATGGTTAAACAACAAACAACTGTTATCACTTAGGGTGTACTCACTTTTGTTGCCAGCTATTTTGACAATAATGGCTGTATGTTAAGTTATTTTCAGAGGACAGTACATTTATACTGCTATACAAACAGCACATTGACTTCTCTAAAATATATCCAAGTTTCATTTCTATAGTATTGTCCCTTGAGAATATATAATAAAATGGTTGCTGAAATGTGAGGGGTGTACTCACTTTTGTGAGATACTGTGTATATGTGTGTGTGTGTGTGTAAGCAATAAGGTACAAGAGGCTGTGCTGTATCGTGAATAAGTCACGGCTGAACTTATTCACGGTACAGCACTAGCCTCAAGTACCTTATTGCTTTTATAAAACGGTTACCACACAATACAAATATTAAAACCAAAAATATGTATCGATGCAACTTTCATGAAGTAAAAACGCGTTAAAAATATTTGCATTTAATGCAATTAACGTAGTATCCGTTTTCTGCGTTATATGATCAAGCTCTTATTCATGCTAATGGTTTTAAACCATTCAAGCGCAACAAGGCAAAAGAGAACGCGCTGTCTTTAAATGTCCTGCCTGTGTGATGCACACGCGCACACACACACGCGCGCCAGTGCCAGCATCGAGTTCTCTTCTGCTCTTAACGAACCATAACACACAAATTATGCCAAAATTTCCGTTTTGTCGAGTGTTTTTCAGTAAGAGTAACCCACCATTCAAACAATTGCCGTTAATTTGAAAGTGAAAGTCGGCCTTTCCGTAACAAAACATCGAAAGCTCAGTCGAACAGCTGATCATAGCTGTACAGGGCGGATTTTTATTTTTCCTGTCAAAAACATTCCTCGTTGTGGAGAGCTCAGTTCATGGTTGCATAGCAATGACAGACACCACGGGAGCGCAAGCGCTTTGGAAACAAGGAGAAGCGACGTGGCCGCGCTTTCCATGCGTTTTTTAGACGCGATATGTGAACGGCCCCATAAGCGGTTTAAAAAAAAAAAAAAAAAAAAGGTAGAGGCCCCGCCCCCCAGTGACACCGGTATTACCGGTGTTGTCACATGTCGATTAACCGGTGGGAAAATTTTCTCACCGTCACATCCTTAATATATATAATATATACACATCCGGAAAGTATTCACAGTGCTTCACTTTTTCCACATTTTGTTATGTTACAGCCTTATTCCAAAATAGATTAAATACATTATTTTCCTCATAATTCTACAAACAATACCCCATAATGATAACGTGAAAGAAGTTTGTTTGAAATCTTTGCAAATTTATTAAAATAAATAAATAAATAAATTTGCATGTACATAAGTATTCACATCCTTTGCTCAATGCTTTGTGGAAGCACCTTTGGCACTAATTATAGCCTCAAGTCTTTTTGAGTATGATGCTACAAGATTGGCACACTTATTTTTGGGCAGTTTCTCAAATTTTTCTTGGCAGGACCACTCAAGCTCCATCAGGTTGGATGGGGAGCGTCGGTGCACAGCCATTTTCAGATTTCTCCAGAGATGTTTAATCCCTGACTAAGGCCCTTCTCCCCCTATCGCTCTGTTTGGCCGGGCGACCTGCTCTAGGAAGAGTCCTGGTGGTTCCAAACTTATTCAATTTACGGATGATAGAGGCCACTGTGCTCATTGGGACCTTCAATGCTGCAGAAATTTTACTGTACCCTTCCCCAGATCTGTGCCTCAAAACAATCCTGTCTCAGAGGTCTACAGATAATTCCTTGGACTTCATGGCTTGGTTTGTGCTCTGACATGCACTGTTAACTGTGGGACCTTATATAGACAGGTGTGTATCTTTCCAAATTATGTCCAATCAACTGAATTTATCAGATTTTTATTTTTAATAAATTTGCAAAGATTTCAAACAAACTTCTTTCACATTGTCATTATGGGGTATTGTTTGTAGAATTTTGAGGAAAATAATGAATTGAATCCATTGTGGAATAAGGCTGTAACAAAATGTGGAAAAAATGAAGCGCTGTGAATACTTTCTGGATACACTGTATACACTTTTTGCTAGTTTTGACTAACAATAACTTTTAAAAGCAGTTACACTGTTATTTCTCAGGAAAAGATAAACGTCATAACACACAGTCTCTTTTTGGTGGGCATTATTCAATGTTGGTAAAGATACTAGATAAACCACTTCTCTCCCTACACCATTGAAGTAGCAGGTCTTTTTCTTTGTGAAATAATATGGAAAGAAGTTGGTGAGAGGATGCCTTCAAATTATGTTAGTGCGTTATGTTATAGATATGTTCTATAAAAAAAAAAAAAAAAAAAAAAAAAAATTAAGTTGGCTATATTTGATTTAAATCATATTAAGACTATGTAGAAGCTGTTTTGTGAAACTTCCCTGGCTCACAACCCTCCCTCCATCTGAGAACATAGGGAGCACCTTAACTGCCAGCCATTGACATATGAAAGGCCTTAATTCACACCTGACAGCCATCAGTCCTCACACCCAGCAGTGTTTGTCCATGTATGTCCGTGAAGTTTCATGGATTCCTGTGTTCCTTATGTCCGTGCACCCCAAGTATCTGGGTATTTCTGGAAATTTACTGTTTTGTGTAATTTGGCTCAGGATTTTTCCACATACATCCGGCAAACCTGAAATTATGTTCCATAATTACCTCCCCGTGTTAACAAACTTTCAAGACTATCAAATTTATAAATGAACAACTTATAAAAACAAATTTATAGTTGTCTTTGTAAAGAAATGCTCACTATATGTACAGTGCCACTTGAAAGTTTGTGAACCCCTTGCAGAATCTGTGAAAATGTGAAAAATTTTAACAAAATAAAAGAGATAATACAAAATGCATGTATTTTTTATTTAGTACTGTCCTGAGTAAGATATTTTACATAAAATATGTTTACATATAATTCACAAGACAAAATAATAGCTGAATTTATTAAAATGACCCCGTTCAAAAGTTTGTGAACCATTGATTCCTAATACTGTGTGTGGTTACCTGGATGATCTACGACTGTTTTTTTGTTTTGTGATGGTTATTCATAAGTCCCTTGTTTGTTCTGAGCAGTTAAATTGCCCAGCGTTCTTCAGAAAAGTCCTTCAGGTCCTGCAGATTCTTCAGATTTCAAGCATTTTTTGCATATTTGAACCCTTTCTAGCAGTGTCTGTATGATTTTGAGATCCATCTTTTCACACTGAGGACAATTGAGGGACTCAAACACAACTATTAAAAAAGGTTCAAACATTCACTGATGCTCCAGAAGGAAACACGATGCGTTAAGAGCCGGGGGGTGAAAACTTTTTGAATTTGAAGATCAAGGTAAATTGTACTTAATTTGTCTCTGGGAAACATGTAGGTATCTTCTGTTGCTTCCAAAGGGCAGTACTAAATGAAAAAAATTGATATTTAAACAAAATAAGAAAAATTTGGACATCTTCATCCTTTTCAAAAGTTTTCACCCCTGACTCTTAATGCATCGTGTTTCCTTCTGGAGCATCAGTGAATGTTTGAACCTTTTTTAATAGTTGTGTTTGAGTCCCTCAATTGTCCTCAGTGTGAAAAGATGGATCTCAAAATCATACAGTCACTGCTGGAAAGGGTTGAAATATGCAAAAGATGCTGGAAATCTGAAGAATATGCAGGACCAGGAGGATTTTTCTGAAGAACAGAGCTCAGTTTATCTGCTCAGAGCAAACAAAGGACTCATGAACAACCATCACAAAACAAAAAAAAAAAACAGTCGTAGATCATCCAGGTAACCACACACAGTATTAGGAATCAATGGTTCACAAACTTTTGAACGGGGTCATTTTAATAAATTCAGCTATTTTTTGTCTTGTGAATTATTTGTAAACATCTTTTATGTAAAATATCTTAATCAGGACAGTACTAAATAAAAAAAAAAAAACCATGCATTTTGTATTATCTTTTTTATTTTGTTAAAATTTTTCACATTTTCACAGATTCTGCAAGTGGTTCACAAACTTTCAAGTGGCACTGTAGCTTGGAGCCGCTGCTGTGACACTATACAAACGCTTCCAATGTGAATACTCTTGCGTCTCTGCAGCTGCAGTGACAATGTAGTTACACTGACGTGCTGCTCACGCACCGCTCACTCGCCGCTCAAGCTTGCAGTGTGAAACATGCGTTACACCACAGTATCAAAAATCCACACCTCACACGTTACAGCATAATTCGTTTGAAGGTTAAGACCATGACCAGATCATAATTTTAGAACATATGATAAATGTTTTGAAATGCATGATGATTTCAAGATGTCACAAATGCCCCTAATTGAAGACATCTTTAAACGTTATTCAATACTTTTTCGATACACTTGTCAAGTTAAGATTTCCTCAAGTGGATATAAGATGTACCCAAAATGTTCAGTAATTTTACATCAGAGAGCATCTTCTTGTTGGCGCCTCACTAGCTGATTTTCAGTCTTAATCTTTTTTTACACAGTTGTAGGGGAATCAGAGGGAGTTGGTGTGGGTAGCCATGTCTCACAGGGATTGGCATTAACAGGCCATCAGCTCAACTCCCTGCAGAGTTAATGGTCTCAAAGACAACTTCCGACATGACTGTTGATATTGGATTCAGGTGTTAGTGACAGTGACCAATGAGCTTTTTCCTTTGCAATATGGCAAACTCTGATTCTGTAACCAAGCGTTTTAAAGGGTTTAACTGTGCTTAAAATAAAATAGGGATGCTGAAGAGTCTGTGTTTATTAAATGGAATTTTATTTCACTGAAGCTATGCATGAACATCTACTCTAAACCCTGAAGAGACATATACACTGATGAGCCAAAACATTATGACCAGCAAACAAACAGTTCTCTTAATCAACTTGTTGGATACAGGAGAAATGACCGGGAATAAAGTTCTGAGTGACTTTGACAAAGGTCAAATTGTTATGGCAAGGTGACTGGGTCAGACTATCTCTGAAATGGAGTGTGCATTATTTACCTGGGGAAGTGATGGCACCAGGATGCACTGCAGGATGACGAGTGTGATGCTCTGGGCAATGTTCTGCTGAGAAACCCTGGGTCAATTTGACATGTGCCACCTACCTAAACATTGTTGCAGGCCAGGTACATCCCTTCATGACAATGGTGTTCCCTGGTGGAAGTGGCCTCTTTCAGCAGGATGCATTATATACCTTGCCACACTGGTCACAATTTTCAGGAATGGTTTGAGGAACATGATAAAGAGTTCAAGGTGTTGCCCTGGCCTCCAAATTCCCCAGATCTCAATCCAATTGAGCATCTATGGGATGTGCTGGACCAACAAGTTCAGTCCCCGGCAGCTCCACCTCTCAGCCTACAGGACTTGAAAGATCTGCTGCTAATGTCTTGGTGGACCTTCAGGGGTCTTGTAGAGTTGGCGAGTTGGTGCTGTTTTTGGCAGCACACGGAGGATGAACAGCATATTAGGCATCTGGTCATAATTAGGGCTGGGTTAAAAATATAGATTTCTCGATTTGTAATCTATACTATATCTCGATTCTTAAATCCCAAGAATCGATCTTTTAGCCTGTGCTGTTTTCAGTTGATGAATGAACCGAACATTGTAGCGTGCCTCCCATCCAATAAATCATAATAAGCCTTTTGCTTTGTTACTCCTGATATGAAAGAAAGTCTCAGCTTTCAAATTCTGTCAATTGTATTACAAAATGCAAACAATAAATTATGCTTTGGCTATCTTTAATGTGGCACGACAGGTCGTTGTAGGGCCTCAGTTTAGGCGAAGCGACAGCGCGGCGTGCACGTGAACTGATCATCTCTTCCGCTTTACTGCTAGTTACAGCACAAAATAAACATTAAAGAACATTAGAAGGTATGTTGAAAAATACAGTACAACTTATTGTATCATGTCTCATGTAATTGCTCAATCATTGTTTCAATCGTGGGAAGACGTCAGTAAAACAGGTTGTAAATAATGTCACAATGTTACATTTACCTCAGAAAAGCCATTCATTCAATGTCTAAAAACTTGTTAGTCAGCTAGAAAAATGAACTCTAGAGAGAACTCTGAACTCTGTTTTGCTAAATATATGCACTATATTTAAAATTCGGTAACACTTTACAATAAGGTTAATTTGTTAAAGGGGACCTATAATGCCCCTTTTACAAGATGTAATTTAAATCTCTGGTGTCCCCAGAATATGTCTGTGAAGTTTCAGTTTAAAATACCCCACAGATCATTAATTATAGCTTGTCAATTTGCCCCTTTGGGTGTGAGCAAAAACACAACTTTTTGTGTGTCCCTTTAAATGCAAATGAGCTGTTGCTCCCAGCCTGCTTTCCAAAAGAGGGCAGAGCTTTAACAGCTCACGCTTCGGTTCCTCAACAACAAAGCTGAAGAATCTCACGCAGCCAAAATGACAATTGTCAGTAACGGTGTTCAGCCTTGCCTTGTTCAAACTGGAGTGGGACACTGATGGAGAGACTCATGAAGAAGTTACAACTTTTAAGGCTTTTAACAAGCTTGTTGTAGTCCCTAACAGCCGTTTGTTGTAGTCCTTAAACAGAGAATTCTTTAAAAGAAAATATCTCTCTTTGCATTGGACATTGCACGTAACACATAACTTTGCAGATGTTGTTTATGCTCTAACAGCAACATTACACACTAACTAAATTTAAAAAAGTTAAATCATAATCAACCACCCCTTTAAGTAAATGCAGACTTTTCGGGAAGGAGTACTGGGGAATTAGTGGCGTTGTGATGGAGAGGGAGAGTTCAGTGGTGACACAGTATGAGCTGCTGCTATTTTGGAAATGCTCTGTCTCTCTTTAAAAGAGTGAAACTTTCCTCAGCCTGCTGAGAAACTAGAGGTGTACTCACACTAGGCGCTCTGAACCGTGCCCAAATGCGTTTGACCCCCAAAGCCCGGTTCTTTTGACTAGTGTGATCGCTCCGGCCCCGGCCTACTTGGAAGAGGTGGGCCAGAGCACAGTTCAGTTGGGCTCGAGCGTGGTTCGCATACAGTGTAAGCGCTGACCGTGCCTGAGCACGGAACAGCTGCTAATTTTGTGTACGCTACTATCATCATAACGACGGCAAACATCTTTTTTACTACTTTGATAATACACTTATCAATTCTTGTAATTAATTTGAGTGTATTTGGGTTTATCACGGGTCTGCTTCTCACCTCTGATGAACAGGAATTGTAGTTTGCGAGTAAAGCTGCAAATTCTTCCATTAACGTCAGCTGTCTTTGTAATCCTCTGATACGTGCAAGTGAAAATCGATGCGTGGCATAAATTATAATATTTCTATGATTATATTTCTTCCTGTTTTCTTCCATTCAAAAAGTTGCATTCTATATGATGTAAGCGTGCTCCAGCCCGGAATGTTAAGTGCAGTGTAGTGTGAGTGCAGGCCAGCAGGGGAGTGGGGAGGGGGGACAATCACGCTCGGTCTCGGCCGGCTGCACACCCTGTCTGCGTGCAGCCCAAATTTGAGACCACGCGGACGGTGCGCGTGCAACAATGCATGCGCAAGCAGGACAGAAGAGTCCACTAGGTGGCAATACGCACAGTACTGAGCACAATGTGTAGCCGTTGAAGAAGAGACTGTAAAGCGCAATTCAAAAACAAGACGAGTAAACTCAGAAGCATGCCTTCTCCATCGTTTTTGTTTCTTGTTCTCTTGGTGTATCTTCTGAACTATGTTGCAATGATGGATGCACTATTTTTCTTCTCCGATCCTGCCCAGCTAATGTCCCGTTGATGACACGATGTCTGGTAAAGAGTATAGAAAAAATTGTACTGCTCATGTGTCGAACTCGGTCATCCGCGTGCATCCGTGGTTTAGTATACTTTGAAGGACACGTGGACGCAACTGCGCGCGAGACGCGTCCGGGCGCAGAAAGTGAAGTATACCCAGGGCTTAAGTCTAGTGCTCTCAGGGGTCGGAAAATGCGCCGGCGCGTTTTGCTGCATTTTCTTCACATAGCAGCAAAATTGACTTAAAATACTCATTTTTTTTAAGCTTGAGTTATTTTTTGTCATACAGACAAAAGTAATACATCAATTGAAACTACAGAATGTCAACTTTTAATTGTGTGCACTCACAGTAAAAACAAAATGTTGTGCTTTTTGCAAAATAAAGAAAACTAACATGATGCGTGATATGCCATCTCTTTCTCGATAAAGTCCACTCTGATAGTCGTTAGAAAATGAACTGTAACTTAGTGAATACTTAACACACAAACATGGACTTATGTCTGAAGAAACGTTGAAATTTCAGGTTTTAAATAATATAAGTCAAATCAAAAACAAATATTTCCTGTGTATGTAATCTGAAAAAAGAGAGATGTCAGTCGTTTGCGAGCCACCTCATTATCCGCTAATGCAGCCACACCCACGGAGAGCACGCACTATTCAAATGCAAATTCTGAAGAGATCCATGCAAACAGTCAACAACACCCGTATCAGCTTGAAAAAAAAACAACACATCAAGCTTAGTCAGATTCATGTACATAATTTTGAGATGCGGTGAAGAGTAATTCTGGAAGAATTTACCTCAAGGAAGAGCACGACTTTCAATTTAACTTCGAGGATCAACTTGATCAAGCTGATTGTGAATGGTAAGTTCTTTATTCTAATCGCGATATAGTTTCTCTTAATATTAAACCGCAAAAAGACTTGTTTGAATATGAATCCTGCATGTTCTGTGTGTCTCTGTGTGAATGTTTACTACATTTGTTTACTACACAGTAATGCCATATTGACTTTTCCCAAACTATATTGCTATACTGAGATGAGTGAAATCAACTGAAATACGTAATAAATACTGAAATAAAATGTGTTAGGAATGTATTAAACTGCACATTAACATTTATAGGATCTGTAATATAACAAATATGATACATGAAATGTCATAGAGGTAATATTTAGACAAGATTCATTTGACCTGTTTTGGACGGATTATGAAGTGTTTACTATGAAATAGCCAAGTGCCACATCATTGAAGCTTTTGTTCGCAATGAATGATGAAAATTCAGCTTTGCATCACAGAAATAAATTATATTTTAAAGTATGTTAAAATAGAAAACCATTATTTTAAATTGTAAGTTAAAGTTCATATTGCTGTTTTTTATGTAGTTTTGATCAAATAAATGTAGGCTTGATGAGCATGAGACTTCTTTCAAAAACATTAAAAGGCCTATTATATTTTAAATGATATACAGTACCGGTCAAAAGATTGGACAAATTATTATTACTAATGTGTCCAATCTTTTGACCGGTACTGTATGTAATTTAAAATATAATAGGCCTATACAAAATTTTCTTCACATGATGTGCAATAATATATGCATGCATGAGATCACAAAAATCATGTTTTCTTTTAAGAGTAGACATTATATTAACATTAATACAGTAGTTGATGTGATCCTGTTCTCAGCATGCTCACAGAGGGTTTTTTCTTTTATCTCACAGATTTGAGAATCATAGTGACCCACACTGGGCATTCTGAATGAATATGATGGTGAGATCACTGACTGAAAGCAGAAAAGTTCTCCAGTGCATAGAAACACCAAACACATTGGAATGCAAGTTAAGTGATGTTCACTTATATCTTTGAACAGGATTTATTTCCAGGGATAACTGTACTCAAAATGTGCCTTTGACACTCATTTATATTGTTAACTATATTCTAAATAAACTACAAATTACTCTACTTTGTCGTCATTTTCACATACCTGACTGAAAGGCTCATTATGCGGCTCATTATACGGGTCTTTGTCTCCTCAGGTGTGAATCACAGCATTATTCAGGATTATTCATCCCTCCATGCATACTGTCAAAAAGTGTCTTAAATCAATATATTGTTTTATGTGAATGAGTAGGCAGGATGATTTTCACATCATTTTGAACCAAAAATTCCAGGCTTCTACATTCAGTACCCAGAAGTCTTGTGGACACACATTCAGTATGTGTTTTGTGGCCTTATTTCAGTGACTTACATTTTTTTTTTTTTTTTTTTTACAGTAACCATGCATAAATGTTATTCTCTCAAAAATACAAACATGTACATACATGTTGCTCACATGTCATGGTAGCCTAGTTTGTGCTGAATACAGTCTAATGACACTTTTGCCATTCATATGTTTATAAGCAACTGAAAAAAGCACAAATGTCAAGGCATGTATAAACTTCTCCAGGGCTCCAAAATACCCTCAGGCCCCAGAGGGTTAAACAGAGAATTCTTTAAAAGAAAATATCTCCCTTTGCGTTGAACTTTCAGTGTCTTTGCAGATGTTGTTTATGCTCTAACAGCAACATTACACACTAACTAAAGTTAAAAAAGTGAAATCATAATCAACCACCCCATTAACATTAGGTAACGTTATAACTAGCGAACTAACCACGATCAATACATTTGTTACTGTATTTGTTAATCTTTAATTTAAAAAGACAGCAGTTCTTTGTTCATGTTACTTCGCAGTGCATTAACTAATGTTAACAAATACAACTCTTGATTTTAATAATGTATTAGTAAATGTTGAAATTAACATTAACAAAGATTAATAAATGCTGTAGAAGTGCAGTTCATTATTAGTTCATGTTAACTAATGTAGTTAACTAATGTTAACTAGTGAACCTTATTGTAAAGTGTTACCGAATATATATTGTATTTTTACTTGTTGTTCAATATTTAATGTATGCTTGAACAAATCTGTCATGTTTTTATGACAGCTACCATTTAAATGTTTATTTAAAAAAAAAAAAAAAATGAGTAGAAACATAATTGTCATTAAATTTATTATTAATGTTTTTAAGAATTATAAGTAATAGCTCCCCTTGTTCTTGTACGTAGTTGCTGTCAAAATGAGGAAAATACAAAACATCTGTATAAGCTTGAGTATTTAAATTGCACTGGCAGACATCATTGGCAGACATGATTGGTTGTAATGATGTCTTTGTATTGATATGTATGTTTTATTGTAAAAAAGCATTTCTGCCTTGATAGATTTATGTATTTTTCCTCTGAAATGTAAAAAAAGAAATAAATTACATTTATTATTATAATGTTATCATTATAAAAACTTCCTTATGTGTAATTTAAATATAGGCTAAGTACCCTACAAATCAGTTAATTTTAACCTTTAATATTATAGTGATATACCAACTGGGGTTCCCTGTATAGTTTACAGCAATAGTTGAGATTTTTTCTTTGAGGAATTTTGCCATGTACTGTACCTAATAGGCCCCAGTTAATAAAAAAAAAAAATTGAATTGAATTGAATTGAATCACAAGCTTGTTATTTGAATCGATGCCCAGCCCTAGTCATAATGTTTTGGCTCATCAGTGTATGCATCAAACACATTTACATGTTAAAGTTGCTCTATGAACTAAGTCAGTCTATTGTTTATGTTTGCTTGGTACTCCTATTTCTATTTTCATTAGCTGCCAAAATGCCAAAACCAAATTTGATTTGTTGAGTGTCGTGAGACGGCTCCTTAAGTGGGTGTGTCTCGATCGGAATAAGCTAGAAATTTAGACTTTATGCCCTGAAAAATAAAACAAGAATTGTCACTGCAAATTCCTCTCCAGATGCAGCAGGAATTGGAGAGACTCAGAAAGCAGCTGGATCAATCAGAAGGTGGACGAGACACCCTTCTCCATCAGGTGAGCTCTTCCCTTCTTCCACTGAATTGTTTTGCTACAGCACTGACTGATGCAAAGATGTTTTCCTTTATTCATCTAAAAATTAAAATTGTCATCCTTTACTCTCCTTTATTTTATTCTTCCCTCATGTTATTCTAAACCTAAACCTTCTATCTTCCAAAAAACACAAAAAGATGAAATTTTAAATAGTGTACATTTTAGCGAAATTTTAAATAGTACATTTTTCCTTGCAATTAAGGGAGGGGAAGCTTACTAATGAATAATGTCTGTTTTTCACACAAAGCTATCGTAGAACTTCAGAATATTTGCAGTGCACCAGTCGTATGGACTATATTTATAAAACCTGTATTTGACATCCTTTATATCAGGGGTCAGCAATCTATGGCATGTGTGGGAAGAGAACTGTATTTATTTAATTTAGATAAAGTACCTCATACCTGCATACAGTTCTACATGTTGAGATAATCATTCCACAGAGTAACACAGTGTGTTTTATTAAGTTGGGAGCTATAAATACTATTAAAGTGTGAGAATTAAACTGCGCAAGTCAATAAAAGCACGCAACTCTGACCAACCATTAGCGCGACCTCTGCGCATCACAAGCTGCTGAAAGCATGATGCAGATCAAGATGCATCACACAAGTTAAGTCTGTTTGACTGACAGCTTACAGTTTGTCCTCTGTATTTGTTGCGCGAAGTTAAAAACTATAATGCTATAAACTTCAGAGATATTCAACTAAGTATATACAGTAGAGTACTATTAAACATAATGACAGGGATGTTCAAGCTGCTTTCACGTGTAGTGGAGTTCATTGGAGTCATATTGGAAATCTGTTATTCAAAGTCCAATTTAAACCTACAAACTTGTAGGATTTTGACAAATTTAAAACAAATTTTATGGAAAATTTGTATTGGCACAGTGATTAACTAGGGAACTTAAAAATGACACTTCATGACAAAAATGTTGCTGACCCCTGCTTTATATGGTTGAAATTGGGACTATATTGATTTTTTTTATTTTTTTTTTTTATGCACATTTATTCCATGTCATGTTGTTAATAATGAAGCAGGTCAAGCTTCTAAAAAGCATATAGGAGAGATTTAAACTGAACCCTGCAGATTCACCATTTTTTCTCACACATTTGCCACCATTTAATTTGTGATACAATTATTACATTAAAATACCCAGCCCTATATGAAAGCCTTATGGGGAATAATTGCATGGAAAAGAGTGAACAGCCCCCCAAAAAATTAACTGATTCAAATGGGTTTGGAAAAACATGAGGGGGGATTAAATGGTTAACAGAGTTTTTATTTTTGAATGTGTGGGTCTGTGATTTTGGCCTACAGATGGATGACATGCGTTCTCAGCTTCTGAGGATGGAGCAGGATCGTGTAGATTTGCAGAGGGAGTTGTCTTTACTCTCGTCTCAGCAGAGAAGTGCAAGGAGACCCCAGGAGAGAGGGGTCACAAGCTTTGACAGTGGTAAAATATGTTGTTATGGGTGAGGTTAGAGTGTTAGATTGTGTACTGTTTTAATCACTATGTGTGTCTGTGTGTGTATTTCCCTCAGGATGCACAGACCTGGAGAGAGAAATTGAAGAACTGCGGGTGCAGCTGGGTAGAATCAGTGTTTCTAGTGAGATGGAAGAACTGAAAAAATGCGTAGAACGCAAAGAGAGAGAGAAAACTCAGCTCGCTTTCCAGGTTGAGGTCTGTGTGTTTGATATTGTTTTATGCGAGTGCTCAACAGGTCAGATATTATGTCTGGTAAACGTCTCAGGTTACGTATATAACCATGGTTCCCTGAGAACAGGGAACGAGACACTGTGTTTGAAACACATATGGGGAACGTCATCACGTGAACCGGTGTCTGAAAGCAATATCAAATCTCACCAATCCTTTTGGCCGGCGACAGCCTATGACGTCATCATAGACGTGACCCGGAAGTATAAAAGGAACGCCTAGAGAAGCAGTCAGTACCTTATCGTCTGAAGGGACTGTTCAGCAGGCAGCCCCGATGCATGGCAGGTAACACAGTGTCTCGTTCCCTTTTCTCAGGGAACCATGGTTACATACGTAACCTGATATGTTCCCTTTCGAAAGGGAACTCTACACTGCATTTGAAACGCATATGGGGAACGATATACCCACGCCGCCATGTTTGAGGGGAGTGCATGCCAAAGATGGCTAGACAAACGTCAGAACTAGCAATTTCAACTGAAATGCCAGAACCACTCCCCCTACGGGTCATACACAGGCTGTCAATGACAGCATTTCCTATGGCCAACAGCCCAAGCTATAAGCCTCAAAGAGGCCTTCCACAGAAGGCCTACCAAGGCCGCTTAAAGGCTTCTGGGACCAAACTTCTTTTCAGAGATAGGGTAGAGGGTACCTCTAAGGCAGGGGTGTCAAACATACGGCCCGCGGGCCGAATACGGCCCACAAAGGTGTCCAGTCCGGCCCGCGGGATGATTTATATATATATAATAATAAAAAAATAAAAAAATAGAGATGCACTAGTCCACTGGTCATAAATCCAAACTTTTTTTAGTTTTATGTTGGTCAATCTTTATTCCGGGCTTGCAAACAAAGTGTTTTGTAATAATTTCCCAAAATGTAATTTGTGTGGAAATATTTACGATGTCTGTGAAAAGGACGTTAACACAGGCACACGCTGAATAAGGACACAAAGAGGAGAACAAACGCGCCAGCAAAGAAAATACTGTACCATACACAAGCTCACTGTTCGCGAAAAATAGGAAGAATAATATAAATACTGAATTGGGGTTGATATGAATGTATCTCCGAAGGGAACTGTCTTCATAAAAGTTTTGATAGCTTTTTCTCTTATCTCCGTATAAGTAGTAGCCTATTTATAAACACAGCACTGCTTTGTGTATACAGCGGGGATCGAAAGTTTAAGCACCCCGGGTAAAAATTTGTATTAATATGCATAAAGAAGCCAAGAAAAGATGGAAAAATCTCCAAAAGGCATCAAATTACAGATTAGACATTCTTATAATATGTCAAAAAAAGTTATATTTTATTTCCATCATTTACACTTTCAAAATAACAGAAAACAAAAAAATCGTGTCTGCAAAAGTTTGGGCACCCTGCAGAGTTTATAGCATGCACCGCCCCCTTTGGAAAGCTGAGACCTGACAGTGTCATGGATTGTTCTCAATCATCGTCTGGAAAGACCAGGTGATGTCAATCTCAAAGGTTTTAAATGCCCAGACTCATCTGACCTTGCCCCAACAATCAGCACCATGGGTTCTTCTAAGCAGTTGTCTAGAAAACTGAAACTGAAAATAGTTGACGCTCACAAAGCAGGAGAAGACTATAAGAAAATAGCAAAGCGTTTTCAGATGCCAATATCCTCTGTTCGGAATGTAATTAAGAAATGGCAGTCATCAGGAACAGTGAGTTAAAAGCAAGATCTGGAAGACCAAGAAAAATATCAGACAGAACAGCTCGCAGGATTGTGAGAAATGCAAGTCAAAACCCACGTTTGACTGCACGATCCCTCCAGAAAGATCTGGCAGACACTGGAGTTGTGGTACACTATTCCACTATAAAGAGATACTTGTACAAATATGGTCTTCATGGAAGAGTCATTAGAAGAAAACCTCTTCTACGTCCTCACCACAAAAGTCAGCGTTTGAAGTTTGCAAATTAACATATAGACAAGCCTGATGCATTTTGGAAACAAGTTCTGTGGACCAATGAGGTTAAAATAGAACTTTTTGACCGGAATGAGCAAAGGTACGTTTGGAGAAGAAAGGGCACAGAATTTAATGAAAAGAACCTCTGTCCAACTGTTAAGCATGGAGGTGGATCAGTCATGCTTTGGGGTTGTATTGCAGCCAGTGGCACAGGGAACATTTCACGAGTAGAAGGAAAAATGGATTCAATAAAATTTCAGCAAATTTTGGATGCTAACTTGATGCCATCTGTGAAAAAGCTGAAGTTAAAGAGAGGATGGCTTCTACAGATGGACAATGATCCTAAACACACCTCAAAATCCACAGTGGATTACATCAAGTGGCGTAAACTGAAGGTTTTGCCATGGCCTTCACAATCTCCTGACCTCAACATAATTGAAAATCTATGGATTGACCTTAAAAGAGCAGTGCGTGACAGACAGCCCAGAAATCTCAAAGAACTGGAAGACTTTTGTAAGGAAGAATGGGCGAAGATACCTCAAACAAGAATTGAAAGACTCTTGGCTGGCTACAAAAAGCGTTTACAAGCTGTGATACTTGCCAAAGGGGGCAGTACAAGGTATTAACTCTGCAGGGTGCCCAAACTTTTATAGACGCCATTTTTTTGTTTTCTGTTATTTTGAAAGTGTAAATGATGGAAATAAAATCTAACTTTTTTGACATATTATAAGAATGTCTAATCTGTAATTTGATGCCTTTTGGAGATTTTTCCTTCTTTTCTTGGCTTCTTTATGCACATTAATACAAATTTTTACCTGGGGTGCCCAAACTTTCGATCCCCACTGTAGCTGTAACCATGGAAACACTATATCACTGCTGTTCCATATGCGCCACCTGCTGTCAGAGAGTGAATTTGTATTTTCATTCAGTCCATCTCCTGATTTTGTTTTGTGCGGGTGTCTTATGTAGCATAATTTCACAAAACTATAGTCAGACCATGCTGTTAATCTTGAAATTATACATACTCATGTGCATAACATCTTTGTTGGGATTGTGATAAAAATGCAATTTTTGTCTCTAATATCAAAGAGCTACACATATTTTTTTTTTAACAAATAACAACAAGTAAATTTGCTTTAAAAAAAAAAAAAAAAAATCTGCAACCAGTATCAGAATCGGCCAATTTGCTTCTAAAAAAAAAAATTGAATTGGCCACAAAAAATCAAAATAAAAAAATATTTTAAAAAAACATTATTTTAAAAATCTAACAATTTATTAATAACTACGGAGCCCCGGACATGACATGCAGGAAAAAAATAGTAGGCTAAATCGATTTACTAAAACGTGCGCACGATTTATATTTCATTCCCTCGATTTACTAAAACGTGCGCACGATTTACTATTCCGTTCCCTCGATTTATAAATCATGCGCATGATTTATAAATCGAGGGAACGAATTAGTAAATCGTGCGCACGATTTAATTTTTTTTTCTTGCGTGTCATATCCGGGGCTCCATAAATAACTGCATCTGTAAAAACAAATGCAGTTTTAAGGAGCAGTGTACTAGTTTTCTTGAAAATTAATTTGTTGTTCATATGGTTAATATTAATGCAACTATCAGTGCACTTTTTTTTTTCATTATTAATTCAGCCCGCACATGGTTATTTTTTTCCAATCCGGCCCTCAACCTAAAATGAGTTTGACACCCCTGCTCTAAGGGAATGTGGCCAAGGGGCCCGATGGAACCCTAGCCAATCACTTGTCAGGGGAACAAAGTCAACCCTGAATGCCACCAGGGAGGCCGACCTGGTCTAAAAACAACCTAGTCTTGGCCAACGACCTGTCTGATCACAGAGTCTCAATTCACATTCTTCAGAGAAGATATTCAGTAAGAGGGACTGCAAAGAGGCAGTAACTCAGACCAGAACGTAGAGACGGGCACCCTGGAGCGCAGGACTCAGCTTAGCGCTTTTTACCCTTACCAATGAGGGGAGTAACACTGCTCAATCCTAGGATCTACTCAGCGCCTGATTATTTTCACTGAGGAGGCTGTGCAATCTAAAGAGACCCCAAACAAGGGGAGTACAACCAACCTAGGGGCTGATCACAAATAGGGAGGCCTCAGAGAGGCCTTCAACCACTGACCAGACTTAGGGAGCTAAGTACTATGCAGAACAACCCTCAAACGAGGGGAGTGCTGGGCTCAACCTAACAGATAAACCGTACTGTAGGCACAAAATCATGAAGGCCCAGGAAGGGGCCTGCAACATGACGTAATTCTACATTGTGTAGAAATATATCACAGCAGCCTTGCAAAAGGCCAAACATGTGAAACTACATGCTTAATCTGCTTAAAAGACACCCAGATGTGGGGGGAATAGGTTAAAGGACGGCCTGTGAAGGCCATACACCTAAAGCAGCTCACTTGCTGATAAAGCAAGATCCCACAAACATGGAAACTCATTCAGACTGCAACCGAGTTAAACTAGCAGATAAGACTGTAGAGCACCCACATAACAGTCTACCTCAACACATTCCGACAAGCCGTGTACTCAGTAAAAACACTTTTTACTCTTTAAGCAAGAGGAGTACAAACTTACGCCATCATGCTCTGAAGGAGGCCCAAAAAAGGGCCTACGACTCCAGAAAGACACGTGGCGTCAGCTCATGGTAGTGTCTAAGCTCTAAGGGAGCCAATATGATAACCAAACTCTCCAGTGAGGTTAACTAATTTAACTCAACCTGAGCTAATTTAATGCACACATTCCACCAGGCAATGTACTCAGTAAAAACACTTTTTACTCTTTAAGCAAGAGGAGTACAAACGAAGAGGTCATCATGTTCTTGAAGGAGGCCCAAATAGTGCCTGCGACTCTAGAAAGACACGTGGCATCAGCTAGTGGCAGTGTCTAAGCTCTAAGGGAGCCATATATGAGAACCAAACTATCAAGTGAGGTTAACTATTTAGCTCAACCTGAGCTTAATTCTATTCAACACATTCCAACAGGCAATGTACTCAGTAAAACACTTACTGTCTAAGCAAGAGGAGTACAAACTACGCCACCATGCTCTGAAAGAGGCACAAACAGGGCCTACTACTCCAGAAAGACACAGGCGTCAGCCAGTGGCAGTGTCTAATTTAAACCACACATTCCACCAGGCAATGTACTCAGTAAAACACTTTATACTCTTTAAGCAAGAGGAGTACAAACTATGCCAACATGCTCTGAAAGAGGCCCAAACAGGGCCTACTACTCCAGAAAGACATGGGCATCAGCCAGTGGCAGTGTCTAAGCTCTAAGGGAGCCTAATCTGAGAACCAAACTATCAAGTGAGGTTACCTAGCTTAACTCAACCTGAGCTAAAATCTACACATTCCAACAGGCAATGTACTCAGTAAAAACACTTTTTACCCTTACAGTAAGGGGAGTACAAGAATATATGCTGCCATGCTCTGAAGGAGGCCAGAACCGACCTACTACTTCAAATAAACACGGGCATAAACCTGTGGCAGTGCTAGTTCTAAGTGAGCAAAACTCTGACTAAACATCTACCAACAAAACTTGTGATACAACAAACTATTGTGCTCTTAAGGAGGCCCAAAACAAAGCCTTCTACTCCAAACAACACAATCAACATCTTGTGGCAGTGTTCAAACTCTAAAGGGAGCTACATAAGAACCAAACTGAATAGTGAGGTTCACTAAACAAACTCAACCTGAGCTATGCATTCCAACAGGCCATATACTCAGTAAAAAACACTTTTTACCCTTATTAGCAAGGGGAGTACAAACTTAGTCACCATGCTCTGAAGGAGGCCAGAACAAAGCCTACTACTACAGAAAACAGGTGCTAACCTGTGGCAGCAATAGAGTTATTGGGCTCAAATTGTGTAGAGCAAAATAGAACTAGAGCATTAACAGCCCTGAGAAACAGGGGAATGCTTCACTTTTCATTCATACTACCCTGAAATTGAATTCCAAGGGTGGGCACTTTTCACCAAAGACAGATTAGACATCTGTACTGAACCCTAGGGAACAGGAGCTAATTAAAGCTAAAACTGTTTCACTCAAGCTTGAATCTTAATTCAAGGGGTTCAGGAGAAAAGACTATACAAAGTATAAAATGAAAAACTCTAGAAAAGTGGGGCCACAGCAACACTAGCATTTTCTTATTCACATAATGATAAGGGGCCTACCACCTGAGACAACGGCACCAGGGAGACTTAGCAATAGTCTGCTACCTTAGCTGCTATCTATCTTGCACCTACACCAAAGGGGTAATGGGCCTTGGCCTGACAACTCTGATAAGAGGAGGCCAGAACTAGGAAAACTACACTCTCCTGACAGGGGTAGTAATAAAAGGGTGAAATGCTTCAGTATATCACCTAAACCCTAGTTCTAGCCTAGGCCAGCTATAGCTGTGGGCCTATAGGGCCACACATAAGCATAGATCTGCCTGGGGCTTAAACTCAGCCTCTAAAACTCTCAATAGAGAGGAAATAAACTCTATAAAGCAAGAGCTCAGAGGAGCGATGCTCAACCCAAGCCAAACAATGTCAGGCAGCCCCGAAGGCCGACGCTTAACATAGATCTATCTGAAGTAAAAGGTGCCAATCTCTAATACAAACTCTAGCTACTCTACCATATGGTGGTTGTAAAGGTGGCCATATACCCAACACAAAGATAACCAACCTAATGGGAACTTCAGGGCCCTAATTTTCCCCTTCTATCTCTTTTTACACACCCAGGAAAAAACTATACAGGAAAACTAAGGTCAATTTATTTAAATATATAAATATAGACCAAGCTTACTCCCTGCGGCTCGAAGAACGGAGACTTACCATCATAGAAGGATGGAATCTATGGTTCTTTCAAGCCTGAAAGACCCCCTTTATTATCAACAGAATGCACCTGCCTCTCCAGTTCCAGCTGTCGTCCAAAAGAGGAGCTCTCTCTTCCTGAGCCGCAGTGAGCTGTTTTTCTAGATCCTTCTTGGAGCTCTCTACCTCAGCCAGTCTGGCAGTGAGGTCAGCTCTCGCAGTGCTCAGGTTCTTGACAGAGCCCTGGAGATCAAGCAAAGATCTCTGCTCCTCCTCTCTCCTTCGCTCCTGGAGCTCCACACGCTCCTTCAGCCTGAAGGAGCATGCAGACAGAAAATTTTTATCATGGGCCCAGCCCTCGGACTGATTGTAAGAAGCGCCTGGGTAAAATATCATTACTCAGGAGGTGGAAGAAGTAAGGAGAGGGTACATGTAACTACCCTCATGGAGAGGAATCAATCAATGACGCTGCTGGCATCTGTAATTGATTACCTCCTTCAAATCTTTCTTCTTCCTAGAGTCCCGCCTTCTCTGGGACCTACTCCGAGGAGGAGGAGGTGCCCGAGAGGCGATACTGGACTTCTGGCCCTGTCTCTGATCCTCGGATTGGGATGGGCCAGGACCTCCTGTCTGTCTGTGTCCAGAATCGGATCTGAGCGGTTTGCAGGTTTTAAACACTGCCGTTGATCCAGATCCTTCAGCAGATCAGCCTGGTAAGCCGGTCCCTTTCTTAATGCACTCTCATGGCAGCTGCAGCCTGCCAGAAGCATGCTATATAACACCTCCGCATACGTGGGGCAGGGAGGCTTTGAAGTTTCAGAAGGCTTGCCTTCTTCCTCTTCAACAGCCATCTCCTGCTCTCTTGGGCTTAAAGCCAGAAGAGCACTCGCTGCTGGATCAGATGATGTCAAAGGAAGAACATCATCATCATTCAGCAGCTTACCCTCATCAGCCGCTGGGGTTTGCGAGAGATTTACACCTCTCTCTAACTCCTCAGCAAGCTCCATCTGTGAGCCCCATGATTTCAGTCGCCGTTCCGCCTCAGCACGGGCGAGACCAGAACCACCGGGCACAGATGCCGGCCACTCTTCCCTCGAGAAGAGGGCCAAACAAGAGCGGAGCGTCCTAATATTGGCAGATGCTCACAGTTTACACAGACAGCGTCCTCGAGCACTGTCCGTGCACGTTCTTCTCCCAGACAGAAAATGCACAGATTGTGTGTGTCATCGGGTGTCAAAAACCTGGGACGCGGATCCACACACTTCCTGAAACGTTTGTTAGGCATAGTAATATTCTTACCAGATTCGAAGAATCACAATCAGACAAAACAGTCCCTGAAGATGAAAAGATACTGACTGCTTCTCTAGGCTCTCCTTTTATACTTCCGGGTTGCGTCTATGATGACGTCATAGGCTGTCGCCGGCCAATAGGATTAGTGAGATTTGATATTGCTTTCAGACACCGGTTCACGTGATGACGTTCCCCATATGCGTTTTAAACGCAGTGTAGAGTTCCCCTTTGAAAGGGAACTTCGATTTTTCATAATGGTTTCATTAAGTGCAGTGAGCGAGTTATAGCCCCAGGCTTCCAGCCCTCTGCCTACATGCTAAATAAAAACAATGACACCACTAAGGATGAAAATGATGTTCTAAATATTTGAAGGCAATTTCTTGTACTTGATCATGAGTGTTTAGAGTTACATATCTCTGTCAAAGCTATAAAAAGTAATTAGATGTAAAAGGAATAGAATCATTTATCCAATTATCATTCATAACAGTGTTCAGATGTCTGCTTTGTTCATTATTGTATTTGTTCTTTTTGTCTGTCTGTCTACATTTTCTTTCTTTCTTTCTTTCTTTCTTTAGGCTCTTTCTGCAGATCTGCAGCGGCGTGAGCAGCAGCAGTTGAAGATGTTGACCCAACTAAAGGAGATCCAGTCTCGTTCTGAAGACAACGGGTCAGAATGTGCCCGTTTGGAGGCCCAGCTGATGGAGAGCGAGAGAAGGAGAGAGGAGCTGTGCTCTAAAGTTCAGGTTGCAGTCCGACAGTGGAAGACTAAGTGCAAGAGACTTGAGCGAGAGCTTCAGGAACTAAAGGAGGAGTGCAGAAACAACACTGATAAACGGGTGAGCCTTCCCAACTCTTAGGCGGAATAAAAAAAAAGCTTTTTGCTACACTTTCCATTGTCTGTGAAGTCAATAGCTTTGCATATATAATTAATCTGTTTATGACCTTCAGAGCAAAGAGAGAGAAGGTGTTCTTAGCCAGCAGGCAGAGGGTGCACGCCAACAGCTCGCTGATGCCCTCAAACGTCTCGCTCAGCGTGAAGAGGATGTACACCGCTGTCATGTGGATATTGCTGAAGCTCGTTCACAGCTTGTCACTTTAGAACTTGAGCTCCAAGAGGCTCAGGAAAGCTTGAGAGGCCACGAAGAGGAGGCCCAGAAGCAGATCTCCTTACAGGTCCGTATGAGAGAGGAAAACATCAGGCTGAAGGAGCGTGTGGAGCTCCAGGAGCGGAGGAGAGAGGAGGAGCAGAGATCTCTGCTTGATCTCCAGGGCTCTGTCAAGAACCTGAGCACTGCGAGAGCTGACCTCACTGCCAGACTGGCTGAGGTGGAGAGCTCCAAGAAGGATCTAGAAAAACAGCTCACTGCGGCTCAGGAAGAGAGCTCCTCTTTTGGACGACAGCTGGAACTGGAAAGGCAGGTGCATCAGAAGGAGCTGAGCCATCTCCGAACAACACAGCAAGAATGCAAAGCAAAACAGGACAGAGACGTACACGACATGCTGAGATTATACCAGCGAGAACGAGACGAACTGGAGGCTCTCGTCAGAGACCTTAAGGTTTGAATTTGAATATTAATCATGAAACCTGTCTGTACATGATAATAGGAATAGTTCACCCCACATAAAAAATCTTTCAGTATTTATTCACACTTAGGTCCTTTCAAATCTGTAAAGCTGTTTTTTTTCTGTGCAGGGCTTGACATTAATGATTGTCCACTTATCCAGGACATCCACAAACAAACAATAAATAAATAAATAAGATTTAAAATTTGGTCACACAAAGACACAGCTAAAACAGGCTTTACACTACAAACACAGCACAATGAGGCAGAGGCAACATTCAAAAGCTGGTTGCTGACAGCAGACAGAAAACAAGAAGCATGCACATTATGTTGATTGCAAAAAATATAAAATAAAAAAAATAATGTAAATTCATTGTCAAAAACTAAAAGATATCTACATGAAACTTATACAGCCTGTATAGACTACTTTTATGTTTTTTGTTGTTGTTTTTTTTAGCTTGACAGGCATGATCACTATGAACTGTCACCGTATGTCAAGAGCTGTGTAATCATGATTCTAATTCTTTTTTTTTTACTTTTATGTTACAATGGAAAAAATAACAGCAGCTTGAAGCTTGCTTGTATGCTTGAATGTTTAAACCTGTTGTCTTGACCGAGCCCTCTACAGAATAATATTAGCAGGTTTTCACCAGAGAGCAAGATTACACACAAAGGAATCTTAGGGATCTTAGAAATCTACATTGATTTCTTGCTCCTAGAAATCCATCACAATTTCCTGCAAGCTAGTGAACTACATCTTGTGGGAAGAAAACACAATAATATGATAATATAAACAATGATAATATTGTTTCTTTGATTGTGTAGTCAGAGGCAGTGGCGGATAGTGAGCTGAGGAGAGCTCTGCAGCTGAAGCTGGACAAAATGAAGACTGAATGTGATAAACTGACAGAGCAACTGAGCTTCAGCAAGGAGAGTCACGCTCAGCTCCTTCGCAAATACCATGCCCTCAGAAAAGAGCTGGATGTAAAGGTATCACAGATTTTCTGACAGTTTTACTTGTCAATCAGTGGTTTTCATTGATAAAATTATAATAAGGAAGGATGAAGACTTATTTTCTAGAGCTCCAATCTGAAATTGTTTATGCTTCATGTAATTTCTGGAATTAGAATGTTACATTGTGCAGCATGGAAGACAGACAGCCTGCACAATTTTGACAAAAATCACATTTTATACCTTGATATTGTAATCTCAAGGATTCATTTTTATTAATAGAATTTACAATTAAATGTGGGGCATCTGTATGGCGTATTGTGTTTTTTTTTTTTTTTTTTTTTTTTTTTTTTAATGTAGGATACGCCTTCAAAAGCCAGGAATTATGTTCCTGAAATACATTTTAATACGATGACCTTAGCAGCATTAAAAAACTAAATTGTTATTGATTACAACTGGGGTTTGAAATAAAAATAACTTTTTTGCTCACCAGCTAATCAGGCTACAAAATTTTGTACAAAATATAAAAGTTACCGGCCATTCAGAACTTCTACTAACCAAAACAAAAATATCAGAAATAAACTAAGGGCTGTATTCACAAAACATCTTAAGGCTAAAAGCAGCTCCAAACTTGCTGATTTAGGAGAAACTCTTAAAAATAATGGGCGTGTCAGTCCTAATTTTAGGACTTCAAAATTTTTGCTCTAAGAGTATTTCACAAAGCATTTTTGTGCTAAAACTAGCTCCTAAATCTGTGAGCGTTAGGAGTAGTCAAGAGTACTCCTAACTAAGTCACTAAAACCAAATCACAAGCTATCCTAATAGCCGTTGCTGCCAATCCGCCTCAGCAATCCACCTAAAGACACTGTACACCATTGAGGCAATAGCGATAGAGCCTTGGGTGCTGAACCTTTTCTTCATAAATGCAATAAATATTTTGATTTATAGATTTCAAACGCCAAAAATAAATTTTTAATAAGTAAATAAATAATGTCAGATTAGCTTTGGCAGTTGTTTTCACAAGTTCACACTTACAAATGATCGAATAGAGTAGAAAAATATAAAAAGAGTATTTGGTGTTCTGTCCAAGGGGATCGAGGGCTCTGAGCTTGGAATTTAGCCCAAACCAGTGTTAATTTTGACAGCAAATTTTGATTTAATTTTAGTCATAGTCTTTTGATTAAAATGGCATTTAGTTTTAGTCATATTTTAGTCATCGGAAATTGTTTTAGTTTTAGTCTAGTTTTAGTCGACTAAATCTACAGTAGATTTAGTTGACTAAAATCTAATGTAGTTAAATTGTAATGCATTAAGTAAGCATTTCTCTAACAATACACAGATGCAATACACTGATATACATCTGATATTCTCCACTGATATACATTCTCCATTCTACACTCCACTGATATTAACTGTTTATGTTTACTTAAGACAACCAACTGTACTTTAAGTGCAAAAAGACATGAAAGAGAGCTCAATTCAGTACTTGTCATTTCAATTCAGTTATTGCTTTTAAATGTCTATAGTTTTTTTATTCTGTTTTAGTTATTTTAGTACATTAGGTTAAGCTAAAGCTTGAAAACTAGATGAAATAAAATAAGTTTACATTTTTTATATATTTATTTCTTATTTCAGTTAACGTTTATTTCAAGTAATGAAGATTTTTTATGGTTTTAGGTTTAGTTAACCATAATAACCCTTATACATATATAAAATATATTGAATAATGTGTCAAATAATGTTCTTAGTCTTTCCTTCCTGTGACAGAAGATACAGCAGTTTACTATGAATTAAATAGAAAATAAATTAAGTTAAATACAGTTTATTGTGTAAACAAAATAACAATAATGACCAGGGGAAAAAATAATAATAAACCTCCCCCGAAATACACCGTGACTCTTGTTCTGAAATGTCTGTGGTCTGTACTGTAGTTGCAGGCTGCTCATTTAAGTTCAGGTGAGGGATAATAAAATATGTGTTCTTTCAACCGTTTAAAACATATTACTGTATAAACATTGTATAGTAAACATTGTCATAATTCATCAACATTAGCTCATAAGCAGTCGCTTGGCATACATGTGCGCTATTCATTAATTGCGAAGCAGTCTGAAGTGCTGCTGGACGAGCCTGTAGAGTGCGCAACAGTGGCGCTTTTCCCTCGGTTAGATCAGCACGTTACACTTTAAATGTGCACATCTTCCACACAGGACAGCAGTCCTGACTGAATATCTTCCCAAATCGTCCCTCTCTATCATTTTCGTCTCGTTTTTATTTGTTGACGAAAATTAGAGTAGATTTTAGTCATAGTTTTAGTCATTCAAAACACAGTTTTATTTAGTCATCATCTCGTTTTCGTCCTTGAAAAAATGTCGTTGACGAAAATGATGATAAATTATTCATCAATGAAATTAACACTGGCCCAAACCCAGAGTTCTCCCCCGTATCCCCACTGAGAGTGCGGAATGGGATGGCAAACTTTCGAGGTTACTATAGGTGAGTCGGCTCTCATATGTGTATATTCCTCTTGAGCTGATTAAATAGACTGTTTGAACGTGCTTAAACGTGTTTATAAAACATAATTTGAATTCTGCATTCTCTCGAGACGCAGACATGTAAGAGGCTGACAATTAGCTGAACATATACTAGTTTTATTAGTGACACTTAGCCTACATTTTTATTTGAATATAGCAACATTTTTATTTTAAAATCTCTATTTGAATATGGCAACATTCGTATTTTAAAACCTTTATTTGAATATGGCAACATGATACCTTATTCTACACTCATTCTGTTTCTATGATTAAATCGCTGACAGAGACTCCTCCCCCATTAGCCAATCACTGTGTGCATAGTTAGTAAGCGTGCTGACATCATCCATAGCAAAAAATCGAACAAGTTGGATGTCGCCGACAGATGCCGAGTGGGGCCACCACTGTTTGTACACTCATGAAAAACAATATATTCAAATTTCAAGATATGGCGCAACCCTCTTTATGCTTAGTTTTGCTAATGTTGGAGGCTCCTGGTTAAGCCCGGGTCACACTAAGTCGACATCAAAGAAATAGTGGCATAGAGAGAGAGTTCCGCTGAGCAGCTGAGCAGCAGCAAGAAAATGAGCTCCTGATTTTTTAGTTTTAATGTTGTTTTAAGATAAGACAGACATTCAGTTTTGATACATTTCAAGAATACAAGACTTCTACAACTTATCAACTACAAAAAAAAAGTTTAAATTAATCAAGAAAAATCAGCAGAAGACAAAGAAGACAACTAGCTGACAGTAGGCCAAAAGGTCTTACAACTGCCACAGAAAGAAAAGAAGAGCTCTCAGAGTAAGTACAGATACACTACATGAGATCTGCAATCAACTGCTATATTTTGGGAAAATATTTGCCTAGAAACTGTTTTTTGAACAAATTAAGCTACAATATAAGGCCTAACTCCAGTGGATATCTGCATATTCATAAAACAACAACAACAAACTGTCAGCAACTGTCAGAATATATGAACAATGACATAATCAATCCCCATAACATACCCATCTAAAGCTACCAATGAGATCTTAAAGAAAAGACATAAAGAAAAGCTCCTCAAGGACAAACCAGAAACACTGTACTCAGACTTATACAAGAATGGAGGGGTCAGTAACATCATATTTTATACAGAAGACCCAGAAGCCTGGCACTCAGCAATCAGACATCATTACCCCACAGTAATCAGAAAGGGCATCAGTAATGGATGGAAACTGCAGATCAAGGAGGAGGATTCAGATTCAGATGTCATGATAACAGTTAATTTATACAAAAATGGGACTGTAATGATTCAGGGCAATCTGAAACAATTTGAAAAGGACTTCCTCCAAATTAAAGGAAAAGCTCAGCTGAACAAGATCAGCCCTAATACACTGAAACAGGCAGAAGACACCTCCACCTCCACCCATCAATCCACAAATGAGCAGTCCAGGGATGACAGTGAGGAGATCTCCCTTCTACACAGCATCATCAACGACATGAAAGAGAAGTTCAGAGAGATGGAACTGGAACTGGTACAGCTAAGAGAGGAGGTGCATGGAGTAGCGCAGGAGACTGATCGAATAGAAAGAAAAGAGGATTACAGGAAAGAAATAGCAATGCTAAAGAAAGACATTCAGGAACTGAAAAAACAGAGAGAAGAATACAACAAACAAGTGTCTGTAATGAGAGAAGAGATGAGAGGACTGAGAGAGGACAGAGAGTCCTACAGAAAACAACTGCCAGCTTTGGAGAAGCAGCTGACACAGAGAGGAGAACAGCAGAACTTAGAGGAGACCCCTTCTCCTTCTCCTCCCACCACAGCCATCAACCCCAGCAGCCCTCCTCCATCTGACTCCTACAGTCAAACACAGTCTCAGATCGTACTCCTCATGGACTCGAATGGCAAGTTTGTCGATGAAAATAAACTGTTCCCGAGAAGAAATGTCAAGAAAATATGGTGCCCAAACACACAGAAGGCCCTGGAGCTCTTGTGTGAAGAACAGCTGGGTTCCCCCAGCCATATTATCATCCACACTGGCACCTGAGAGCTCAACAAGAGAGAGTAGCTACAGCTCTCATAAATGTAACAGAGAAGGCATTCTCCAACTTCCCCAACTCCAAAATTATCCTCTCCACCCTGTTACTGCGCTCTGATTTCCACCCAGACACCATCAGGCATATAAATGCAAGAGTATCCAGAGACTGTGCCCTAAAGCCCAACGTATACCTGGCTCAGCACCCCACTCTGAATCTCAGCAGTCTTTACGACCATGTCCATCTCCACAGAAGGGCAGTCCCCATCTTTACAAAGACCCTGAAGGACATCACACTGAACCGCAACTCCAACACACAACAGCGATCACATGGACACCCCATAGAGCCACTACAGGGACACCCTTCAAATCACCGCCCCCTTCACCACTTCAACTCTGAGCAGAGAATCCCAATGAGAGGCTCTATGTTTCCCCCTGGAAAACCTCACATAACCAGGCCTGCAGCCTCCTCGCCTTCTCATTCACATGAACATCAGCAGGAACAGCACTCGGACAGCCAGAGCTACGCTGAAGCAGTCAGCCGATCACTGATCCACTCCAACACCAGCACAGTCGACAGCCAGCAGGCCTCATCTTCATCCAGAGACCTCAGAAACATCCAGCACATGCTGACTCTGTTGTGCTCTCACCTCAAGGGTTAGTGACTCAGAAGAGAAAAAAAAGAAAAAAGAAAGAAATGTACTCTGTGTATGTGTGTGTGTGTGTGTGTGTGTGTGTGTGTGTGTGTGTGTGTGTGTGTGTGCATGCGTGAATGTGTGTGCATTATATTTATTTTATTTATATATTTATTTTAAAAGGGATTCTTAGAAATCTCATTTTATTTAATATATTCTTGGGAAAAAATATAATAAGAATATGATTTTTATTTTATGTATTTTACTTTAATTCTCAATTTGTTTTAAATATATTCTTAGATGCATCATAATATTTAATATATTCTTCTTGATATGTCAATTCAACAATATACTGATGTTTGTCTTGTTTTGAAATAACAAAAACAGTCAAATAATGGACTCGTATTCCTTAAAAAACACATTCAAGGACTAAGGTCCTCCATATTTTGTATTAAGAGCCAACATTCAGACTTCAAAAAAGAAATCCAGAACTCTGACATTACAATACTACAAGCACCATGGAATATAAAAGATTTGTCCACTGGCTTCCCAACTGGATTTAGAGAAATAGTCCTACCATCATCCAAACTAAGAGGGGTGACTCAGGGCAGAGACTCTGGGGGAATGCTGATATGGTACCGAACAGAACTCATAGACTCAATCAAATCTATAAAAACCGGACAATTTTACATTTGGTTAAAAATCCAAAAAGACACTGTCTCCACAGACCGTCACATATTCTTGTGTGCTACATATTTACCCCCGGCTGAATCTCCCTATTACAATGAAGAAACCTTCTCCATTCTACAAGATGAGATCTGCCATTTCCAGACAAAAGGAAATGGAAATGTGTTAATATGTGGCGATTTAAATGCTAGAACTGGAATTGAACCAGACCTTGTCAACACACAGGGAGACAAATATATTACAAACTCCAGCCACCCTCTTCCCTCATACCACCTCAGAAATAACTATGACAAATTCACAAACAAAAGTGGAAAAAGCCTACTAGAACTCTGTCAATCACTGGGTCTATATATAATAAACGGTCGCATTCGGGGAGACTCTTTTGGCTGTTATACCTTTAATTCATTTCTGGGCAACAGTACTGTAGATTATTTCATTACAGACATTGACACAGTGCATCTCAGAGCATTCACAGTCAGCCCTCAAACACCTCTGTCAGACCACTGTAAAATTACATTATATCTAAAACGAACTCAAACTAATGAATCACACAGACAGCCCTCTCATTTACTAAAGCTGAAACAATCATACAAGTGGACAAAAAACAGCACAAAAAATTATCAAAGTGCAATAGAAAGTCAAACTATCAAATTATTATTGGACAAATTTATAATTAACACATATCCACAAAATAAAATAGGCATAAATCTGGCACTACATGACATC